>NC_083424.1:3954425-4258592 GCF_020745735.1 Hemiscyllium ocellatum | reverse complement strand
ACCAGTCTCCTGTGGGGGACCTTGTTGAACACATTACTGAGGTCCATATAGATTATGTCCACCGCTCTGCCCTCATCAATCCTTCTTGTTATTTCTTCAAAAACCCAAGAGAAATGATTTCCCACACACAAAGCTGTGCTGACTATCCCTAATCACTCCTTGTTTTCCAAATACATGTACATCCTGTCCCTCAGGATACCCTGCAACAACTTGCCCACTACTGCTGTCACGCTCACCGGTCTATAGTTCTCTGGCTTGTCCTACTTTTCTTAAATAATGGTGCCACGTTAGTCAACCTCCAGTCTTCCGGCACCTCCCCTGTGATTATCGATGATACAAATATCTCAGCAAGAGGCCCAGCAATCACTTCCCTGGCTTCCCACAGAGTTCCAGGGTACACCCGATCAGGTGCTGGGGACTTATCCACTTTTATGCGTAAAGGCATCCAGCACTTCTGCCTCTGTAATATGGACATTTTCAAAATGTCACCATCTATTCCCCTACATTCTATATCTTCCATGTCCTTCTCCACAATGAACACTGATGCAAAATAATTTTTTAGTATTTACCCCATCTCTTGTGGCTCCACACATAGGCCGCCTTGCTGATCTTTGAGGGGCCCTATTCTCTCCCTAGTTACCCTTTTGTCCTTAATGTATCTGTAAAAACCCTTTGGATTCTCCTTGATTCTATTTGTCAAAGCTATCTCATGTCCCCTTTTTGCCCTCCTGATTTCCCTCGTAAGTATATTCCTACTGCCTTTATACTCTTCTAAGGATTCACTCGATTTATCCTGTCTATACCTGACATGCGCTTCCTTCTTTTTCTTAACCAAACCCTCAATTTCTGTCGTCATGCAGCATTCCCTATACCTACCAGCCTTTCCTTTCACCCTGACAAGAATATAATGTCTCTGGACTCTCGTTATCCTGTTTCTGGAGGCATCCCATTTTCCAGCCGTCCCTTTACCTGCGAACATCTGCCTCCAATCAGCTTTTGAAAGTTCTTACCCAATATCGTCAAAATTAGCCTTTCTCCAATCTAGAACACCAACTTTTAGATCCGGTCTGTCCTTTTCCATCGCTGTTTTAAAACTAATAGAACTATGGTGGTAGGGCCTGCCTCTTGGCTAGCCCAGGATTTTCACTGCAGCAGCGACTGGATCAAAAGCTGCCTGGGTCCTCAGCTTGGAAAGACTTTCAAAACCTCTTGGCTTGTCTTCCATAACTTAAAAAAAACTCTTTAAACTGACCTCTTTGACCAAGAGTTTAGTCCCTTACCCGAACATCTCTTCATGTGGTTAGTTTTGTTGGATGATCATCCCTGTGACACACTTCGGGATTCTTGGCTTCATTAAAATGTATTGATATAAACTTTAGCTGTTGCTGCAGAAACAGTAAGCCATGATCCTGTCTGCTTCTCAGGCAGCCCTTCATAACAAGTGGGATAAATATTCACCAGGACATAGTGATAAACTCGTTTGGTCTTCAAAATGTGCCCAGGGAACTTCTACATCCATCAGAGAGAGAGGATGCCCGGTCCTTGGTTTTAATGCTTCGTCCAAAGACACAGCTTCAGCAGAGCAGCGTTCCCTCGATACTGTACATCGAAGACTAACCTAAGACTTTATATCCTCAGCCCTGAAATGGAATTGAATGCTGAATCTCTCCTCATTCAGGGTTAGATTGCTACACTGAACTGACACATACGCAGAAAGAATCAATGAGCAGGTGTAGGCACAATGGACCAAATAGTGTTCTTCTCTTTGGTCAGATTCTATGATTTACTTTCCAGTGCTCTCAGTTGGGAAGATATTTATCTCCTTGAATGCAAAGTCATCGAAGGAAGGTGCAGCCTGTGCTCTGATGCCACTGAATCATGTTGTCTGATACCCGACTCCTGCCAATGATGCAAATGAAGATTAACGGCAATTTTAGAAACTGCCCACTTTTGTGGAAACTTGAAAATCCTTACAATGGTGAGGTGATTGATCTGATGTTGACACATATACACACAGGAGTTTGCTTCCTTTAAACACTAGTATAAGTCTTGGTGAAAAGACTCAGGTTAATTTGTTGGCAGAGATGACCTGGTCTGGCTGCAAATGGCACACACTCACAGAATATATTCCAAACAAAATCCCATACCTTTACCTGAACTCACACCCCAGGGAAATGGTTCCCCACAATGTCCCTGACAAAACCCTTTCAGTATTTTAAACACCTTGACTAGCTCACCCTTCAATCTTTATTCATTTAAGAGAAGATAAACCAGATTTAAGCAGACTGCCATCACTTACAAGTTAAAGGAAGGTCCCATGACAAAAAAGCACACGCTCTGTCCACATTGAGGTCGCACCAGTAATTGCACTGATAATTACTATGTTCAGATCACTATACAGTTCAATGGGATAAACATGACCATGTCACAGGGTCAAGGTCAAATAACCCCAATCCTCCCACATCTAAAATACTGCAGCCTAATTAAGGTGAACTCGCTCCAGCTGAGTGAACTGAATAATGATGCAGTTATCAATTAACAGAGGTGCACCTATAATTTCTGTTAAAATAAACTTTTTTAAAAAACACCTCATTGCCTGTAGTATACAAGAACTTTATCAACAGTTTAAAGCAGATTGTTATTTACATCATGTAACATCCTTGTAAAAGCTTCGACTCTGGGAACATACCTAGACTTCGAGCTAAACTTTGCTGTTGAGTTGTAAAATGATGCACAGGCTTAGAATTATATAAATCTAAAAAACAGAACCCTGCAGATGCTGGAAGTTACAGCATAAGGTCAGGCAGTACCTGTGGAGTGAGAAACCAAATTAACAGTATGGGTCAACGACCTTTCATCCTAATTGAACTACATTTATATAACAACGTAAAACAGTAAAACATTCCCAAGGCATGGCATAGGAGTATAAACAGTCCAAATGGGCCACATCAGAGGCATTTGTTCATCTGACGGATCTGGAGCTAGGGCAGACAGACACATGAACACAGAAAGTACTCATAGAAACTCAGTCCTCACAAGTAGATAATGGAGTGATCTTGAAACTCTCTTCAAAAGGGACTGGGAGCAGAACTGTCAAACGTTTCCAACTGTTTTATTTAGTTCTGTTCTGTTTTTGTACAGGTCAAAGACAAAAAAAAGGTTACAGCACACACAGAAATAAAGTCATAAATGAAAATGTTTCCAGCATTTTAACATTGTGGAATAACAAAACACACTTTGAATAGTTCCGACCTGAACGATGTAAGTCGAGAGCTGAGGATCAAGCTTTTGGGAAATTTATCAAACAAAAACTACACATCAATAACAAAGAAATTACCAAGGAACGGTTGTCTTGGAAACAGTTGATGTTTCGAGTACAGTAAATCACTCCAATTTGCTTACAATCCTCTCTGGCTTGAAGCAATAAATACTAACTGCTAACATTTATCTTACACAATTCAGGGTTAAGTCAAATGTTTGGTGGCATTGATATCTTTGCAATATATATATATTTTTGTGTACACACAGTGGCTAATTTTCAAGTATTTATGCAAGATAGAGGGAAAAGAAAATCATTGGTTGACAATGTGGCCTTGAAATTCATTATCCATTCAAGTGACAATTTGCTACAGTGTGGAACTGCAAGCACTCAATTATGTACACACACTTGTCCATTCAAACCCCTCACCATTCTCGTCCTCATGAGCTTCATTTACCTACTGAAACAAAGCAAAGTATTCACACACACCATCATGCACTCAGGTGCACACTCAATTATCTCACAAAAACCAAAACAATAAGTCCAGAAGAACAATCTACAGGGTGCGATTGTCTGTTATCGTTGCTAGTTTGTGAAATTCTCTTCGGAAATGTCTCCCAGGCAGAGTTCAACCGAGAAAAAATTCGGGTGTACACACACACACACACACACACACACACACAGACATATACACTCTCTCTCTGTCAGCCCATACTGTGCAGTACCAACTACATACTGAAATTCTCAGATAGTGCAACACATGAACAGATGAGAAATGGCAGGGTCTGAGGGGGCTAGAAGGTTTGGGAGAAAGGAAACAGGCTGACTGGATTTACACTTTGCATTCCATCCTTCTGTACTTACATCACATGGGCCACTGCGTGGTTCAAGTTCATAACCATGTAAAGCTAATATAAAGTGCACCTCTACCTTACAGGCTAGTGTGAGGGGGTTACTCGGGTGTGTGTTTGTGTGTGTGTGTGTGTGTGCACAATTAACACTTCAGACAAAAAAAGTGAGGAAAGTGCTTCAAGGCAGCATTCAATGGAAAACAACAAAAAAATCAACAGCTTAGTCACTCTGCAAATATCTCACTGACGTTTTGCAAGGCAAGTGTTTAATCTTCTTCTTTAGCAATCAACTAATGCTTTCTGTTTACTTGTTAATCACCAGACCACAGGGTCCAGGCTGAAGAGTCTTCAGGTAGGCCCAAATGCAATGTCAGAGAGAATTCCCACGGCAAGTATTCCTCTTCCATCAGGTGCCTTGTGAAGAGCTGCTGAAGGCTCCTCTTCATCAGAAGAATTCCACGGAACACCGAAGGTGTTCCTGTAATGGGGCACAGTTCATGAGAGGAGAGGAGGCGAGCGGGAGGGGAAAGAAGGTTTCCACTTCAAGTCCCCAGTGAGTCACTCGGTTCGCAGGATTACATGATAAAACTCCAAACCGCTCCTAGGGATGACTGGGATGGTTTGGATCCAGTATCCGGGATATCCTAGACACTGCAAGACCCAAGACGAGGGAAAGTGCTCCAGTGTGTAGCGTCACGCGCACAGTCCTGGCTGTAACGCAGACAGTCTGCGTTCAATGCTCTGTTTACCTAGTAAGAAGACAGCCAATGACAGCTTCTGTTAGTTGCAGAGGAATAAAGCACAATGGACCATCAGCTGATATGTTTGCATATGATGTACATTACTCAGTGATCGTGACTCCTTATAAGGACAGGTCCTCAGTACAGTACTCAGCGACATTAGATTCCTGACCGTCAGTGACATGATAGATTTGGAAATGTCTTTTACTCGAAAAGGCCATTGAGATGTCAGTGGGACTGGCAGGCAGGGGGCAGAGGACATTCAACACAGATAAGAATGAAGTGATTAACTTTTACAGGCAGAATCGCAGGAAAGCAGTGTAAATGAAAGGGTACTATTTGAAAGGGGAGTTAAGGGAGCAGAGGAATCTCAGTGTACATATGTATGAGTCATTAAAAGTAAGAGAGTGGTGTAAAAGCATTTTTAAAAAATGTACATTTGTCTTTATGGATAGTTTGTGCCAAAGGGCCTGTCTCCACGCAAAAGTGACGACTGCAGATGCTGGAAATCAGAGTCTAGATTAGGGTGGTGCTGGAAAAGCACAGCCAGTCAGGCAGCATCCGAGGAGCAGGAAAATCGGGGAAAAGTCCTGATGAATGACTTTTGCCCAAAACGTTAATTCTTCCTGCTCCTCAGATGCTGCCTGACTGGCTGTGCTTTTCCAGCACCACTCTGATCTAAATCCTGTCTCCATGCAGTAGGACTCTACAACTCTGGGGACACTGAGTACAAGACCATAAAGGTTATGCTGAACTCACAGAGATCTCTCCTAACCACACAGATCACCAAAGGCACTACAAAATCCTGGAGTAAGCGCGACTCAAACTGGGCCTCCTGATCCAGAGGTAAGGACACTACCGCTGTGCCACACAAGTCCCAACTTGAGAAATTACAATTTGAGCTTCATCAAAAGTACTGCACCCCAGAGTACTTGGTGCCTGGTTTCAGGAAAGTAAAGAGGGGACAGAAACAATTCTCGAGAATGGTTTCAGGGATGAGGAACTTCAGTGCTGAGGATAAACTGGAGAATTTGGGGCTGTTTTCTCTGGAAAACAAAACCTGAGCAGAGATTTCAGAGAAAGTTTCAAAATCAGGAAGGACCTGGTATATGTATGCAGGGAGTAACCATTCTCACTCGTTAACAGATCGAGAACCAGAAGGCAGAGATTGAAACTAATTGGTAAAAGAAGCAAAACTGAGAGATGGAAAAGCATGTTCATGCAGCGAGTGGTCAGGTCTGGAAAATACTTCGCCTGTAGGTACATCCCAGTCCAAACTTTCTAAAGAGAATTAATCTGTTCAACAGGATGGCACGCCCCCAGTGGCTTACCCTCTGACAGTGCAGCACTCCCTCAGCACTGACCCTCCGACAGTGCGGCACTCCCTCAGCACTGACCCTCCGACAGTGCGGCACTCCCTCAGCACTGACCCTCCAACAGTGCAGCACTCCCTCAGCACTGACCCTCCAACAGTGCAGCACTCCCTCAGCATTGACCCTCCAACAGTGCTGCACTCCCTCAGCACTGACCCTCCGACAGCGCAGTGCTCCCTCAGTACTGATCCTCCGACAGCGCGGCGCTCCCTCAGCACTGACCCTTTGACAGCGCAGTGCTCCCTCAGCACTGACCCTTTGACAGTGTAGCACTCCCTCAGTACTGTCCTTCTGACAGTGCGGTACTCCCTCAGTACTGACACTTTGACAGTGTGGCGCTCCCTCAGCACTGACCCTCTGACAGTGCAGCACTCACTCAGTACTGACCCTTTGACAGTGCGGCATTCCCTCAGTACTGACCCTCTGACAGTGCGGCACTCCCTCGGCACTGACCCTCTGACAGTGCGGCACTCCCTCGGCACTGACCCTCTGACAGTGCGGCACTCCTTTGGCACTGACCCTCTGATAGTGTGTCACTCTTTCACAATTGCCCCTGTGATTGTGCAGTATTGGTTTATATCCAAGGCAGCAGTATTGGCTTGAATTGGAGGAGTTCAGAGATAGGAGAAAGAACTGTACAGCACAGTACAGGCCCTTTGGCCCTTGATGTTGTGTTGACCTTTTATCCTACTCTAAGATCAAACTAACTACATATCCTACATTTTACTATCATCCATGTGCCTACATAAGAGTCACTTAAATGTTGCTTAGTCGTGTGCAGGGATGAGGTGGCTGGATTGTGTGTCAATTGGGAGAGTTTATAACAGATGGTGAAGTAACAGACTTGATGTATAAGGAGGAACTCTCTATATGCGTTGAACCTGTCCTCACCACCCTACCTTACAATGTCGATTTCTGAGCAGGCAGATGAGTGAAATGGAATTGGAATACTTGCTTAATGAACTGGTTATTCATTGATTGCAGTTAAAATGTTTCTAACAAAACTTGCTCAAGAACAGTATGCTAATCATTGCAAACAAAATAATTGCACTTGGAAAGTTATGTCATTGTAAAACTGTGTTTAGTTGGTGCTTTCAGGATTACATTGAGTCTTGTTAGGATCATGAAGGGCATGTCCGTAAGACATCAGAGCAGAATTAGGCCATACAGCCCATTGATTCTGTTCCACCATTCGATCATGGCTGTCAACCCCATTCTTCTTCCTCCTCCCCGTAACCCTTGATCCCCTTACTAATGAAGGACCTATCTACCTCTGTCTTAAAGATACTCAATGATTTGCCCTCCACAGCCCTCTTTGGCAATGAGTCCCACAGAGTCACCACCCTCTGGCTGAAGAAATTCCTCCCCATTTCCATTCTAAAGGGTCTTCCCTTCACTCTGAGGCTGTGCCCTCAGGTCCTAGTCTCTCCTGCAGGAAATATCTTCTCCACATCCATTCTGTCCAGATCTCTCAGTATTCTATAAGTTTCAATCAGATTCCCCATCTCATTCTTCAGCCTCCACCTCCTATAGCAGCTCATTCCATACATGCACCACTTTCTGTATGAAAAAGGTGCCCCTTTGGTCCCTTTTAAATTTGTCCCCTCTCACTTTAAATCTATGCCCTCTAGTTTTGAACTTCCCCATTCCAGGGAAGAGACTTTGTCTATTTATCCTATCTATGCCCCCCATGAGGTCACCCCTCAGCCTCCGATGCTCCAGGGAAAACAGCTCCAGCTTATTCAGCCTCTTCCTATAGCTCAAACCCTCCAACCCTTGTGACATCCTTGTAAATCTTTTCTGAACCATTTCAAGTTTCACAACATCTTTCTGATAGGAAGGAGACCAGAATTACACACAATATTCCAAAAGGCCTAACCAATGTCCTTTACAGCCACAACATGACCTCCCAACTCCTACACTCAATGCACTGACCAATAAAGGAAATGCCTTCCTCACTATCTACCTGTGACTCCACTTTCAAGGCGCTATGAACCTGCACTCCAAGGTCTCTTTGTTCAGTAACACTCCCAGGACCTTACCATTAAGCGTATAAGCCCTGCTAAGATTTGCTTTCCCAAAATGCAGCACCTCACATTTATCTAAATTAAACTCCATCTGCCACTCCTCAGCCCATTGGCCCATCTGATCAAGATCCTGTTGTAATCTGAGGTAATCTTCTTCACTGTCCACTACACCTCCAATTCTGGTGTCATCTGCAAACTTACTAACTGTACCTCCTATGTTCACATCCAAATCATTTATATAAATGACAAAAAGCAGTGGCCCCAGTACCAATCCTTGTGGCGCACCACTAGTCACAGGCCTCCAGTCTGAAAAGCTACCCTCCACCAGTACCCTCTAGCTTCTACCTTCAAGCCAGTTCTATGTCTAAATAGCTCGTTCTCCCTGTATTCCATGTGATACGCTAACCAGTGTACCATGAGGAACCTTGTCGAGTGCTTTACTGAATTTATCCCTTAATCCTTCTAAACTCATTGAATACAGACAGACCCAGTGCCCTTAACTGTACCTCATATGACAAGCACTTCATTCAAGAATCATTCTTATAAAATCCCTCCAACGCCCTCTGGATCACTTCCAACATTCTCTGGACCCCCTCCAACACCCTCTGGACCCCCTCCAACCCCAGCACATCCTTCTTTAGACACAGGTCCCAAAACTGCTCTCAATATTCTAAATGCAGCCTGACCAGAGTCTTATACAGCCTCAGCAGTACATCTCTGCTCTTATATTCTAGCTCCCTTGAAATAAATGCTAATGCTGCATTTCCCTTCCTAACTGCCAACTGAACCTGCATGGTGACCTTAAGAGATTTAGGGTGTAGGTTTGCTCGCTGAGCTGTAGGTTTGATATCCAGATGTTTCATTACCTGGCTAGGTAACATCATCAGTGGTGACCACCAAGTGAAGCGAAGCTGTTGTCTCCTGCTTTCTATTTATATCTTTCTCCTGGATGGGGTTCCTGGATGGTGATCACCACAAACCCCAGGAACCCCATCCAGGAGAAAGGTATAAATAGAAAGCAGGAGACAACAGCTTCGCTTCACTTGGAGGTCACCACTGATGATGTTACCTAGCCAGGTAATGAAACATCTGGATATCAAACCTACAGCTCAGCGAGCAAACCTACACCCTAAACCTCAACCTGAGCTACAGACCTTCACAAACCTTGCAAAAACGTGAAGAGAATCCTGAACTGAGACTCCCAAGTCCCTTTGTGCTTCAGATTTCCAAAGGCTTTGCCTTTTTTTGTAAATAAACTATGCCTGTATTCTTCATACCTAAGTATTCCATCCGCCCTCTGTCCTAACCTGTCCCCTGGACTGTAATGATTTAATAGAAGACTCTTACATTTGCTGATGTTGTCCACATCTTCCTGTTCCGTGATTATCTGAGAGAGACCCTCCATTAGCAGCAGTGCCTTGTGGTAGCGCTGGATACAGTCCTCTCCCTGCTGAAACATCTCATCCAATGCTGTGGACTGAACCTAAAATCAGACCAAAACACTACCATCATCCTCTTGCTTCAATCTCAGGGTTGGAGTTACCTGTCATTTGACTGATATGCAGGTGAGGGTCTTCCAACCTCTAAACAAATTGCCCTTTAATCTGAAATTGCTGTAAAACTCCAAAGGTCAGGTAGCATGTATTCAGAGAGAAACTGAATTAACATCTCGAGTCTAGTGACCCCTCTTCAGAAATGAGAGGAATTGTGAAGTGGTGGTTTAGTAGCTGCTGGTGGAGAGAGGGGAGGAGGAGCGAGTGGAACAGACAGAGAGGGTGCCCAGGGCAAAAGACAAAGGCAGTGATAAAGGAGTGAAAGAGATGCAAAATAGGTGCAAATGTTAGATTGGAAAGGAGAAAATATGTTATCTCTGCCAACAGCAAAGCTAATAAGACACAAATGAGAGCCAGCTATAGGAGGGTCAGAGTGTGGAAAATGGAGGACAGGGTTCCTCCTGATTGTGAAACTCAACACTGAATCCTAGAGGCTATTAAATATTTCAGAGCAGAAGCCCTGTACTCCATTCTCCTTATATCCCCCACCTTCCTCGTGTTGTCTTTACTTTCAGCAGAGTGAACACAGTTGTTTTTTTGCAATCTAACATTTACACCTATTTCATATCTCTTTGTTTTTTGAAGCATCACCATCTGCTCCACTGGCTCCTCCTCCCCGTCTGTTAGCAACAACAAAACTACCACTTTCCAACTTCTCAGGGTCGCTGACTCAAAACATTAACTCTGTTTCTCTCTCCACAGATGTTGACAGCTCTGCCGAGTTTCTCCAATGTCATGTAAAAATGTGAGAGGCACATCTGGGGATAATCCTCCCCTGTCCCTCCCCAAGAATTTGAGAGTTAGAATTCGAGACCTTTTCTGCATCAGGGAAGAAGCATTCACTATGTGAGGTTGTCATTGTTCACACTGTTTCCCTGACTATTCCCATTTCTGCCAATTTCTCCACATTCTCTCTCAGATCTCTGGGCCTGTACACCAGCTTGTCACAGACACAGACACTGAAAGGTCTCTTCCATATCTGAGTTTCTCATCTTTAAGGAGTCTATCTTTAATGATTCAAGGTGAATAACCTTTAACTCCCCCTCGTTTATCTCCAGCTGCCATAGCCTTATCCCTGACTTAATCTGTCCGTTTGTAACTCACTATTTCCAATTACACAGTTAGTGTTGTCTCTTCAGTTACTGTCTGTTTGGTGATAGGGCAAGAAAACAAGTTGAGATGGAAGATCAGTCATGAACAGTCTTGAGGGACCGAATGGTCTCATCCTACGTGCTTGTATATAAATCTTTATCCTCTCATCTATGTACAACTCAGCTCAGACTGTGCAAGCTGAGGGCTCAGTACTAATCCCTGGTGAGTAACATTCATCATGCCCACAGTTAGCTCCCAATACCATCTCTGCCTTCCAGCCAGTTACTAACAAGGCTGTCTGTAGTCCACTGTGCTTTCACTTTTCCTCATTATACTGTTCGAACATTGCTATCAACAACATCTGGCAACACATTCTAATGCACTGTGCTAGTGAGGTCATCAGAATTCTGCTAGATTCATCAGAAATGACTGACTCTTCACAAATCCACCCGGGCACACTGCAGCAACTCGCAAGGTCAGTCACCATGATCCTAATGACATCCTCACAGCCAATGGCAAACAAACACTGAAGTATTTACCAGATTTCTGTCTTACTTCTGGAGTGAGGTTAACAAGTTTATCAAATACAAATTTTGAACCAAGATTCAAAATAATGAGACAAATGCATTGGATTTTCTCCATTTGTTTTCTCTGATACATTTGGGTGGAAACCATCAAATCCTGGGGATGGTTTTCCTTAAGTCTCATTACTTTCTCCATTCCTATTCTGCAATTATTTTAGTCCACTCAGCTCCTTCCATAAATTCCTTTTTATGTTCCTTTGAATCGCTGAAATTTTATCCTTTCCTCCTTTGTGGAGACAGATATTGTCATTAAAGTTTTGTGTATTTTGAACTACAGCTGCATCTGTTCTTAATGGGGCCACATTTCCCTGTTTTCTGTATTGGTCTTTATTCTTTCATGAGATGTGGGCATCACTGGGAAGACCGTATTGATTGCCTAGCCCTAATTGCCTTTAAGCTAAGTGCCCTGTTTAGAGTTAGTGGGCAGTTACTAGCCCCTTAAAGACGGTAGTTAAGAGTCATCACATCAGTGTGGGTCTGGAGTCACATGTAGGCCAGACCAGGAAAGGATGGCAGATTTCCTTCCATTAGTGAACCAGGTGAGTTTTTACAACAGTTAATAATAAATTCCGGGTCATTGTCACTGAAATTTGGCTTTAGTTACAGATTTTCTAAAACTGAATTTTCAATTTCTACCAGTAGCCAAAATGGAATTTGAACTTGTGACCCCAGAACATTAAAAGCAAAATACAGTGTATGCTGAAACCTAAGGCAAGAATGGAAACTCAGCAAGTCTGGCAGCATCTATAGAGACAGAGAGAGAGAAAAAGAGATAGATAGAGAGAGAGAGAGAGAGAGCGTGAGAGTGTTAACATTTCAAGTGCAGTAACCCTTCTTCAGAACTCCCCAGACTACCAGTCTGTGCCTCACAATCACTAGTTCATTGACATTAAGACAACACAACCCTCTGCCCTTTGTTCTCTCAAATATTTATAAAAGCTTTTGCTGTTATTTTTGCAAATGTTTCCCCACATGGGACAATCTGGAACAAGATTAGATTCCCTACAATATGGAAACAGGCCCAACCAGTCCACATTGACCCTCTGAAGGGTAGCCCACCCAGACCCATTCCCCTGCCCTATACTCATCTCTGACAAATGCACCTAACACTATGGGCAATTCATCTGACCTGAACATCGTTGGACTGTGGGAGGAAACCCACACAGCCACAGGGAGATTGTGCAAATTCCACCCAGACAGTTGCTTCGAGGCTGGCATTGAACCTGGGACCCTGGTGCTGTGAGGCAGCAGTGCTAACCACTGAATCACCATGCCTATCCAACAAGAGGTGATAGGTTTGGGATAATGAACAGCAAATTTAAAACAGAGTTGAGTTGGAATTACTCCTGTCAAAGGGTGAACCTGTGGAATTCGCTTCCCCCAGAGTGCTGGGACATTGAGTAAATATGAAGAGGTAGACAGGTTTTTAATTAGTGATTGATTGAAAGGTTTCAGGGAGCAGATAGGAAAGGGGATTTCAGGCTGAGATTACTCAGCCATGATGCTTTGAGTGACAGGACAGGTTCGAGGGGCTGAATGGCCTCCTCCTGTTCCTAGTTCTGATGCTCTCTGGCAAGTTGTTTTTTTCCGATTTTGCACCATATTCATCTCTGGGCTGTAAACTCAAGGATAGGGACCCAAGAGAGAAACACAGGGCTAGTGCCAAGGGCAGAGCTGAGCCCTCTGCACCCTCCAACATTCTGCCCACTCTGCCTCATTCTCACCCCTGCAGCCCTCTCTGCTGCCTCCAGTCTTCCCTCCCTATCTCCCTCGCCCTCCTTTCCCCTCCCTGCCTAGCAGTAGGTGGAGAACGAGTCCTCAGTTGGCAAGGAACAGTGTGAAAGTGGTTATACCCCGGGTAGGAGAGACGGAGATATTTTTACCATCTGTACAGTATGACTGTAAATCAGCTTTGCTGCAGTGATGCTGTTTATTCTGTCCATGAGCCGTTGTTTATGAATGAAAAAGCGCTGGAGTCTGACCGTGAGACAGCGACAGTGAGACACACAGGATTTGTAGTGTTCGTTCAGCTTCTTCACCACTGCAGAGATACAAAGATCCACTTTCTTATTTCAATTTTAGGTTCAAGTCACGTTCTATTCTGGAATCATTATTACTGAGATAATATACCCTCTAAGCCACTCACCATCCTGACTTGGAAATATATCACCATTCCTTTACTGTCACTGGGTCAAAATTCTGGAACCCCCCACTAAGGGACATATGGACAGCAGTGGTTCAAGAGTGCAGGTTCATAGCTCCTCGAAAGTGGAGCCGTAGGTAGATAGGATAGTGAAGGTGGTGTTTGGTATGCTTTCCTTTATTGGTCAGAGTATTGAGTACAGGAGTTGGGAGGTCATGTTGCGGCTGTACAGGACATTGTTGAAATATTGAGTGCAATTCTGGTCTCCTTCCTATTGGAAAGATTTTGTGAAACTTGAAAGGGTTCAGAAAAGATTTACAAGGATGTCACCAGGGTTGGAGGATTTGAACTATAGGGAGCGGCTGAACAGGCTGGGGCTGTTTTCCCTGGAGCGTCGGAGGCTGAGGGGTGACCTTATAGAGGTCTATAAAATTATGGATAGGGTAAATAGACAAAGTCTTTTCCCTGGGGTCAGGGAGTCCAGAACTAGAGGGCATAGGTTTAGGGTGAGAGGGGAAAGATATAAAAGAGACCTAAGAGGCAACCTTTTCACACAGAGGGTGGTACGTGTATGGAATGAGCTGCCAGAGGATGTGGTGGAAGCTGGTACAATTGCAACATATCCGGTCAGCATGGACGAGTTGGACCGAAGGGTCTCTTTCCGTACTGTAAGTCTCTGTGACTCTCAAAAGAATACAGAGATTCCACCACCAGATTTAGGATCTGAGGTACAGTGCTGCACTGCAGAATTGGAACATGATTGAAACTTGGGTTCATGACAGGGATATGAGTAACTTGTCACATTGCACAGTACATGGTACAGCATCGCTGACTCTACCCTGGCCTCACGTTCAGACCAGGCAAAGTGTTGAGCCACTTCAGGACAAGGCTGGAGAAGATCTGGCAGCTCCCAGGACAGGACAGGACAGACCTTTATAGGGCTGACAGCTCGGCTTCAAACCAATGGCCATTTCTGACAAGAAAATGTGAATCAACTGAGTGAGAAGGGAGAGTGGGATTAATTACAATGCCCTTTCAAAGAACCAGCAAAGGCATGATGGGGGAATGGCCACCGTCTTTGTGCTCTCATTCTGGCACTCACTAAGTCGTGGCCAGATTTGCTGAGATGACTTGGTTAGATTTAATGCTGACTAAATGGTTTCTGTAACCTTTCCCAAACCAACTTTATCCAAAACACACTGAGTGTATCCAGGGCGTTGTTGTCATGGCGTGTTCCACTCGAGCTGGTCCTTTCACTGCTTGTGACCAGTTTGGGACGTGAGCCAGGGGATTACCCACAGTGGACAGAGCCAGCTCACCTTGTTTGACAGTTGATGATGGGCACAGCTTGCCAGCCTTGATCTGATTCTTGCTCATGTGTAAAGCTGATGCCAGGAGTTCAGTCACCTTCATATAGAGAACCAGCTGCTCCGCATAACTGCAATCATCAGGAACAAACAGGAACAGGGCAGTCAGCAAGAGATTGTGTATGTGTGTGTGTGCGTGTGTGTGTGTGTGTGTCAGAGAGAATGAGACAGAGAGAGAGAGAGAATGTGCACGTGAGAGAGAGGGAGAGAGAGTGTGTGTGTATATGAGAGAGAGAGAGCGTATGTGCGTGTCAGAGAGAGAGGAAGATAGTATACGTACATGTGTGTGTGAGAGAGAGAGAGAGACAGAGTGTGAGTGTGAGACAGAGTGTGAATGTGAGAGAGTGTGTGTGTGCGTGTGAGAGAGAGAGAGAAAGAGAGAGAAAAAGAGAGAATGTGCGTGTGTGAGAGAGGGAGAGAGTGTGTATAGCATGTATGCAAGAGTGTGTATAAGAGGGAGAGTATGCACGCATGTGTGCATGTGAAGGAGTATGTGTGTGTGAGAAAGAGAGAATGTGTATGTGGGAGGGTGATTGTATTTGTGTGTGTGGGAGAGAGAAAAGGGGAGGGGAGAGGGAGGGAGAGAGAGGGCTGAAGATGTGCATCAGTCCCCTGACACGCGAGTGCATCACTGCAGGTTCTTATTCTTGAAAGTAATTTCTGCTGATGTCTTGGAGTCAGATGTTTCTGATTCAATATTAAAGATTCAATTTCTGTAAAGGCCTTTAATACAGAGAAACATCAGTTGGTTCTCAGCAGGAGTATCATCAGAAAAGGTCTAACTCTGAGCGGGGCAGGTGCGTGACAGATTGCTCTCGCAGGTCAGTTCAAGGAGAGTCTCAGTGAAAGACAGAGAGGAAGAGAGATTTAGGGAAGGGAGTTCCAGAATTTAGGGCCCAAACAGCTGAAGGCACAGATGCCACTGACACAGTGACAGGAAACAGGGACCTTCAGTTAGGGAGGGATGGAGGGGCTGGAGGGGGTTACAGAGATAGGGAGGGGGTGTAGGGGCTGGTGGGGGGGTTACAGAGATAGGGAGGGATGTAGGGGCTGGAGGGGGTTACAGAGATAGGGAAGGGGTGTAGGGGCTGGAGGGGATTACAGAGATAGGGAGGGGGTCTAGGGGCTTGAGGGGATTACAGAGATAGGGAGGGGGTGTAGGGGCTGGTGGGGGGGTTACAGAGATAGGGAGGGATGTAGGGGCTGGAGGGGGTTACAGAGATAGGGAAGGGGTGTAGGGGCTGGAGGGGATTACAGAGATAGGGAGGGGGTCTAGGGGCTTGAGGGGATTACAGAGATAGGGAGGGGGTGTAGGGGGTTACAGAGATAGGGAGGGGGTGTAGGGGCTGGTGGGGGGGTTACAGAGATAGGGAGGGGTGTAGGGGCTGGAGGGGGTTACAGAGATAGGGAGAGGGTGTAGGGGCAGGGGGGTGTAGGGACTTGAGGGGATTACAGAGATAGGGAGGGGGTCTAGGGGCTTGAGGGGATTACAGAGATAGGGAGGGGGTCTAGGGGCTTGAGGGGATTACAGAGATAGGGAGGGGGTGTAGGGGGTTACAGAGATAGGGAGGGGGTGTAGGGGCTGGAGGAGGTTACAGAGATAGGGAGGGGTTGTAGGGGCTGGAGGGGGTTACAGAGATAGGGAGGGGGTTTAGGGGCTGGAGGGGGTTACAGAGATGGGGAGGGGGTGTAGGGACTGGAGGGGGTTACAGAGATAGGGAGGGGGTGTAGGGGCAGGGGGGTGTAGGGGCTAGAGGGGGTTACAGAGATAGGGAGGGGGTGTAGGGGGTTACAGAGATAGGGAGGGGGTGTAGGGGCTGGTGGGGGGGTTACAGAGATAGGGAGGGATGTAGGGGCTGGAGGGGGTTACAGAGATAGGGAGGGGGTTTAGGGGCTGGAGGGGGTTACAGAGATGGGGAGGGGGTGTAGGGACTGGAGGGGGTTACAGAGATAGGGAGGGGGTGTAGGGGCAGGGGGGTGTAGGGGCTAGAGGGGGTTACAGAGATAGGGAGGGGGTGTAGGGACTGGAGGGGGTTACAGAGATAGGGAGGGGGTGTAGGGGTGGGGAGGTGTAGGGATTGGAGGGGGTTACAGAGATAGGGAGGGGGTGTAGGGGCAGGGGGTGTAGGGGCTGGAGGGGGTTACAGAGATGGGGAGGGGGTGTAGGGGCTGGAGGAGGTGACAGTGATAGGGAGGGGGTGAGGGGCTGAAGGGGGTGACAGAGATTGGGAGGGGTGTAGGGGCTGGAGGAGGTGACAGTGATAGGGAGGGGGTGTAGGGGCTAGAGGAGGTGACAATGATAGGGAGGGATGTAGAGGCTGGAGATGATGACAGAGCGATTTGGGAATGAAGGAATGGAGGGGTTTGAAAGTCAGGTGGTAGTGTGTGATGTACTGGGCCATGCTGAATGACACTGAGCTGATACTGTAGATGCTGGAAGCTCCTGCTCCCTGTCTTTGAGACTCACCTCCACTCCTTACTCAGTAGACTAATCTGATCGGCGACCACACTCTCTTGGAGCTGGCTGGCAGAGCTGACTGAGCTGCAGACCATCTCAAAGGGGTTCCCCTTAGCCGACGCTATCTCCATCACACAGCGAACAAAGACCAGGGTGAATCGCAGGTTCTTCAGTATCTCGGTGTGTTCCTGCTGTGGATGACACAGACTCTTGATATAAACTCTGGAACTGACAGACACTAAACCCAACAACCAGCTACAGGGAAATCAAACAAACAACTGCGGACTCAGGGGGTCGGAAACACATTACAACAGAAATCGCAAGAGAAACTCAGCAGGTCAGGCAACTTCTGTGGAGGGAAAGCAGAGTGAATGTTTTGTGTGTAGTGACTGGCCACACTAACTGTGTAGTCTTCATTATTTAAAAACCTGTTATTTGCAAAAGACAAGTCAATGCTTAAAGTTATGAGTCTGCTGTATTTGATTTAATTGAGATTATGTGTAAAACTGTAGCACAGCACGAAAATAGACCCTTCGGTCCAACCCGTCCATGCTGACCAGATATCCCAACCCAATCTAGTCCCACCTGCCAGCACCCGGCCCATATCCCTCCAAACCTTCCTATTCATATACCAATCCAAAGGCCTCTTAAATGTTGCAATTGTACCAGCATCCACCACATCCTCTGGCAGCTCATTCCATACACGTACCACCCTCTGTGTGAAAAAGTTGCCCCTTAGGTCTCTTTTATATCTTTCCCCTCTCAACCTAAATCTATGCCCCTCTAGTTCTGGACTCCCCGACCCCAGTGAAGAGACTTTGTCTCCTTATCCCATCCATGCCCCTCATAATTTTATAAAACTCTATAAGGTATAAGAAATAAAATGGTTTGTTGCTATCACAGCACCCAATCTCCCCAGCGTTCCCACATGGAGAGCATCATTGAGGTTTTCCCGGGAATGGGATGTGGGAGTTAGATTTCCCTAATCACCATGGAACTGAATGTCTTGTTCTGCCATTCCAGAGGCTCCATTTAAAAGACCACCGTATTGCTGTGGGTCTGGACCCACATGGAGGCCAGACCCAGCTAAGGCTGGCACGTTTCCTTCCTTGATTGCCATTGGTGACCCAACTACATTTTTAAAACCCCCCCAGTCACCATGAGACAAAATTATCCCAATATTGTTGAAGTCAAAGTTCACTGTATGTCATCGTGGGATTTAAAGTCTGATCCCCTGAACACCTGCAGGTCAGTGATGTTACCACGACCACCCTCAGGACAGATGCCATGCTAACTGGTCAGGAGTACATCTCAGTTCATTTGGATAATACTTGCTTGTTTCTGAGTCAAAGGTAGTGGAGTACGTCCCACCCCAGACACGTTAGCTAATAAGTGGGACAGGCAGTGCCGAGGGAGTGCTGCACTGTTGGGACATGCTGACCTTCAGATCATCTCTACTTTCAAGGAGAATGGAACAGATCTCAGAGCCCTGTTGAAATGAAAAGCAGGGCATTCTTACTGATAATTTGGGCCTTTATTTTTATCCCTGCCCCAAAGTACATAAAATGCACAGGAATCTAATTGCAGTTTATGGGGTTTTATTGTGCGCAAATCATGTTCTTGTTCTTCATTCATTCAACATGGGTCTCACTGGCTGGGCCCAGCATTTATTACCATCCCTAGTTACCCCTTGAGAAGGTGGGGGTGAGCTACCTTCTTGAACCGCTGCAGTCCATGTGCTGTGGGTAGACCCACAATGCTCTTAGGGAGAGAATTCCAGGATTCTGACCCAGTGACACTGAAGGAACAGCGATACATTTTCAAGTCAGGATGGGGATTGGCTCGGAGGGGAACTTGCAGGGGGTGGTGTTCCCATGTATCTGCTGCCTTTGTCCTTCTCGATGGAAGTGGTCGTGGGTTTGGAAGGTGCAGTCTGAGGATCTTTGGTGAGTTTCTGCAGTGTATCTTGTAGATGGTACACACTGCTCCTACTGACCGTCAGTGATGCGGGGAGTGGATATTTATGGATGTGGGGCCAATCAAGCGACTGCTTTGTCCTGGATGGTGTCAAATCTCTTGAATGTTTTTGGAGCTGCACCCATCCAGATAAGTTACACTCCTGACTTGTGCCTTGCAGACAGGCTGTGTGGAGTCAAGAGATGAGTTACTTGCTGCAGGGTTCCTAGCCTCTGACCTGTTTTTGTAGCCACAGTGTTTATGTGGCTAGTCCAACTCAGCTGTTGGTCAATGGTAACCCCTGGATGTTGACAATGGTAATTTTGCATCAGGAAGGCCATTGGATGTCTGGGAGCCATGGTTAGTTTCTCTCTGTTTTGAGTTGGTCCTGGCCTGCCACTTGTGTGGTGTGAAACCTTCCTTGCCAATTGCATACACGGCAATGGTGGCTACAATGCAGAGAAAGACTATTATTGGCTGCAAAGTAGCATCCTGAGGTTGCAAAAGGCACCATTGGAATGCAAGTCTTTCCTTTTCCAAAAAACACCTTGAAATAAAACATCCCTCTGCTCGGGTGACAGAGATCATTATTCTGCAGCCTCATGATCTTAGGGAATGTTGTCTCTGATCGCTCTCCCTGCTCCTGACTCAAGAGTCAGGGAGGTAACTGTGAGACCAGCCTGCATATCTGCATCTCAGGCAGCTTTACCTACAGCAGCAATGCAAACATTCAGTATCTCAGCATCTCCCCTAAAGTAGCAGCTCAGTGTCACGCCCACAGCAACAGCACAGTATCACCCCTACAGCAACAGCTCAGTATCACCCCAACAGCAACAGCTCAGTATCACCACAACAGCACAGTATCACGCCCACAGCAACACCTCAATATCACACCCACAGCAACACCTCAATATCACACCCACAGCAACAGCTCAGTATCACACCCACAGCAACAGCTCAGTATCACCCCAACAGCAACAGCACAGTATCACGGCCACAGCAACAGCACAGTATCACCCCTACATCAACAGCACAGTCTCAACCCTACATCAACAGCACAGTCTCAACCCTACAGCAACAGCTCAGTATCACCCCCACAGCAACAGCACAGTATCACCCCTACATCAACAGCTCAGTATCATGCCCACAGCAACAGCACAGTCTCAACCCTACAGCAACAGCTCAGTATCACACCCACAGCAACAGCACAGTCTCAACCCTACAGCAACAGCTCAGTATCACCCCTACAGCAACAGCTCAGTATCACCCCTACATCAACAGCTCAGTATCACCCCTACATCAACAGCACAGTATCACCCCCACAGCAAAAGCTCAGTATCTTCCCTACAGCAACAGCTCAGCATCACCCCCACAGCAACGGCTCAGCATCACCCCACAGCAACAGCTCAGTATGATCCTGACAGCAACATCTCAGTATCACCCCCACAGCAACAGATCAGTGTCACCCCCACAGCAACAGATCAGTGTCACCCCCACAGCAACATCTCAGTATCACCCCCACAGCAACAGCTCAGTGTCTCCCCCACAGCAACAGCTCAGTATCACCCCCACAGCAACAGCTCAGTATCACCCCATAGCAACAGCTCAGTGTCTCCCCCACAGCAACAGCTCAGTATCACCCCCACAGCAACAGCTCAGTGTCTCCCCCACAGCAACAGCTCAGTATCACCCCCACAGCAACAGCTCAGTATCACCCCCAAAGCAACAGCTCAGCATCACCCCCACAGCAACAGCTCAGCGTCACCCCCACAGCAACAGGTCAGTATGATCCTGACAGCAACAGCTCAGTATCACCCCCATAGCAACATCTCAGCATCACCCCCACAGCAACATCTCAGCATCACCCCCACAGCAACATCTCAGCATCACCCCACAGCAAAAGCTCAGTATCTTCCCCACAGCAACATCTCAGCATCACCCCACAGCAACAGCTCAGTATCACCCCCAGAGCAACAGCTCAGTGTCACCCCCACAGCAAAAGCTCAGTATCACCCCCACAGCAACATCTCAGCATCACCCCACAACAGCTCAGTATCACCCCCACAGCAACAGCTCAGTGTCACCTCCACAGCAAAAGCTCAGCATCACCCCACAGCAACAGCTCAGTGTCACCCCCACAGCAAAAGCTCAGTATCACCCCCACAGCAACATCTCAGCATCACCCCCACAGCAACAGCTCAGTGTCTCCCCCACAGCAACAGCTCAGTATCACCCCCACAGCAACAGCTCAGTATCACCCCCAAAGCAACAGCTCAGCATCACCCCCACAGCAACAGCTCAGCGTCACCCCCACAGCAACAGGTCAGTATGATCCTGACAGCAACAGCTCAGTATCACCCCCATAGCAACATCTCAGCATCACCCCCACAGCAACATCTCAGCATCACCCCCACAGCAACATCTCAGCATCACCCCACAGCAAAAGCTCAGTATCTTCCCCACAGCAACATCTCAGCATCACCCCACAGCAACAGCTCAGTATCACCCCCAGAGCAACAGCTCAGTGTCACCCCCACAGCAAAAGCTCAGTATCACCCCCACAGCAACATCTCAGCATCACCCCACAACAGCTCAGTATCACCCCCACAGCAACAGCTCAGTGTCACCTCCACAGCAAAAGCTCAGCATCACCCCACAGCAACAGCTCAGTGTCACCCCCACAGCAAAAGCTCAGTATCACCCCCACAGCAACATCTCAGCATCACCCCCACAGCAACAGCTCAGTGTCACCCCCACAGCAAAAGCTCAGTATCTTCCCCACAGCAACATCTCAGCATCACCCCCACAGCAACAGCTCAGTATCACCCCCACAGCAACATCTCAGTATCACCCCCACAGCAACAGCTCAGTATCACCCCCACAGCAACAGCTCAGCATCACCCCCACAGCAACAGCTCAGTGTCTCCCCCACAGCAACATCTCAGTATCACCCCCACAGCAACAGCTCAGTGTCTCCCCCACAGCAACAGCTCAGTATCACCCCCACAGCAACATCTCAGCATCACCCCACAGCAACAGCTCAGTATCACCCCCACAGCAACAGCTCAGTGTCTCCCCCACAGCAATAGCTCAGTATCATCCCTACAGCAACATCTCAGCATCACTCCCACAGCAACAGCTCAGCATCACCCCCACAGCAACATCTCAGCATCACCCCCACTCAACAGCTCAGCATCACTTCCACAGCAACAGCTCAGTATCACCCCAATAGCAACAGCTCAGTATCATCCCCACAGCAACATCTCAGCATCACCCCCACAGCAACAGCTCAGTATCATCCCCACAGCAACAGCTCAGTATCACCCCTAAAACAACAGCTCAGTATCACCCCCGCAGCAAGCAGCTGTCTCGAACCAAACCAGGTGGATAAACAACACAGTACCCTGAGCAATCAGTAACTCGGCAGTTCGCCTCCATCTGAATTGTACAAATGAGGAGGTTCCCTGTCACTGAGGGGATGTCAGCAAAACCACCACCCACTGGTCACACAGCACACCCCCACCCCACCCCATACCCCAGGCAGCTGCTGAAACACATCATCAATTCGACAGAGCTGACCTTGTAGAGGTTTATAAAAACATGAGGCATATGGATCGAGTAAATAGACAACGTCTTTCCCGGGGGTGTGAGGGTCCAGAACTAGAGGGCATAGGTTTAAGGTGAGAGGGGAAAGATTTAAAAAGAACCTAAGGGCCAACATTTTCACACAGGGTGTCACAGGTTTTTGTTCAGCACTCATCAGGCCCAAAACAAGAATGCTAGACTTCAAAGTGAACAACCTAATCCTGCATGAGAAAAAGGGGGCCAACTCGTTGGAAAATCAACTCTGATTGTTGAAGGAGTTGCCATAGAGCAAGCACCAGGGAACTATTGGCTCCATCCCTCCATGCCTTTGTTTAATGGTAAATTGTAATTGTAAAGCCAGGACAAGTTGCTTTTGTGTGCAGTCTTTCTAGCTTTCAATGTAAATTATCATACTGACCCTAACTGTGATCCATCTTCCTTTTTCTTACACTTGCTTCGGATGTGGGGTCATTAGTGAGAATGGCATTTACTCTGCATGTCCCCAACGGGAAGTTAAGAGATGATCACATTGGTGTAGGGACTGAGAGTCACGCACAGGCCACACCAAGCACGGGACACGAGGTTTCCTTGCCTGGGGACGGTACTGAGCTGGCTGGGTTTTACAGGCAGTCTCAATGCGCTCCAGTATGTTTTGTAGTCTTTACACCAACCCGACAGATTCACAGTCACTTTGGCCAAGAGCAACCCTTTGATTTTATTTTTAAGAACCATGAATTCAAATTTTTTTATTTTTCAAGAAGAATTTGAACTTTTGTTTTCTGGGTTCCTCGTTTGGTGACACAACAAAAGAGAAAAGTTTGGCTGTATTGTCACCTTGCCAGGACATTAGAAATGCTACAGCCAATGAGTGCACAGCAAATGGTAAGGAGGTAAATGATCAGAAAGTCTGTTTTGGCTGCTGGCTGAAGGTGAGACATGGGCCTGAAATCATTCAGGAGGAGACGACCACAGCCGGAGTTGGGAATCACAGACTGCTCCAGGAAATTTGCGATGACCTACAGAGATTCCTCACAATTCTCCATTTCTGGGATAGGTATCTCCTCTGGGCAGACTGAGCTGGCATAATGACCTAGACATCACCACCCCCTCCCCCCACAGCGAGACACTAACGTCAGCACCTTCAATGACACCAACGCCTGAGCACACCATTAGCTGGTTTGAAGAGATTTTCTACGGGGTTCAAAGATGAATGGTCACTGATGACCCGGGGAGTTCTCCACTGTCTTTAGGACTGCACAAGCTAGAGTCAGTAGATGTGAAGGCGGAAGAGCACAGGAGGTCAGACAGCACCCGAGGAGCAGGAAAGTCAACATTTCATGCTGTTTCCAGCTTCGCATCTATTGCGCTCTCCTCTGTTTTCTGGTCAATATTTATCCCTCAATGGACACAATTGAAATCAGATTATTTGCTGATTTATTAGATTGCTCTCAGTGGGATCATGCTGTGTACAAATGTGTTGCTGCATTTCCTTTGTCACTCTTCAAGAAACAGCCTTGGTCAGGCTGTGAAAGGCCACACACACACACACACACACACACACACACACACACACACACACACACACACACACACA
The DNA here is from genome assembly GCF_020745735.1 of Hemiscyllium ocellatum. Classification (NCBI taxonomy): domain Eukaryota; kingdom Metazoa; phylum Chordata; class Chondrichthyes; order Orectolobiformes; family Hemiscylliidae; genus Hemiscyllium; species Hemiscyllium ocellatum. Next base: position 4,234,010 of record NC_083424.1, on the reverse strand, counting down.
CACACACACACACACACACCCCCAGTCTGACTCAAGACTGGGATACAGACAGGCTCTAACCTCACACCTAGTGAGATGTCACCTTTTTTTATATTGATAAAACATTAAGTTATCTCAGGAATGGGACTTGAAAGAAGTTTGGGGTTTTACATATGAGTCAATCCAAAACCTGCATCCCCATGGTAAGTGATTAAAGACTTAACAGCAATCTAGGTTTGTCTAATACATTGCATCAATTGTATGGTATTTTTTACTATAAATTCTGTGCCCTACTATCCTGCCCCACGAGCTACATGACAAAGGAGCAGTGCTCCGAAAGCTAATGCTTCTAAATAAACCTGTAGGACTATAACTTGGTGTTGTGTGATTTTTAACTTTGTTAAAATAAAACCAAAGGTCTAGGGAGGGTTGAGGTGGAGGTGAACTGCAAACATGGAGCTCTGGTAGCTAAAGGCACAGTTCCCAGAGTGATTCACAGTGGAGCAGTCGAGAGGACAACATGAGAGGAATACATAGAGATTTGAGGATTGTGGGGCCAGAGCAGGTTCCTGAAATAGGGAGAGATGATGGGAACTGAACTGCCTGACCAGGAGGCCACTGTGAGTCATAATGAGCGAATGGAAGCCCGAGTGAGACAGGGCACGGAGAAAACGGATGGAGAAAGAGGAGAGTTTCCAGAACTTGCCAGAATGATTCGAGCTTCTGGATCAGTGGTGCTGGAAGAGCACAGCAGTTCAGGCAGCATCCAAAGTGCAGCAAAATCGACGTTTCGGGCAAAAGCCCTTCATCAGGAATAAAGGCAGAGAGCTGGAAGCGTGGAGAGATAAGCTAGAGGAGGGTGGGGGTGGGGAGAAAGTAGCATAGAGTACAATGGGTGAGCGGGGGAGGGGATGAAGGTCATAGGTCAGGGAGGAGAGGGTGGAGTGGATAGGTGGAAAAGAAGATAGGCAGGTAGGACAAGTCCGGACAAGGCATGGGGACAGTGCTGAACTGGAAGTTTGGAACTAGGGTGAGGTGGGGGAAGGGGAAATGAGGAAACTGTTGAAGTCCACATTGATGCCCTGGGGTTGAAGTGTTCCAAGGCGGAAGAGGAGGTGTTCTTTCTCCAGGCGTCTGGTGGTGAGGGACCTCCACGTCCTCGGCAGAGTGGGAGGGGGAGTTGAAATGTTGAGCCACGGGGCGGTGTGGTTGATTGGTGCAGGTGTCCCAGAGATGTTCCCTAAAGTGCTCTGCTGGGAGGCGCCCAGTCTCCCCAATGTAGAGGAGACCGCATCGGGAGCAACGGATACAATAAATGATATTAGTGGATGTGCAGGTAAAACTTTGATGGATGTGGAAGGTTCCTTTAGGGTCTTGGATAGAGGTGAGGGAGGAGGTGTGGGCACAGGTTTTACAGTTCCTGCGGTGGCAGGGGAAAGTGCCAGGATGGGAGGGTGGGCTGTTGGGGGGCGTGGACCTGACCAGGTAGTCACGGAGGGAACGGTCTTTGCAGAAGGCGGAAAGGGGTGGGGAGGGAAATTCACCTCCAGCTCAGGTGCCATCCAGCTCAGCACTGTCCCCATGACTTGTCCTACCTGCCTATCTTCTTTTCCACCTATCCACTCCACCCTCTCCCCCCTGACCTATCACCTTCATCCCCTCCCCCACTCACCCATTGTACTCTATGCTACTCCCTTCCCACCCCCACCCTCCTCTAGCTTATCTCTCCATGCTTCAGGCTCTCTGCCTTTATTCCTGATGAAGGGCTTTTGCCCGAAACGTCGATTTCGCTGCTTGTTGGATGCTGCCTGAACTGCTGTGCTCTTCCAGCACCACTGATCCAGAATCTGCTTTCCAGCATCTGCAGTCATTGTTTTTACCAGAATGATTCGAGCACTTATCACTGGACAAAAAAATTAATGGGATGAAAAAGCATGCAAAATATCCAATCTATCCTTAAAAGAGAAAATGCTGGAGAAACTCAACAGCAACTATAAAGAGGGAAACAGAATTAACGTTCTGGGGTTAATATGACTCTCAGCTTCTGAACAGAGACTGCCAGGCCTGATGATAATTTCTGTCATTATTTCAGACTTCCAGTGTGCAGAGTCTTTTGATGTGTTTTGTTACTGAGGTGTCATCTGTAATTCACCTTTAACCTCAAGATGGGTAAGTAACAGCGGTGTAATCGTGAGTATAGCTGCTTTTCAAGTAGCTGAGTCAAGTTCAATTCCTGGCCGTCTCCCTGCCTGAACGTGCAAGGACTGGTTAGCTGGACAGCTGCTCTGTGATATAAAGCACTCACCAACAGTATGGGTTCAATTCCCACACCAACTGAAGTTATTGTGAAGGACTCTCCTTCTCAACCTCTACCCTCACCTGAGGAGTGATGATCCTCGAGGTTAAACTGGGACTATGGCAGCTTTAGAATAGAATAGAGTTCCTACAGTGTGGAAATAGGCCTATTGGCCCAACAAGTCCACACCGAATTTCCAGAGACGTCCCACCCAGACCAATCGCCTACTGCGCGACGTTTACTCCAGACTAATACACCTAACCTAACATACCTGAACACTATGGGCAGGTTTAGCATGGCCAATTCACCTAACCTGCACATAGAGTCATAGAGATGTACAGGATGGAAACAGACCCTTCAGTTCAACTTGTCCATGCTGATCAGATATCCTAAATTAATCTAGTCCCATTTCCAGCACTTGGCCCATATCCCTCTATACCCTTCCTATTCATATTCCCATCCTGATGCTTGTTAAATGCTGTAATTGTACCAGCCTCCACCACTTCCTCTGGCAGGTCATTCCACATATGTACCAGCCTCTGTGTGAAAATGTTGCTCCCTAGGTCTCTTTTATATCTTTCCCCTCTCACCCTAAACCTATGCCCTCTAGTTCTGGACTCCCCCACCCCAGGGAAAAGACTTTGTCTATTTATCCTAAACATGCCCCTCATGATTTTATAAACATCTAAAAAGCCACCCCTCAGCCTCTGACACTCCAGGGAAAACAACCCCAGCCTGTTCAGCCTCTCCCTGTAGCTCAAATCCTCCAACCCTGGCAACATCCTTGTAAATCTTTTCTAAACCATTTCAAGTTTCACAATATCTTTCTGATAGTAAGGAGACCAGAATTGTACGCAATATTCCAACAGGGCCTAACCAATGTCCTGTACAGCTGCAACATGACCTCCCAACTCCTGTACTCAATACTCTGACCATTAAAGGAAAGCATTCCAAACATCTTCTTCACAATCGTATCTACCTGCGACTCCACTTTCAAGGAGCTATGAACCTGCGCTCCAAGGTCTCTTTGTTCAGCAACACTCCCCAGGACCTTACCATTAAGTGTATAAGTCCTGCTAAGATTTGATTTTCCAAAATGCAGCACCTCACATTTATCTGAATTAAACTCCATCTGCCATTTCTCAGCCCATTAATACATCTGATCAACATCCTGTTGTAATCTGAGGTAACCCTCTTCGCTGTCCATTACACCTCCAATTTTGGTGTCATTTGCAAACTTACTAACTATACCTATTATGTTCACATCCAAATAAATGACGAAAAGTAACGGACCCAGCACCAATCCGATTGCAGGAGGAGACCAGAGTAAACCCGCTTAGATACAGGGAGAACATGTAAACTCCACACAGAGAGCCACCCAAGGTGGGAAGTGAACCCAGGTCCCTGGCGCTGTGAGGCTAACCACTGAGCCACCATGCCACCATCTACCTAGAGGTTTAAAGTAACCCTTTGCCCAAAAATTCTATCTGTTGGCACATGCTGTTTTATACAAAAATCTTTAAACTTTAAGCACCTCCATCAGAGTTTCTTCTGGTAATTCTGGTGCTTCGAAGGTCACCATTGCCTCCATGTTCGTGGTGATGGTGTCAGGGTATGTGTACCGGAGACTTGGGGGTCCCTCATACGCTGTCGGAGGGGACTCTGCGCTGGTCCCTGCTGGTGAACACTGGAACACTGGACTGCTGCTGGAGCCCACTGAGCTCATCGAACTGGAGCAGCCAACTGTGACAGGACGAGAAACAGGCAGAGACACAGGTGAAGCATTTCAAAGCCAAGCTACACAGTGCAGACAAAGGGGAGGATGGTGGGGAAGTCTCTGAACTGGTCCTCCAGAGGCTCAGGCTGATGTTCTGAGGATGTGGGCTCGAATCCCACCACAAGCAGCTGGTGAGATTGCAATTTAATTCAAAAAGATCTGGAATGGAAAACTGTTCTCAGCAGTTACCATGAAAACAATCGCCAATTCTTGCAAAAACCCATCTAGTCACCCTTCAAGGAAACAACCTGCCATCCTCAATAATATCTGAACAAACTATAGATGCTGTAAAACAGAAACAAAGATATAAATTACTGAAAAAACTCAGCAGGTCTGGCAGCATCTGTGCAGAGAAATCAGAGTTAATATTTGGGGTCCAATGAACCCTCCTCAGAATTGGGGAAGGGGAGGTTGCAAGAAAGGGTCACAGTCTGAAACGTTAACTCTGATTTCTCTCCACATATGCAACCAGAGCTTTTCCAGCAATTTCTGTTCTCATATCTGCTTTCCTCACCTGGTCTGGCCTACATGTGACTCCAGACCCACAGCTATGTGGTTGACTCTTAACTGTACTCCCTGAAATGGCTTAGAGAGCTACTCAGTTCAAGGCCAGTGAAGGAGGGGCAATGAACGCTGTCTCGACAGTAACATCCTTGAATAAACCATGAGGAGAAAGCTTTTGGCCAGTACTGGAGCCAGCTGTGTTGGAATGTCTTCAGTACACAGAGGCTCTAGTCTGACTGCTGATTGGCTGATTGCAGGCTTCTGTTTGTCTAAAAACATACAGCAGACTTGTCTTAATCCAGCTGTCACCTTGCAATTAATTCACAGCTGATTTTCCAGAAAGTTGCTTGAGTTTAAAGATTTAAGAATTATTTACAAATGATTGTAAAATGATTTTCCTAGATAAATAGGAGATATGTGTAAAATACTTGGATGGGTTTTCATTTAATACTCGCTCTCAGGATGTGGGCATCGCTGACTGGTCCCAGCATTTATTGCCCGTCCCTAGTTGTCCTTGAGAAGGTGGGGGTGAGCTGCCTTCTTGAACCGCTGCAGTCCATGTGCTGTGGGTAGACTCACAATGTCCTTAGAGAGGAAATTCCAGGATTCTGACCCAGTGACACTGAAGGAACGGAGATATATTACTAAGTCAGGCTGGTGAGAGGCTCAGAGGGGAGCTTGCAGGGGGTGGTATTCCCATCTATCTGCTGCCCTTGTCCTTCTAGATGGAAGTGGCCATGGGTTTGGAAGGATCTTTGTTGAATTTCTGCAGTGCATCTTGTAGATGGTACACACTGCTGCTCCTGGGCATCGGTGAACTTCTGCAGCACAACTTCAGACAGTACACACTGCTGGTACTGAACCCGGGGGTGGAGGGAGTGGATATTTAAGTTAGTGAATGAGATGCCAAGCAAGCAAATTGCTTTGATTTGAATTTAGATGTAGATCATTTACAACTCACAGCTGAATGCACTCCTCATGAACGTTTCATTCTGGTTCTGACAGTAACAAGGATATAAATGAGGAACTTCACAGCGTATTCTATTGACTTTGTGTTAAATATTAATCTGCTGAAGAATTGCACAGTTGGTTAGATATAGAAATCAAACAGGAAGGTGATGCTGCTGACATCTCTAACGCTCAAAAAAGGATTCCCATTGTGGACTCCAACAGCCTTAACAAAAGCGAACTGCTGGAGAAACTCAATGGGCCTGGCAACATACTTGGAGAGAGAAGACAAAGTTAATGCTTCAAGCCCATCAATCCTTTTGGAGAACAGTTCTGATCTAGGGTCACTGCACTTGAAAAGTTAACTTTTTGTCTCTCTCCAAAGGATGCTGCCAGACCTGTTGAGTTTCTCCAGCAGTTTTGGTTTTTATTTCGGGGTCCAGCAGTTCTTTGTTTTGTATTAGCTCGGATGTGGAGTTGGGGATAAAAAGGAATGAGATACTGAAGTGATGTTGAAATTTAAGTAGAATGCACACGAATAACAGGGGTTCAAATGGCTAATTTGTGATGACTAGCTGCATAAAACCAGCTTATATTCCTTGGAGTTTTGAAAGTTGAGGTGTGATGTTATTAGACATAGATTTAGTTGTGGAAAATTGAGAGGGCTATGGGGAAAGAGCTGGCAGTGGGATAGACTGAAATCTCTTTCCAAGAGCCAATGTAGATGATGGGCTGATTGGTCTCTTTCTATGCTGTAAGATCCTAACATCTGAAATGTGCGATAACTGGCTGATGGTAACAAAGACCGAACTAAGTCTTTTTTCATGAAGGAAGCAGTTGAACCCCTGATGGAGGGGTACAAGACAGTGATGGGTTGAAATAAGGAATCAGGGAATACCTGCTCCCCAGGAGTGGAGTAGATTTCAAACAGGTCACGTGAAGGAAATAAACTTAAAACCTATGGGAGCAGAGTGGAGGAACAGGGCTCATTGGATGGGTGGACAGTAACAGCCACATTTAACGGGTCAAATGCTGTTATTATTTTTATTTGTTCACGACTGGCCAGGACAGACCATCCCTAATTGCCCAGAGGGCATCTAAGAGTCGACCACATTGTTGTGGGTCTGGAGTCAAATGTAGGCCAGACCAGGTAAGGACAGCAGATTCCCCAGAGGACAGATGTGAACCAGATGGACTCTTATAGCAATCACAGCAGCTATATGGTCATCGTCAGTTTTCAATGCCAGATTTTTTTTACTGAATTCAAATTTCGACACTGGAGTCAAACCCTGGGACAGTATCCTGTGGATGTGGATTGGTAGCACAGTGACATGATCACCATTTGCCCTAAATGACTCTGTGAGCTTCTGAATTGGGCCTTATGTGTGACTCGAGCCTCTTCCTGTTGCCAGGGCAACTGATGATGGGCTAAAAACGTAATGTTGCCCACATCCTGGAAATGAGAGAAAACAATATACAAAGCCTTCAGCTTTGCTCTGTGCCCTCTAAGTCTGACATTTAATGTTTATTTGGAGAAGGGATGATTCACAACAGTTTTCTCACTCAGTGTCCAAAAACATCCCTGAGAAAGCACAACACTGTCTGGAGAGGAGAGAGGGAAGGTGACCCACCACACTGTGTCGCCAATCCTCCAGGATTGCCTCAGCATTGTCAGGCATTACTGATTATTCCAGGCCTGGCAGGATTGTAGACCACGGCCACGCAAAGTCTTACGGGGGAAGGAAATTTGTGGGGTAGAATGGCCTACTGTTAATTGGCACTCTGGCTTGTCATTTGGTTGCTTTGTTCATGGGGCAATATCAATGTTTTTGATAATTGCCCTCCAACTGGATAGTTTGTAGGACCATTTCAGAGGGCAGTTAAGATTCAATCACATTGCTGTGGGTCTGGAGTCACATGTAGGTCTGAGCAGGTAAGGATGGCAGTTTCCTTCCCTAAAGGGCATTAGTGAAACAGAGGGGTTTGTACAACAATCAAAAATGGCTACATGGTCACATTAGGCTAACCTTTAACTCCAGATATTTATTGATTCACCATCTGCCATGGTGGGATTAGAACCCTATCCCCAGGACATTAGCCTCGGATTCTGGCTGACCACAACAACCCTGTTCCCAGTAACAGGATAAAACAATCACTGCGGCAACAGGAAATGTGTTTTCTTTATTATTTTCTTTCAAACATTCCAGTTCAGCTCCCAACCCAGGGGAAGGCCATGTGCTTGCATTGGATTGACCCTGATTAACTTGGTAAAGTGCTACATTGGACTGTCACCACCTTGTGCAGGAAGGCTGCCCAGGGAGCTCTCACAATGCCAAGCAGACTTCAAGCAGACTTGAAGGAGGTACAGCCAGATAACCACCTACCTCAGCTAGCATGACCCAAACTCTGAGGTTCTGGTTCAGTCACAGGGACACTATACACCATGAACACTTTATGAGTTAAAACATATATTGGAAAAAGGGGGAAGTAACAGCCATTCGATTGGCAACCAAAGATCAGCCAATGAGGTGAACAGAGAGTTTAAGTTGCTGATCGGTGGGCGGAGAATGGGGACATACAATCATGGAGTTCCATGCAATTAACAATGGGTAGAAGGTTGGTTTGTGAAACAGATGGTGTGTGGGTTCAGTTCCTGCATCAGCTGAGGCTACCATGAGAGACTCTCCTTCTCAACCTCGCTGGAGGTATGGTGACCCTCAGGTTAAACCATCATCAGGACCCCCCTCCTTCTCTCTCTCTCTCTCTATAATAAGAGAGCAGCTTATGGTGATACAATGGGAGGGAGGGGGCAGTGGGAGGTCATGCAATGAAACTTCTAGAATGGATAGGCTGAACACTGCTCCCAATGTGGGTGACTCAAGAACAACGAGTCAATGGTTGCTCAATCCCTTACTTTTTAAACAGGCTGAACAAAATAAATCAGGAGCGATCATACCTGAAAACATTCGCGTTCTGCCCGAGTGTGGGGAGGTGTCACTGGGAGGAGAACCCACGGTGAACACCACGGGGGCTGGACTGCTGGAGTAGGCTGCCCCTATCCCTGAAGACACGCAGCCTCTGGGAGGACCTGGAGTTGGGGAGAGAGATGGAGACAATAACTCTGTCAGAGATTCCTTAGAGCACCGACAAGCAAGGGTCACATCACAGAGACTCCCTGAACCACACACAGTAAACCCAACAGAGGTGAAAGGTCATTGTAGCCATTCTTTTGAAACCTTAGGCCATTTAACTGCTCACAACACATCCATCACTCCAACAGATCAACAAGAATCTGTATTTATCTAGTGCTCTAGTGCTAAGGAACATAAGAGTAACATTAACAAACACGAGTTGACATTTAGCCGAAGAGTGTGGTGCTGGAAAAGCACAGCCAGTCAGGCAGCGTCTGAGGAGCAGGAGAGTCAACGCTTCGGACATAAGCTCTTCAGCCCTCACTTTGTCCTCCACAATTTGACACCGAGCTGCATAAAGGCATGTTAGGGGAGGCTGATGTTTGGTGTCGGGGGTAGATTGTAAACAGTCTCGGAAGAGTGAGGAAGAGTCAGAGAGGTCTTAGGAGGGAATTCCACAACTCAATCCCTCAATATCTGATGGCACAGCTCTCAGTGTTTGAGCAATCAGAATTTGGGATAGAACACAGGAGTAGAACTTTCAGCCCTACTCTACCAGAAGACCATAAGATATAGGAGCAGAATTAGGCCATTCAGCCCAGCGAGTCTGCTGCACCATTTGATCATGGCTGATATGTTTCTCAATCCCATTCTCCTTCCTTCTCCCTGTAACCCTTGACCATCCCCCCTCCTTATTAATCATTAACCTATCTATCACTGCCTTAAATACAATCAATGACTTGACCTCCACAGCCCTCTGCGGTAATGAGTTCCACAGCCTCTGGCTGAAGAAGATCCACCCCATCTCAGTTCTGAAAAGTCATCCCTTCACTTGGAGGCTGTGCCCTCGGGTCTGAATCTCTCCAACTGGTAAAATCTTCTCTATGTCCACTCTATCCAGGCCTCTCAGTATTCTGTAAGCTTCAATCAGATACTTCCTCATCCTTCTCAACTCCATTGAATACAGACCCAGAGTCCTCAACCACTCCTCATATGACAAGCCCTTCATCCCCTGAATCATTCTTGTAAACCTCCCCATGACCCCCTCCAACATGAGCACATCCTCCCTTGGATACAGAGCCCAAAATTGCTCACAATATTCCAAATGCTAGATCATAGCTGATTATCTATCTCAACAACATATTCCCACACTAGCCCCATATCCAGCAATGTCATGATTAACGAGTCATTGTCATAATCACAGAGAGGCACAGCACAGAAACAGACCCTTCAGTCTAACTCATCCATGTCAACCAGATATCCCAACCCAATCTAGTCCCACCTGCCAGCACCCGGCCCATATCCCTCCAAACCCTTCCTATTCATATATCCATCCAAATGCCTTTTAAGTGTTGCAATTGTACCAGCCTCCACCACTTCCTCTGGCAGCTCATTCCATATACGCACTACCCTCTGTGTGATAAAGTTGTCCCTTAGGTCTCTTTTATGTCTTTCCCCTCTCACCCTAAACCTATGCTCCTACTTCTGGACTCCCCCACCTGAGAGAAATACTTTGTTTATTTATTCTATCTATGCCTCATAATTTTATAAACTTCTATAAGGTCACCCCTCAACCTCCGACACTCCAGGGAAAACAGCCCCAGCCCGTTCAGCCTCTCCCTGTAGCTCAATCCACCAACTCTGGCAACATTCTTGGATATTTTTTCTGAACCCTTTCAAGTTTCACAACATCATTCCGATAGGAAGGAGACCAGAATTACACGCAATATTCTAACAGTGGCCTAACCAATGCCCTGTACAGCCGCAACATGACCTCCCAACTCCTGTACCCAATACTCTGACCAATAAAAGAAAGTATATCAAATGCCTTCTTCACTATCCTATCTACCTGTGACTCCACTTTCAAGGAGTTATGAATCTGCACTCCAAGGTCTATTTGTTCAGCAACACTCCCTAGGACCTTACCATTAAGTGTATAAGTCCTGCTAAGATTTGCTTTCCCAAAATGCAGCACCTCATATTTATCTAAATTAAACTCCATCTGCCACTCCTCAGCCCATTAGCCCATCTGGTCCAGATCCTGTTGTAATCTGAGGTAAACCTTCTTTGCTGTCCACTACATCTCCAATTTTGGTGTCATCTGCAAACTTACTAACTGTACCTCTTACGCTCGCATCCAAATCATTTATATAAATGACAAAAAGCATGGAACCCAGCACCAATCCTTGTGGCACTCCACTGGTCACAGGGCTCCAGTCTGAAAAACAACCCTCCACCACCACCCTCTGTCTTCTACCTTTGAGTCAGTTCTGTATCCAAATGGCTAGTTCTCCCTGTATTCCATGAGATATAAACTTGCTAACCAGTCTCCCATGGGGAATACTGTCGAATGCCTTACTGAAGTCCACATACAAATCTCTCAACCTCTCTCTTGAACTTACTCAGCCACCACATCCCTCTGGAATACAGAATTCCAAAGACTCACCATCCTCTGAGTGAAGACTTTTCTCCTCATCTCACTCTTCATCACCTGTCCTTCTGCCAAAAGTGTGCCGAGTTATAGACCCCACAGCAAATGGACTCATAATTCCTGCATCTACTCATTCTAACCCGTTTAAAATGGCTTACGTTTCTTTGAGGTCATCTTCCATTTTCCTAAACTCCAGAGAACATATAAACATTGAGAAACTGTCGGAGAATTCGCGACTCCTCTGTTTCTCTGTGACAGTGTCTTATTCCCAATAAATCCAGAATAGTGAGGGAACAAAACCCCCGAGCCTGTCCAGTCTTTCAGTGTTTGTGTGATGTACATGACTGAGTAAGTATACTAGAGTGTGAGATTGTGTGTATATGTGTGCTTGAATGTACAACAGTGTCAATGTTTGCATATCTATGTATCTAAGTATCTGTGTGCGTAAATCTGTACCACGTGTATGCATGTTCAACCGAATGCATGTCTACATGTATGAGCATTTGAATGCATATAAGTGTGCCTGAATATGCGTGTGTGAGAGAGTGAGTGAGAATGTGTGTGTGAGATAGAGTGTGTTTGTGTGAGAGTGTGTGCATGCAAGTGTGTGTGAGAGTGTATTTGAGAGAATGTGTGTTTGAGACTCTGTGTGTGTGTGTGTGTGTGTGCGCATGTGTGTGTGTGGGTGTGCAACTGTGTGTGTGTGTGTGTGTGTGTGTGTGTGTGTGTGAGAGAGAGTGTGTGTGAAAGCTGTATGCATGAGAGTGTGTGTGCAAGAGAGTTTGGATGTCTGCACCTGTGTGTGTACGTATGAGAGTGTGCGTGTGAGAGAGTGTTATGTGTGTGTGTGTACCTGTATGTATAAGTGTGCATGTGACAGCAAGTGTGTGTGTGTGCACCTGTGTGTATGAGAGAGTGCATGTGTGTGTGTGAGTGTTATGTGTGAATGTGTATGTGTCTGTGTATGTGTGAGAGTGTATGCATGTGTGTATGTGAGAGTGTGTGTGTGTGTGTGAGAGTGTTATGTGTGAGAATGTTTGTATCTGTCTGTGTATGAGAGAGTGTGTGTGTGAGTGTTATGTGTGAGAGTGTGTATATACGTGTCTGTGTATGAGAGAGTGTATGTGTGTGTATGTGTGAGAGTATGTGTGCGTGTGTGACAGTGTATGTGTGAGTGCGTGTGCATGCACCTGTGTGTACAAGTGTGTGTGATTTGTTGGTAGCTGGGGAAGCCAGTTGAAAATGTTATAAAATCCAGTGTTTTAACCTTGAAGAAATGGAACCAAAGCCAAAACTCTGAAACCAGCACACACTGGGAGGAACAGAAAATGCCAGGTCAGACTTTTTCACTTTCAACCTGATGTTCAACAACTCCTGAATTTATATGGCACCTTTCACATACTGGATGTTCCACTGGAGTGGAACCAGTCAAAAAACAGACAACAAGCAACATGAGGAGCCATTAGGGATGAGTCACCTGAAGGCTTGGTGCAAGAAGAGGTTTGAAGGAGGTAGTGAGATACAGAGGATCAGGATCTCGGTTGACGAATGCCCAGCCAAGAACAGCAGAGCTCTTCAAATCATGCAAGAATCCGCAAGTTACATCCTGCAGCTCAAGTTAAAACGAATGCCTGGAGACAGCTTTTTATGAGCAGATACTTGGGACTCCCTACCTGTTACATCCATTGGTTTCTCGGTGTTCAGGCTATCGTAGCTGACAGGGTCCAAGTTGGGTCCCCCAAATGCTGCCTTCAGCAGTAGATCAGACAGTTTGCCAGCGCTGAGAGACCTGAGGGTTGTGCAGGAAATTCATGAACATTTGGAGCACAGGATACATCATCCTTGGTAACATCTTGCTCATCCTTCTCACACATTCATTCAACATCAGAGGCAGCAACACATCAGAGAATAATTCCAGGCTTCCTTTGCTTCAAGAACACTTCACTTGACCAGACAGATGTTTGACTCATTGTCTGAAACTATAATCTCTCCACTGTCTACCACAGTCTCAGGCAGTGCACTCCAGATCCTCAGCACTCACTACGTTAAAAAAAACCCTCATACTGCATCTGTCTTGTGTGTAAATCACTATACACCTGGGTACACAGTATACAGACAGTAGTGGTGTTACTGGACTAGTAATTCAAGTTCTTGACTAATATCTTAGTGATATAGGTTCAAATCCCATCATAGAGAAATTTGAATTCAACAAGAGGCTGGATTTTTTTTACACAAAAAATATATTTGCTCAACGGTGACCATTGTTATAAAAACCCCATCTGCTTCATTAGGGAAAGAAATCTACTGTCCTTCCCCAGTCGGGCCTACATGTGACTTCAGACCCACAACAATGTGGGTGACTCAACTGCAGTCTGAAATAGTCTAGACAGCCAGCCAGTTAAAGGGCCGTTGAGAAGGGACAACAACTGCTGGCCTTATCAATGATGCCCACAGCCATTGGGACATGGACATCACTGGTTGGGCCCAGCATTTATTGCCCCGTCCCTAGTTGCCCCTTGAGAAGGTGGGGATGAGCTGTCTTCTTGAACTGCTGCAGTCCATGTGCTGTAGGCAGACCCACAATGCCCTGAGGGAGGGAATTCCAGGATTTTGATCCAGTGACTGTGAAGGAACGGTGATATATTTCTGAGTCAGGATGGGGAGTGGCTTGGAGGGGACCTAGCAGGGGGTGGTGTTCTCATCATTCTTCAGACATTGGACAAAAGTTCTGTTTATTTAATCTACCTAGACCCTTCAACATTTTAAACACCTCCATGAAATCTCCTCTTAACCTTATCTTAGGAGATCAACCATAGCTTTTCCTGTCCATTTATGCAACTACAGCAAATATCTTCAATGTGCATCCTCTGATTACCAATCCAGCTGCAAAGGGGAACAGTTTCTTCCCATTTTTCTTTTTATCAAAATCCTTCCTCATTTTAAAATAGTTTATTCACATTGCTTCTCCAATTCTCTTTTGTGCAATATTGTGCAATAATGGTCAGCAGTGGATCCGAATTAACAAAAGAAAACCTCTCTCCAGGCCTTCGGCAGCACCGGGGAAGATGGTGGTGTAGTGGGAATATCATTGGACTAGTGAACCAGGCTGCTGCTCTTGGGACGTGGGTTAAAATCCCACAATGTGCAGCTGGAGGAGTCTAATGCAGTCAATACATCTGGAGTTGGATGAATGTTGTACAAAGTCATCTGGTCACTAATACCCTTTAACAAAACTGTCAACTCTTAAATAGCTGAACAAATTGCACAGTCCAAAGTATAGGTAATAAGTGCAAGCCTTACCTGTGCCGGCCACTTCCCACAAGTTCCCAATTAAAAATACTCACCATTAAATGAATGACTGATTTACCTCTGTCGAGGTATATGTAGGGTAAGGGGGTGGGAAGGGTGAAATGCTCTTCAGCGGGTCAGTGTGGACTCGATGGTCTGAATGGCCTCTTTCCACATTGTAGGGACTCTGATTCTATGAATGAAGGAGGCCATTCAGACCATTAAGCTCTACTCATCACAACACCCAACTACAGTTGTATTTGTAGTTAAGCAGAGCTTGGACTGAACTGTTGGGTAAGTTTTCTGTCACCATTTTCTTTCAGGATAGGCACCTGTATGGTCTCATAGGGTACAGACAAATTAGATCATTGACTGGTCCAATCAGAAAAGTCTCTTGTTTTGGACAGGAAATGGTTTACTGGTTGTTAGTAACCAGTTACAGTGACATTACCAGTTACATGAATGTAAGGAGGCAATGCTGAAAATGTGTTGCTGGTAAAGCACAGCAGGTCAGGCAGCATCCAAGGAATAGGAAATTCGACGTTTCGGGCATAAGCCCTTCATCATGCCTGAAACGTCAAATTTCCTATTCCTTGGATGCTGCCTGACCTGCTGTGCTTGACCAGCAACACATTTTCAGCTGTGATCTCCAGCATCTGCAGACCTCATTTTTTACCTGTAAGGAGGCAATGGTCTAGTGATATTATCACTGGAGTATTAATTAGAGACCCCATAATGTTCTGCGGACCTGGGTTCAAATCCAACATTTGGAACTTGAAACTAGCAAAATTCTGGAATTAAGAATTGAATGAAACCATTGTTGATTGTCAGGAAAAATCCGTCTGGTCCTTTAGAGAAGGAAACTGCCATCCTTACCTAATCTGAGCTGCATGTGACTCCAGGCCACAGCAATGTGGCTGACTCTCAACTGCCCCCTGGGCAATTAGGGATGGGCAATAAATGCTGGTTTAGCCAACAACACCTACATTAACAAAGGAATGATGGGCATTGGTACAGAGACAATGAGGAGGGCCTGAATGTTTGATCTTACTCCTTAAAGATCCTGAGCTGTAAATCCATATGAGGTCATTACCATAGTGGGAAATGCTCATTTTCTCACTCTTCAACGTTAATAACACACACAAGTCCGTCCTGAAAAATCATATCCATCAGGAATATACAAGGACATTCACTAAACAATCCTGGAAAGAACTCAGTAATTTTTTTTTAAATATCAAGAGACAATGATGTGAATGTGGAACTTGCTACCATAGGGAATAGTTGAGGCAGTTGGTGTAGTCACATTTAAGGGACAGGTGCTCACGGGACAAAGGATTAGAAGAGAATGCTGACAGGATGAGAAGAGGTTGGCAGGAAGTTTGTGCACAGCATAAATACCAGTACAGATGAGTTGGGCTGAATGGCCTGATTCAGTGTTATACAGTCTTGGGAATTCTACATCTACAAGTATTGATCGTTCTCTGCTGGTGAGGGAAGAACATGAGACCTGAATGTGTCTTTTACTGGTGTGGCTTTTACCTTTGAGGCCTGGTCTGATTTTACAGGGACTGTGGCTGTTCAGCTGCTGGTTAGGGTTAATTTACAAACCTGCCAAACGGTCCCTTCATCTCATCGACAGGTTTGAGTCCGATGTTGATGTGCTGGTTCTGGAGGGGGGTCAGAGTTGGCACTGTCCTGTTGCGAACTGGAGCTGGAGTCAGGGAGAGGCCCTGGTGGGTGAGCAAGGTGACGAGGTTAGGAGAGCCAGGGGACTCGGAGAATTCAAAAGGAGGCTGAACCTGCAAAAACAACATCATGGAGTTTACAGTTTTGTCAAATTCAAGACTTTTTAACATAGTTTCCAATAAAGGGCATGTGATTCTGTAAACGTAGGATTTTCATATAAAGGTAAGATAAAGTTGCCACAGTTCAACAGGGAGCTTATTAAACGTAGAGAGATGGATGATTGGATGATGGTTTAATCTGAGGGTCACCATGCCTCAGGCAAGGGGTGGGGTGGGGGGGGGGGGGTGGAGGGAGGAGGTTGGATCCTTTGTGGTAATCCTCAACTAGTGTGGGAACTGAACCTATGCTGTTGGTATCAATCTCCATCACAAGACCAGCCATCCAGCCAACTATGCTAAACCAACCCCTTCTCCTCATTAACAAGCTACACAACTTCAAACTCTGTGATTTTACAATTTGTTGAGCCTTGGATTTCATTGATTAATGTCGTGATTTCTACATGGGTCAAAGATCAAGTCCCGACAGGGATCCATGGTGATACCAGGAACAAATGGGGCTCTGGTGCTAAACCTCCAACTCCACGTTTGCCTGACACAGCAGGCTCCCCTCCCCGTGCAGTCTATGTCTGGTCTCATCTCCCTCTGGGGAAAGCTGCCCACTGTCCCCTTGCCTCTGCTGCGCTGCCCTGCAGCCCATCACTAACTTGTTCTCCCCTCACTCAAACCTGCACCCGAATCCTCTGGCTCCTCTCCCTGTCTGGAATTGCCAACCCTGCAGCGAAGGGATAGGGGAAACAGACAGGAAAGGGGAAATAAGGCCATAATCAGAGCAGGCATCGAATTCAAAACCTGAAGAAATTCTCCATTCATTTGAAAAGTGAACCAACCTCATATTCTTACGCCTTCAAAACTCATAGAATCCCAACAGTATGCATAGAGGCTATTTGGCCCATTGAGTCTGCAACAACCCTCCAAAGAGCATCCCACCTAGACCCTCACCCTATTCCCACCTTTACCATGTCAAAACCACCTAACACTATGGTGATTTAGCATGGCCAATTTACCCTAACCTGGACATCTTTGGAGTATGGGAGGAAATCGGAGCACACAGAGGAAACTCACGCAGACACAGGGAGAGTGTGCAAACTCCACACAGACAGTCATAGAGTCACAGAGATGTACAGCATGGAAACAGACCCTTCGATCCAACTCATCCATGCCAACCAGATATCCTAACCTAATCTAGTCCCATTTGCCAGCATCCGGCCCATATCCCTGTAAACCCTTCCTATTCATATACCCATCTAGGTGCCTTTTAAATGCTGTAATTGTACCAGCCTCCACCACTTCCTCTGGCAGCTCAGTCCATGAATGCACTACCCTCTGTGTGAAAAAGCTGTCCCTCAAGTCCCTTTCAAATCTTTCCCCTCTCACCCTAAACCTGTGCCCTCTAGTTCTGGACTACCCCACCCCAGGAGATGGAATCAAACCTAGGTCCCTGGCGCTATAAGGCAGCAGTGCTAGACACAATGCCAACTTGGAAAAGGAATTCTGTAAATTCAGCTAAAGGGAGTCCACCTCAACATGAGCTCCTAAGGAATAGGAACCAACTCTGAACAGTGATTTTCTGGACTCAACCAAAAATCGTGTGAAATAATTTTTATGTTTTCTGGAATTTAACTTCTTCCCTTTTCCCCTTTTTTTGTTTCTTCCTTGAAAGCCTGTTTGTGAGTATGTGCTACAATAACCATCCCCCAGGTTCGAATCTGTGAATAAACCATTTTTCTGTTTTAACTCTAAAGGGTTTGCCGAGGATCATTTTAAAATTGGATTGCACCAACAGAGGGCTCAGAGGAGAATAAAAGGGAAAAGAAAAAAGAATTCTTTTTGAAATGAAAACTCTGCTTATGAACAGAGGAGCAGAAAATTCAGTTCACCTTCCCCTTCTTATCATACAGTTGAATTCTGTGAAACAATGACGATCAGGCTAGGCCTGTGTCAAAACTGATAAATGATTTTGATTCGACAGTTTGGGGGCATCCAGGAAATTAAAGAAGGATAGAACCAACATTAGGAAAAGCAGGGTATCTGATTGTTACCCCACTGCTGATTGTGGGACCTTGCTGTGCATTGCTGACTGCCAGGTTTGCTACATTACAACAGTGACAGCACAGGTACTGCATTGGCTGCACAGTGCAGTGGGATGTCTTTGAGATTGTGAAAAGCACAAACGAAATGCAAGGCTTCCTTTTTAAATCAATATTTTAGCAAAATTAATGGCACAATTTGTATAGAAATCATTCAGCAGAGAAGAGGTCCTTCAGCCCATTGAGTCTGTGCTGACCAATCTACCCAGTCACTCTCTCCAGCCTTGAATATTATTTCAGAAGTCACATGACACCAGGTTATAGGCCAACTTTCTAAAAACTTGTGTGATTTCAAATAGACCTGTCGCACTATAACCTGGTGCATTGTGACTTCTGACTTTGTCCACCCCAGTCCAACACCAGCACCTCGACATGTTGAATATTAAGAAGGAAAGCTAAACAGTATAGTGTTGGTAATCTGAAATAATAACAGAAACTGCTGGAGAATACTCCACAGTTCTGGCAGCCACTATGGGCGGAGATGCAGAAATGTTTTAGACAGAGGTGACCTAATTTACAGTGAAACAGAGTTTTCCAATTGGGCGTTACCTTTGTCGGGGAACCCACGATGGTTGGGAGTGGACTCCGCTGAATTAGTTCCGAGAGTTTGGGAGAGGATCTCATCTGTCTGCAAGGCTGCAGGAGCTGGTTGTGTGGCATATAGGTCACCATCGGCTCAGAGTACTGTTTCCTCATCTTCTGCTGACACTGGTGTGTGTCCGAGAGATTTGGAGCGCTGTGTAATCTGGGTCTCAATCCGCGCTGCTGGTGTGGCTCTGTCAGGAAAAGGCCTGTTGGTAACAGGGGAAATCAATCCATTAGCTCAAAACGGCCTACGTTTAACACAGCCTCATAGCAACAGTATGGCGGTGACACAGTAAAATGGTGATATCTCTGGCAGGAGCAGACTTTTGGGCCACCTTCTTTTTATTCGTTCAGGGGATGTGGGTGTTGATGGCTGGGCCAGTTTTTATAGCCCATCCCTAATTGCCCCTTGAGAAGGTGCTGGTGAGCTGTCGCAGTTCATTGAGTGTAGGGCCACAAAAGGTGCTGTTATAGAGCCAGAGATCTGTACAAGACAGAAACAGACCCTTTGGTCCAACTCGTCCATGCTGACCAGATATCCCAGCCCAATCTGGTCCCATTTGCCAGCACCTGGCCCATATACCTCCAAACCCTTCCTATTCATATGCCTATCCAGATGCCTTTTAAATGTTGCAATTGTTCCAGCCTCCACCACTTCCTCTGGAAGCTCATTCCCACACATGCACCAACCTCTGCGTGAAAAAGCTGCCCCTCAGGTCCCTTTTAAATTTTTCTCGTCTCACCCTAAACCTATGCTCTTTAGTTTTGAACTCCCCTACATAGAGAAAAGACTTTTCCTATTCACCTTAGCTATGCCCTTTGTGATTTTATAAACGTCCATTATGTCACCCCTCAACCTCCTGCACTCCAGGGAAAATGGCCCCAGCCTATAATGTGCCTATGTTTGTACTCGATTCCACTCGCAGTAACCAATAACATTCTATTAATTTTCCAATTACTTGCGGTATCTGCATTCTAACCTTTTGTAATTATTCATTAAGACAATCAGTTCCTTCCACATTTCAGAGCTTTGCAATCCCTCACCATCCAGATAATATATTTTTCTTTATTCATCCTGCCAAACAGCGAATTCGCATTTCCCTCTATTTGCCTAATCATTGCCCACTCACTAACCTACCTCTATCCCTTTAGTCCCTTTCCTACCTATCATTTGGTCATCAGCAGATTTAGTGACCTGACACGCAGTCTGTCCATTCAAGTCATTTATAGAGAATGGAATGGTCCAGCACTGACTTTGCCAAGCAAACACTGACCCTTTTACACCAACTCTGTTTGCTGTTAGCTAGCCAATCTTCTCTCCATGCCATCATGTTATCCTTCACATGTGAGTTTTTATTTTCTGCAGTAACCTTTGATGTGTCACCTTAACAAATACTTCACGGAAATGTAAATACGTACACCCATTGGCTCCCCTTTGGCCACAGTTCATTTGCAAATTCTTTGAAAATCTCTAATACATAGATTTCCCTTTCACAAAACCATGTCGACTCTGCCTGTTTACTGGAATTTGTTAAAGTGCCCTGTCATAATGTCTTTATGAATAGCTTTGATCATGTTCCTTATGACAGATGTTAGTTAGTCTGTAGTTTCCTGATTTCTCTCTCCCCTCTAAGTAAAGGAGTTACATTCACGATTTTACAATCCACGGGAACCTTCCCTGAAACTAGGGGACTTCGCAAAATTAAAACCAATACATCAACCATCTCACAAACTGCTTCTTTCAAAATCTTTGGGTATTGTCCACTTGGACCTGGACCTCATCAGCCCACAGCTCCGAAGGTTTGCTTTGTATCTTTCCCCTGGGAGAGCGTAGCTTTCTTGTCTTCTTCCATCACTTGCACTTCTTGATATGTAGCTACTTCTGGGATGCTACTTATATCCCTATCATGAAAATATTTGTTCAATTCCTTTGCCATTATCTTTATAACCCATTACTAATTCCCTAAATCACTTCCTATCGGAGCTATGCTCAATTTATTAGCTTATTTCCACAATAGTTATAGAAGCTCTTACTATTTATTTTTCTATTTCTAGCTTGATTTCTCTTGTTCTCTAATTTTTCCTCCATATTAATTTTTAAGACATTCTTTATATTCTGTTTAATCTTCCAACCTGCCACCTATTTTTGCGCAATTATATTTTTTTCCTTTAATTTTGATACCAGTGGGTCCTCGTCTTAGAAGTTTATTTTCTCAGTGGAATGTATCTGTCCTACCTATTCTGAAATATCCCTGCCATAGTTTCTCTCCTGTCCAATTCTTCAACTGAAGTTTCCAGCTGACTTCAGCCAACATTGCTTCCATGCCCTCATCATTGCCTGCATTTAAGTTTAAAATACTA
The DNA here is from genome assembly GCF_020745735.1 of Hemiscyllium ocellatum. NCBI lineage: Eukaryota > Metazoa > Chordata > Chondrichthyes > Orectolobiformes > Hemiscylliidae > Hemiscyllium > Hemiscyllium ocellatum. The sequence goes on along the minus strand of NC_083424.1, from coordinate 4,212,818 downwards.
GTCTTAGATTCACTGTTACCTCCGTCAAGCTGAACCTAAAATTTAATTGTGTTACTTCCTTTGGATGCTTTCATTATTAGGTCATTCATTAACCCTTTCTTGATGCACAATACCAATCAGTGTGGCCACCTATCTGCCTGGCTCTAAAAGAGAAACTTAGAATCTTGGAAATTATCCTGAAAATAGTCTATGAAATCCTCTGCCAATGAGATTGACAGCTGAGGGACTTGCTCACCTGGTGAGGTGTGTCTAACCCGTGTCTCTGATCCAATAGGAGTGGCGTTAGCAAACTGATCCAGTTGCTCAGGGATTGTGCCAACTTGAACATAGAAAAAAGAAAACATGACCAGGGCTGTGAATTCTGAGAATAATTACTCAGTGGCGCGAGGAAAACAGTAATAAACACTTTAGTTCATGCGCCATCACAATCCTTAATGTTTCATTGTGAAGTCCCATCAGTGAATGTTTAAGAACAGTAGCACTGGTTGTATAGTGCAGAATGAAATGTAGATTAACCCCCTCACATTATGATACTTTTGCAGCGTGAATTTCTAGAACCCTAGCCCTAAGCTTGAATTCTAGAAGAGCAGGGTGAGTCTTTAACTTGGTGGGAGGGGTTGTTGAGGAGCAGTTGGGGGTGGGGGGAGGGGGAGGGGGGGGTGGAGATTCCCATGAGAAGGTTTGGAGAATGACTTGAAGGTTTGAGGTGGAGAATGCATTTGAGCGATCGGTGACTCTCAGGACCTCTCCTCTACACAGCCTCTCGCTGTGATTTGGAGGTTGGGAGACAGCGTGGGGGTGGGTGGGTGGGTGTGATAATACTGACAGTGGTCTACTCCCCTACCCCACAGAGGACACTATCAGGAGCAGTGCACAATGCTGTGATTGCACGTGGAAGAACGACTTGTCCTGAGAGGGGACAATGGGTTGTTGTGGGCCGGGGGCCAATTTTGGTGAGGGGGTAGGCATAGAGTGACCAAGGGCAAGCCATGCCATTGCTACCGTGGGTGACAGAGTGCCATGGTAAGGAGATACCCTCCACAATGGGTTTGATGGGAGTCATCAGGGTTTACTGAGTAGCTTCCCCAGGTGACTCAGACCACAGCCCCATAGCTTGCTGCTGATCCAACGAACATTGAGGTCACTCAGTTTGCCTCCAGGTGCAAGGAGTCTTCCCCCCACACCTTCCCATCACTGGTTCCTCCATGCTCCCTCCCACCCTCAACTCCTTGCCAGGTGGTAAAATCCAGCCCATGTTTACTGAACCTGTTGGAACACTGACCCGAACATTGTTGGAGACACTCAGAAAAGTGATTGGAGTGCTGGCCTTTATTTAGAGAGGATTGGAGTACAAGGATGCAGGGGTTACGCTGCAGTTATACAGAATCCTGGTTAGATCTCACTTGGAGCACTGTGAGCAGATCTGGGCCCCACCCGTTAGGAAGGAGAGACTGGCCTTGGAGGGAGTACACTGTAGGTTTACAGGAATGATACTGGGACCTCACGAGTTACATTATGAAAGGAAATTACACATATTAGGCATGTTTTCTCTAAGGGGTGATCTGATCGAAACCTTCAAAATATTAACAGAAAAAACATGGACAGATAAAGAGAAACTGTTTCCATTGGTTGGGGATTCTCCAACTAGGGGCACAGCCTGAGAATGAGGGCCAGAGCGTTCAGGAGAGATGTTAGGGAGCACTTCACAACACAAAGGCTGGGAGAGGTTTGGAACTCTCTTCCACAAACTGCAGTGGATGCTGGGCCGGTTGTTAATTTTAAATCTGAGATGGGTATATCTTTGTTAAGCAAACGGGGTAATAATAAGGAATATGGGCCAAAGGCAGGAATTAAGCCACAGATCAGCCAAGATCTCATTGAGTGGTGAACCAGGCTCGATGGGCTGAATGGCCTACTCCTGTTCCTATGTTCCTATTATCCCCTGAGCATTTTGAACCCACTGATTGTCCATGTCAAGGCTCCAGATTCTAACCATGGCCTACCTTGTGGTGACGGCAAGAAAGGTTTCACGTTCCCGGAAGACGATCTTCGAAATGGTGTTGACGGCTGTTCTCCAGGACGTGGAGGGGATGCCCCTGTTCTGCTGAAACCCAAGGGACTGGGATTGCTTGGCCTTCGAACCCTTCCAGACCTGAGGGGATAAACAAATGTAACTCTGAGTCAGACAAGGAACTGAAGAAACTTTGCCTTCCTTTAGACTTTGAATCCTGAAGTATCACTCTCAATGTGGGCGGCACGGTGGCACAGTGGTTAGCACTGCTGCCTCACAGCGCCTGAGACCCGGGTTCAATTCCCGACTCAGCCGACTGACTGTGTGGAGTTTGCACGTTCTCCCACGTGTCTGCGTGGGTTTCCTCCGGGTGCTCCGGTTTCCTCCCAGAGTCCAAAGATGTGCGGGTCAGGTGAATTGGCCATGCTAAAATTGCCCATAGTGTTAGGTAAGGGGTAAATGTAGGTGTCTGGGTGGGTTGCGCTTCGGCGGGTCGGTGTGGACTTATTGGGCCGAAGGGCCTGTTTCCACACTGTAAGTAATCTAATCTAATCTAAACAGTGATTCCATCGACTTGGAATGTCAGGGAATAAAATGAAGACAGTGTGGTTGGGTTCCCTGTTCACCACCTAGATCTTTCATTGGCAACATGAGGAATTGATGGAGCTATTCAGTGCAGAAGCGGCCACTCTGCCCATCATACCCCCATTCTGCCCAGCTTTAAAAGAGTTATCCAATTAGTCCCTTGCAGAATCCTGCCCTTCTCTCCTCTTCAACTGTTCATCCCATTCTTTGTGAAAGTTACTATTTTATCTGTTTCCAGTGGCGGTGCATCTCAGATTATTAAAAGCTTTCTGCATAATTCTCATCTTCATCCCAAAACTTCACCAATGGACTAAATTAGAACATCAGAATTAGGAGCAGGAGTAGGCTGCCCGGCCCATCGAGCCTGTTCTGCCATTCAGTCAGATCATGGCTGATCCTCTTGTGGCCTCAGCTCCACTTACCCACCCTCCCACGTAACCCTTCATTCCTTTACTTTTCAAAAAATGACTGATCTTAGCTTTAAAACTATTCAGTGAGGAAGCCTCAACCACTTCACTGGGCAGGGAATTCCACAGATTCACAACCTTCTCGGTGAAGAATTCATGAAAAATTCTGCCAGACATTTCGGGAAGGACATCAGCCATCCTTACCTAGTCTGTGTGTGACTCCAAACCCACAGTAATGTGGGTGATTCCTATCTGCCCCCTGCAATGGGTTTAGCAAATCACTCAGTTCAAAGGATAGGCGTCAAATATTGGCCCAGTAGTGACAGCCACATCCCATGAGTGAGCTTTAAATATGGTCTGGAACAAGTGGCACTATAGCAAGTGTGGTCTCTGTTAAATAACTGCAGACTCAGCAGGATGCTACTGGGGATGGAATATATAAGTGATGAGAAAAGGTTGGGTAGGCTTGGGTTCTGTTCATTGGAGCACATAAGACCGAAAGGCCATCTGATTGAGGTGTACAAGATTGTGAGGGGCATAGGCAGGGTGGGTAAAGAGCAGCTGTTCCCCCGAGTTGAAGGGTCAATCACGAGGGACATGGGGTCAAGGTGAGGGGCAGGAGGTTTAGGGATTTAACCAGAGGATGGTGACGGTTTGGAATACACTGCCTGGAGGGTGGTAGAGGCGAGTTGCCTCACATCGTTAAAACATTCCTGGATGAGCGCTTGGCACGTGATAACATTCAGGGCTATGGGCCATGTGCTGGTCAATGGGATTAGGTTGAAAGTCAGGTGTTTCTCATGTGTCAGTGCAGACAGGATGGGCTGAAAGGCCTCCTCTGCACGGTATGATTCTAAGATTCTAAGTGTGATGTGATACACTTTGGACGACCAAATGCAGAGGAAAAGGCAGGCCCCTTCAGAACATTGATACAAACAGGATCTTGGAATGACCGCATTGAATGTTGGGTTAGGATCCAGGGGCCAAATAGCCTTCTCCTGATACTATCCCAAATAGCTGAAAATGTGTTGCTGGTTAAAGCACAGCAGGGTAGGCAGCATCCAAGGAACAGGAAATTCGACGTTTCGGGCCAGAGCCCTTCATCAGGAATTCCTGATGAAGGGCTCTGGCCCGAAACGTCGAATTTCCTGTTCCTTGGATGCTGCCTAACCTGCTGCGCTTTAACCAGCAACACATTTTCAGCTCTGATCTCCAGCATCTGCAGACCTCACTTTTTACTATCCCAAATAGTCAAATGTTCAAACGATTGCAGCGCAGACACGGCCACTCTGCCCATCATACCCCCATTCAAACAAGGGGATAAGGTGATAGAGAAGGTTGCCTTAATTGGTCGGGGCATTAAAGATAAAAATTGGCAAGTCGTGTTGTAGCTATATAAAAATTTACTTCGGCTACACCTAAAGTATTGTGTGCAATTCTGGTGCCACACCATAAGAGGAGGTGGAGATGGAGCAGATGAGGTTGACCAGGATGCTGTCTGGATTGGATTGTATTAGCTGTAAGGAGAGATTGGATAAACTTGGATTGTTTTCATTAGAGGTAAAAACAAGGACTGCAGATGCTGGAAACCAGATTCTAGATTAGAGTGGTGCTGAAAAAGCACAGCAGGTCAGGCAATATCCGAGGAGCAGGAAAATCGACGTTTTGGGCAAAAGCCCTTCTTTTGCCCAAAATGTCGATTTTCCTGCTCCTCAGATACTGCCTGAACTGCTGTGCTTTTCCAGCACTACTCTAATCTAGAATTTGTTTTCACCAGAGCATGGGAGGTTGAGGAGATGACATTATGAGAGGCATGGATAGGGTGGATAGTTGGGAGCCTTTTACCCAGGGACATAGGTTTAAGGTGAGGGGGGGGGGGAAGAAGCACTTAAAGGAGATGTGTGAGGCAAGCATTTTACACAGAGGGTGGTGAGTGTCTGGAAAGCACTACCAGGGGCAGGTGTCAGAAGCAGAGATGATAGCAATGTTTAAGAGGGATTTAGACAGACACATGATCAGACAGGGAGTACAGGGATACAGACAAACAACACCAAAGAACTGTGGACACTGGAAATCAGACAAAAACAGAAGTGCTGGAAAAACTCAGCAGAGAGAAAGCGGAGTGAAAGATCTACTGACCTTTCTTCTGAACTGATTGTACCCAGGAGAAGGTTAGTATATCTCTTGAAGACGTTGGGGATGTGTTGCTGGTGTCAATAATCAGTGGAGATCGAGGCCAGGGAGAGAGAGAGACAACCAGTTGGTCAACGATAAAGGTCAGTCTGGGAGAATGAATAGCTGTCAATGGGGACTGTTAGTGGCTAACAATAGATCGTGTGTGGTAGCAGCCCATGTGATAACAAGGCCCAGTGTGTGGGGGTTGGGACAAGAACATGGCAGAAGGTGCTCAGGCTGGGAAATGAGACATATGATGTGAGGTGTGAGGGATATAGACCATGGGCAGGTAGATGGGATTAGTTTAGAATGGCACCATGGTCAGTGCAGACATGCTGGGCAGGAGGGTCTGTTGCTGTGCTGTACTGTTCTTTGTTCTAAAGCCAGAGGGAGACACAGGGAATATTTCTGTGTCGGGGGCTGTTGTGATCTGGAACACTCTGCTTGAAAATATGGTGACTCACAAAGAGCTGGCAGCAGGGAACTGGATACGAGCTCGCAGTGGAACCATTTCCAGGACTATGGGGAGAGGGCAGGGGACTGGCACGAACAGAATTGTTCCCTCAAACAGCTAGCGAAATGTACAATGGCCTGAGTCACTCCCTTCTGTGCTGTGCTGTTTTCTCAGTCCTCTGTGGGATTTTAGAGATCTGGAAACTGAAAGGGCAATGGTATTGACTGATCACAAAATCACATGACCACCATGTCAGGACAACTTGGGAGGGGCAATATATGGCAGTTCCATTTGAGCTGAACTAAAAGTCTACCGGCTGGGGAGACTAATTGGAGGTCAGAGGGTAGTTATCTCCCACTCTGACCCAGAGAACTTTGCCAGCCAACAGCTCAGGGGTCAAAGGTGGTCTTTTGATAAACCATATGATGTGAGCTAGTTAAACTCCTACAATGCTCTTGTACATACTAAGTGCTCCTCAAACATCAACTCTTGCAACAAGAGGAGACTGCCCTTCCTCAACAGAACCCACCCAGTTTCCACTCCATTAGATCCTAAAGGGACAAAGCTCAGGTATGATGGTTCCCTGAGCAATGAATGAAAATGTCTCCCTTACCCCTTGGAACACAGCCCCTTTGTACCAATATATGATCCATAGGTTCTTCTTTCAGAATGGTTTGGTAAATTCCCTTTCACTTGTATAACTCGCTCAGATTTCACTGGAAGAGCAGGCTCCTGACAGACGGAAGTGGGCTTTGGCTTGAAGCACAGGTGATTTGTTACACAGGTTCCTGCCACTCACTGGGAGGACTCACCTTGGAGAGCTGCAGGCCTTTGGAGCCTGAAGGTTCTGCTCTATTCGCTGGTAATTGAGAATCTGTGTAGGCACAGGGATAGGGACAGTGTCTCCATAGGTGCTGACGGATTCCTGGCACAGCCGGCTGCAAGGCACAGGAAGAGTTTATGTCATGAGGTGTTTATAAAGGGTGCAAGAGGAGGGTTTATCATACAGCACTGCTCATTACATGAACTCCTACTCATCACTGCACTGACGGAATAGGCAGAGCCTATATCCCTGGAACTAAAACGGTGAGAATGATCCCACTGAAACTTAAAGGTTTTTTGGCAGCTTCCCAGCACAGACACAGTGAGATTGTTTCCTCCTGGATCGAGAGCCTGCTTCCATTAGGAGCCACTCAGTCCCTGGAGCCCGCTCTGCCACTCAATAAGATCACAGCGGATCCAAATACTCCACGTTCCCAGCTACCCCCAACAGCCTTTACCAGGGTCACACTCTCAGGAGAAGGGGGCGGCTGTGTACGACTGAGATGGTGAGAAATGTCTTCATTCAGAGAGCAGTGAAACTTCACCATTCTCTACCTCCAAGGGCTGTGGGTGATCAGCACATTGATGTGTGTTCAAGGTGGAGGTTCGTACAAAGAAAGCTGAGGGACACCCCGTAGGAAGATGGAGATGAGGTAGTGATCAATCATGACTGCACTGAATGTTGGGTGAGGCTCCAGGGGCCAAATAGCCTCCTCCTGATCCTATCCCAAATACTCATATGTTCAAACTGATGCCAGAGGGTGGAGACTGGAGTCCTGTTCACAATTCTGCACTGGCACTATGTGGGTGGGAGTGGTCCCCTTCGCTTACTGATGGGTAGTCAGAACCCAGGATGACACTCCATCAGTAAGAGAGCCATGGGAGGGGGGCTCATGGTGTGAGTTCTTGCAATGTTAGGTCAGTGTCCACCTCCAGAGTTCTCGAAGATGGGCAATACAGAGAACAGTTGACCTAAGAACTCAGAGCAAGAGTCCTGGGGTCAGCCAATTACAACGGCACAAGGACTGTATATCATCAGGGAACCCAATAATACCAACCATCCAGTCCTCTGTTCAAAATATAATGCTATTCATAATTCACTTAATTGTTAATTAAGTCATAGATGCTGAGCAGAAATATCTCAATACTCATAGCCCCTTACAGAACCTCAGAGTGTGTTCCAGCCAATGGAATGCGCTTGAAGTATAGTGACCTGTTATCATGTAGGAAGTGTGGGGGAATGGGTTGTATAAATAGACAAGGTGTAATCCCCATGGTGGTGGAGTTCAAAACTAGAGGGGCATAGGTTTAAAGTGAGAGGGGAAAGATTTAAAAGGGACCTGAGGGGCAACTCTTTCACACAGAGGGTGGTACATGTATGGAATGAGCTGCCAGAGGAAGTGGTGGAGGCTGTACAATCACAACATTTAAAAGGCATCTGGATGGGGACATGAATAGGAAGGGTTTGGAGGGATATGGGCCAAGTGCTGGCAAATGGGACTAGATTAATTCGGGATATCTGGCCAGTATGGATGAGTTGGACTGATGGGTCTGTTTCCGTGCTGTATATCTCTATGACTTTAAGCTTCCATAAAAATTGATGTAATAAATGACCAGACTGTAGGGCATTAAGGGAATCAGGATCAGGGACAAATATAGACAAGGACATTGGTGAGAGCTTCCCCACTCTTCCTCACAACTTTGGGTGGGCTCTTTCCATTCAACTGAAGTCAGCAGCTGGGCATTAATCTAATGCCTTACCCAAAAACAACACCACCAACAGTGCAACACCCCTTCAGCACTGACCCTCCGACAGTGCGGCACTCCCTCAGCACTGACACTCCGACAGTGTGGCACTCCCTCAGCACTGACCCTCTGACAGTGCAGCACTCCCTCAGCACTGACCCTCTGACAGTGCCGCTCTCCCTCAGCGCTGACCCTTTGACAAGGTGCCACTTCCTCGGTACTGACCCTCCGACAGTGCGGCACTCCCTCAGTATTGACCATCTGAGTGCGGCACTCCCTCAGTACTGACCATCCGACAGTGCAGCACTCCCTCAGCACTGACCATCCGACAGTGTGGCACTCCCTCAGTACTGACGCTCCAACAGTGTGGCACACCCTCAGTACTGAGCCTCCCCCCAACAAGTGCAGTGCTCCCTCAGCACTGACCCTCCGACATGCAGCATACCCTCGGCACTGACCCTCCGACAGTACGGCACTCCCTCAGTACTGATCCTCTGTCAGTGCAGAGCCCCGTCAGTACTGACCCCTCCAACAGTGCAGTGCTCCCTTAGCACTGACCCGCCGACAGTGCAGCACTACCTCGGCACTCCCTTGGCACTGACCTGCCGACAGTTCATCTCTCCCTCTATACTGCATCAGGTGACTGGGTCTGGTTTGAATATACCATTCCCTGAATTGTTGACGAGAGGGTATGGTACCTAATGCTCAGGGTGACACAGAGGCTCAGTGGTTTGCACTGCTGCCTCACTGCACCAGAGACCTGGGTTAAATTCCAGCCTTCACAGGCAATCGTCTATACGGAGTTTACATCTTCTCCCTATGTCTGCATGGGTTTCCTCCCACGGTCTAATGATGTGCAGATTAGGGTGGATTGGCCATGGGAAATTGCCCGTAGTGTCCAGGGGTAGGTGTGTTATCCATGGGAAGCAGGGTAACAGGGACAGGGGAGGATGAGTCTGGTGCGATGCTCTTCAGAGAGTTTGCGTGGACTTGATGGGCCGAATGGCCTGTCTCTACACTGGAGGGATTCTTTTCAATTAAAAACCTGCTCAGTTAGAAGAACTCAGCCACACAGCCAAGAACACAAAGTGTTAAAAATTTAGCTGTGAGATTTGAAATGCCTGGCAGACACACCACTGGCAAATTTCTAACTTGTTAAATGTCAGGAGTTGGGCAATGCTTTTGAGAAAATGTCAGCAAACTCACATAGCAGGAAGAAATCTTACTTAAACCTGGGATTTGTCCAACATGGCAGAGGTCTTACCCGGAGGGGCTTGGTGAACTGCTGCACGACCCAGAAGGGGATGATGGTCTCCCGTGACTTGCTAACCCTGCTGAGGTCAGGACTGAGCCACTGGTAAACAGACAGCAGAGAATGAGAGAATTACACACAAAACAGAGCATCACAGTGACACCGAAACTGAGTAATGCTGACGAGGGAAACACAAGGCTTTTCAATGCAGACACTGACTAAAAATAAAGATATGCATTCATATAGCACCTTTCACAACCAGCGGACATCTCAAAGCACTTTACAGCCAGAGAAGGACATTTGAAATGTAGGCGCTATTGTAATGCAGCAGATAGACAAACCAATTTACCCTCAGCAAACACTCACAAACAGCAATGTGATATAAGCAGGTCATTCACTGGGTTGCGATGGCAGGATTAAACACTCTCTCGGGAGCAGCAACACAACGACATGACCTACCCTTCTGTAAAACTGATGCATGGGAGGTTTCACACCCACCAAACAGCCAAAAAGCATCTCAATATACTGTTTCATTAGAAAGTAAAAATTCCCACAGGTTCTTCAGCACTGACCCTCCAACAGTACGGCACTCCCTCAGCACAGACCCTCCAACAGTGCCGCACTCCCTCAGCACTGGCCCTCCAATAGTGCGGCGCTCCATCAGTCCTGACCCTCCTTGCAGTGTGGCACTTCCTCAGCATTGACCCTTTGACAGTGCAATGCTCCCTCAGCACTGACCCTCCGACAGTGTGGCTCACTCTCAGCACTGACCCTCTGACAGTGTTGCACTCCCTCAGCACTGACCCTCCAACAGTGTGGCACTCCCTCAGCACTGACCCTCTGACAGTACAGCACTCCCTCAGTACTGACCTTCCAACAGTGTGGCACTCCCTCAGCACTGACTCTCCGACAGTGTTGCACTCCCTCAGTACTGACCTTCCAACAGTGCGGCACTCCGTCAGCACTGACCCTCTGACAGTGCAGCACTTCCTCAGCACTGACCCTTTGACAGTGTGGTACTCCCTCAGCACTGACCTTCCAACAATGTGGCACTCTCTCAGCACTGACCGTCCGACAGTGTGGCACTCCCTCAGCACTGACCTTCCAACAGTGCGGCACTCCCTCAGCACTGACCCTCCGACAGTGGGGCGCTCCCTCAGCACTGACCCTCTGACAATACGGCACTCCGTCAATACTGACCCTCCGACAGTGCAGCACTCCCTCAGCACTGATCCTCCGACAGTGCAGCGCTCCCTCAGCACTGACCCTCCGACAGCGCGGCACCCCCTCAACACTGACCCTCCGACAGTGCAGCACTCTCTCAGTGCTGTTTTGAAGTGTCAATGGTTTGATCTGCTGTGTATCTCAGAGAGCTGTGATGTTCAGTCAGTGAGCACAATGGTAAATCTTTGGGATTTTCGGATACAAAGGAGATTAAGGAACATGGGGATGATGATGGGAAGCGGGGCTGGATATTCACTCCTGCCCCGATCATTTTCCGATCACGTTTAGGGAGTTATGCCTGGTCTCGAAGAGAAGGAGAACCAGTTGAAAGCAGACAGATCCGTATTGAGCTGAGCTCAGGGTGGCGTCTGTAACAATGATCGATACAGAACTGGCTCTTGTCAAAGACACTGGGGAATTTGTGTCCAGTTTCCCACTGCGTTCGACAGAGACTAACAAACATTACCTGCTGTAATTCAAGCTGTCAATCAGTGTCCTTCCTGCCATTGTGTCACTCAGCAGCTCACCTGAAAAGCAACACATTAAATAAACACACTCTCCTTTCAAAAACACAATTGACAAAACACTCACGGATGAGTCAGAATCATTTGCAACACGGCAGGAGGCCATTTGGCCCATTGAGTACATGTCGGTGTCACCTCCATGTTTTATCCCCAGGGACTGCAACTTTACTGCCCCACAAGTTCACAGGGTGATGCACCACAGAAAAGGCCTTTTGGCCCATCCTTTCCAAATCTTCCTCATTGTCTGCAAACCCACTCTCATTGGGAGCAGCGCCCAGCTCAATGTTTTAGGTCACGTCTGCTCAGTGGTTAGCCCTTCTGCCTCGCAGCGCCAGGGACCCAGGTTCAATTCCACCAGTGAGTAACTGTCTGTGCGGAGTTTACACATTCTCCCTGTGTCTGTGGAGGTTTCCTCCCACAAGCCAAAGACGCACAGGTTAAGGTGGATTGGCCATGCTAAATTGTTCAGGGAAGTGCAGGCTAGGTGAATTAGCCATGGGAAATGCAGGTTTACAGGGCTGGGGGTGGGGAGGGGTGGGTCTGGGTAGGATGCTGTTTGGAGGGTCGGTGTGGATTTGATGGACTGAATGACCCACTTCCACACTGTGGGGATTCCATGATGATCCCTTGATTACCTTACGCAACAAATAACCAGCGATGTCAGCAGTTTCACAGACTGGCTAGGATTCTCTCTCAGGTGCAAGTCTGAGCTTGGTATCACAATATTTATTGCTGCTTTGCTGGATTTAGTTCTTTCCAATTTCAAAGGACACAAATTTGGACAACTTCACAGCCAATCACTATGTTAATCACTTCGAAAACATAAGGAGATAATGGGTGTATGCCACAATTCACTGCTTGGCTACTCAGGATTTTGTACGATGGAAGCCAACCCACATTTACCCCACTTTGATAAGGGGGCAGACATAAGGTGCACACATCCAACTGTGCACTCAGTTTTGACAATCAGTTCGGATCAAAGACATTACAAGGACAATTTGCATTTTTTTGGACCTTGAATATTACAACACAAGGGAAATTAGGGACGTACAATAAATACTAATTCCACAAACTAAACAGAAAATGGTTTAATAGTGTGTCACAGCTGTATGAGCAAACAAAATCTGACACCAAACTTGAGGAAGTCTTTGACTGCAGCAAAGTCAGAGAGTTGCGTGAGAGGGAATTCCAGCACTGAGGACTCAGCGTTAGTACTGTGCCTTTTCAGCTCTGTTAGAATCCCTACAGTTTAGAAGTGGGCCATTCAGTCCATCGAGTCCACACTGACCCTCTAAAGAACATCCCACACAGACCCATTCCCTGACCCTGCATATCCCTGCCACAGTAGGACAGTTCAGCATGGCCAATCCACCTGACCTGCACATCTTTGGATTGTGGGAAGAAACCCACACAGACATGGGGAGAATATGCAAACTCCACACAGTCACCTGGGGGTGGAATCGAACCCAGGTCCCTGGTGCTGTGAGGCAGCGTGCTAACCAAATGAGACACCATAGAGTGCAATGAGAACACACTGCTTTTAAAAACAGGGATTTACCAGGAGGGCTGAATAATTTCACAGCAAGGAATTTGATTACAATTGTACAACTCGGATTTAGTGACTGTGGGCTCCTGCAATGTGCCAACAATCAGTTATTTACAAACAAAACTGCTTGGCTTTCAGCTAATGGAGTAAGTTGGAACAGAAAATAAGTTACAGAGAGAGACAGACACACACACAGACAGAGAGAGAGATATACACACACAGACAGAGAGAGAGAGATACACACAGAGAGAGGCACAATGGGTTGTTCTGTTGTTGCCTCCAGCAGAAGCTGCCTATTCTCTGGAGTGAAAATCCCAGTTTAAACTTGAAGAATAATCCTTCCCTTTCCTGCAGCAGTTGCTGTGACAGTTGAATTGATAAATCAGAGACATTTTCCAAATGAATTAGTCCCTCTTTACTTTTCACACACCAGTGGATGCTTCCAAAAAGAGGCAATTGAACACCATGCGCCTGGCTAGCTGCAGATGGATAATCTCAACATCAGAATTGGGAAGAGACCACTGGATGGACTTTATGGTTAATCTACTTTGACCAATAATCTACTTTCCCCATTTGTTTGTCAACATATGCGTGTGTACGTGTATTTCTATGTGAATGCATGTGTGTACGTGTCTGTATTTGTGTGTGCACTCGTGTGTGTGTGTACGTTATTGTGGGTGTGTATGATTGTGTGTGTGTGATTGTGTGTGGGTGATTGTGAGTGGGTGATTGTGAGTGGGTGATTGTGAGTGGGTGATTGTGTGTGGGTGATTGTGTTTGTGAGTGTGTTTGTGAGAGTGTGTGTGTGAGAGTGTGTGTGTGAGAGTGTGTGTGGGGGTGTGTGTGGGGGTGTGTGTGTGTGTGGGTGTGTGTGTGTGGGGGTGTGTGTGTGTGATTGCGGGTGTGTGATTGTGGGTGTGTGATTGTGTGTGAGATATTGTGGGTGTGTGTGTGTGTGAGAATGTGGGTGTGTGATTGTAGGTGTGTGATTGTGGGTGTGTGATTGTGGGTGTGATTGTGTGTGCGATTGTGTGTGCGATTGTGTATGTGAGAGTGTGTCTGTGATTGTGAGTGTGATTGTGTGTGTGATTGTGTGTGAGAGTGTGTGTGAGAGTGTGTGTGAGAGATTGTGGGTGTGTGTGTGAGATTGTGGGTGTGTGATTGTGTGTGAGAGTGTGAGACTGTGTGTGTGTTATTGTGGGTGTGTGTGTGTGAGATTGTGGGTGTGTGATTGTGGGTGTGTAATTGTGGGTGTGTGATTGTGGGTGTGATTGTGCAATTGTGGGTGTGATCGTGGGTGTGATCGTGGGTGTGATTGTGGGTGTGTATGTTTGTGTGTGAGAGTGTGTAAAGAGAAGTTTAAAAGAACTTTCGAATTTTGGTTAATAGTGTGACATGCCATTGTTTTATATCTGTTTGCTTGTAGCTGTGGTCTCACTACTTACAATAACGATAATTCTTGTTTAGTTAGAGACCTACTTTGTGCTTTCTATCAACTTTGGTCTGAAAGTCAGGGAAATTGGGAAGCGTATGTATCTTAAAAAGAAATTAAGTAGTGCTCTGGGAACAGTGGGGAGCGGTTTTGAGGGTGTTACCCAGGGATGGGGGTGATAATGTGAGGATCCTGCAGAAGGCTGACTTACCAGAGTACTGCGTGGGGCTGTTGTAAGGTACCAACACAAAGTCATCGATGTCACAGGAGGAATTCTTGCTGCTGCCACTGCCTGAATCCTTCGAGCCCTGCAGGAAGGCTGGGCTCTCCTGGGTGGGGGGAGTGAGAACCTTCTCAGAGAGCTGGTGCACATCGGCTAGTGACTGGGTACAAAGAAGAGGAAAGTGTTAAAGGCATCAACACAGCAACATTGCTTCAGCGACCCTTGGTGTGGAGTTCATCTGTCAGTGTGAATCTCCAAAACAACCAAAATCAACACAAAGAGAGAGGGAAGGAAAAAGAGAAATAGGATGAGCAGTCACAACAGGAGCACCTGGAGATATTGGGGACAGTGTGGCACAGTGATGGGTACACACATAGAGTGGTTACTGCAATACTAACCCAGATAATGTGAGTTGATTTGCTAAGAGTCTAAGAAAGTGAATTCCATTCATATATTGTGGGTTTCTGTAGAAGTACCTACAAAGGTCACAGAATCCTTACAGTGCAGAGAGAGACCATTTGGTCCATTGAGTCTGTGCTAACCCTCTGAAGAGCATCCCACCCAATCCCTTGGACCCTGCATTTCCCATGGCTAATTAACCTATCCTACACATCTTTGGATTGTGGGAGGAAACCCACACAGTCACAGGGAGAATGTGCAAACTCCACAGTCAGTCATTTGAGGGTGGAATCAAACCCAGGTCCCTGGTGCTGTGAGGCTGCACTAAGCCACTGTGCCACCCCAAGTTACTGAAGGGTCGTAAAGTTCACGAATGACTTTTAGGGAAGGCAAGGTGCCATAAGACCACCAGAAATAGGAGCATTAGAAGACCATTCAGCCCATTGTGTCTGTGTCACCATTCAGTGCTACCATGGCTGATCTTAGGCTTCAACTCCAATTTCCTACTTGCTCTCCATATCCCCTCAAATCCACATGAGACTAAAATCTGTTTATCGTAGCTTTGAACATATTCAGCAATACCCACAGCCTCTGGGGACAGAGTTCCAAAGATACCTGACCTTCCCGAGCGAAGTCATTTCTTCTCATTTCACTCCCAAATGAGCGCCCTCTAATCCTGAGCCGACATCCCCGCCCCAATCCCAACCCCACCCTGTGTCCCAGATTCTCTAACCCCTCAGGGAGGGACGGAAGAGCGCATTGTGTCAGTGTCCATCCTGCCTAGCCCCATGAAGGTTTCAAGGAGATCACCTGTGCATCTTCTAAACTCCAAGGAACACTGACCCATTTCCTCAGCCCCTCGTCACAGAACACCCGTCTCATCCCAGGACCTCATTTAGAAACCATTACTGTACTATCTCCAATCCAAGCTTTTAGTTCCTTCAAAACTGGAGATCCAAACCTACGCACCTTCAGCCTAGACTTTTATTCCTGTCCTTTGAGCTCACTTCCTCATCTCCCCAGCTTTGAGACCATGGCCCTGGGTTCTTGCCCATGTGCCAGAGGTGGGCACACTACCAGGTCTTTCCCAAATTCCCCTCCACCATCATTCCCAGCCCCTTCTTCCGTGCAGCACCCTGCCCCTCCCCCACCTCGCCCGAGTCCCCCACACTCTGCTGGGACTTAGTGGAGAGCAGTGAGGATTCACATGGACTTACTGGAGATGAAGCAAGGTGGGAGGTGGAGGAGCTGCTGCAGGAACTGGTGGAGGCTGAACTGGCGTAGACTGGCATAGGCACTGGGACAGCTGTCAGCAGAGAGCAAAGCCGTGAGTTACCATCATCATCGCGAATGTCCTCTTACACAAAGCAGTTACACAGCTCCATTCACAACATGCAACATATAAATTAGCACTGTAACATCACAACCACTACAACAGGGAGCTGATGGCCTAGTGGGCTTATTACTAGGCTAACAATCAAGTCACCCAGCTAATGTTCTGGGTACACGTGGTCAAATCGCACTGTGCCAGATGGTTAAACGTGAATTTAATAAATGAAGATAACCATGAAATTGTTGGTGGGGGAGTTCCCATCTGGCTCACTAATGTCCTTTGAGGAAGGAAATCTGCCATCCTTACAGGTCCTTTTTCTTTATTTACTCAGTCATGAGATGGGGGCATCACTGTTTAGGCCAGCATTTATTACCCGTCCCTAATTGCCCAGAGGGCAGTAAAGAGCTGACCCCATTGCTGTGGGTCTGGAGTCACATGTAGGCCAGACCAGGTAAAGACGGCAGTTTCCTTCCCTAAAGGGCATTAGTGACCCAGTGGGTTTTTCTGACAATCGACAGTGGATTCATGGTCATTATTTGACAGTTAGTTCCAGATTTTGCCTCCATGTGTCTTTAGACCCACAGCCTCTGGGCAATAAAATGCAGGCCCAGCCAGTAATGCCCATATCCCGGGAACAAATTCTAAAACAAAACCCAACCAGCAGCCATGTTAAAGATGATCAAGTACAGATTGTCTGGTGACTGTTTATGGGATCTTGCTTTGTGCAAATTTGCTGCAGCATTTTTCCATGTTGTCATTGGGACTACTTTCCAAAAGTACACTTTTGGCTCTGAAATGTTTTTGAGACACCCTTAACTCATGGACGGCACTGCCAAAACATATTCGTTAATGTTCTCCTCACTCTTTCCTTCCAAAAGCACCACTTGCCAGAAACCGGTTCCTGTTTCAGGGTAAGTACTCCCACCTGTCACCTCACCCCTTCCAGCAGCACCCAGGGGTGCCACTGTATCTGACTGCCAATTGGGAGAGGCTAAACTACACGAGAGGATTGTGAGGCTGAAACACACACAACAGGGTCAAATTATCGCAGATGGCCTCTACAGCATCATCTCGGATCATTGCACATATGTCAGCTGCCAACACAGATCACCCGCTGCCCCACTTACATTTCTTCATGGAAGAACTGGCATCTAAAAACGGATGATGAAAAAATTCACCTGTGGAAAGAAACACAAATGGGGAAAAAGATGTCAATTCCATTGGGTAAGTGCTGGGGAAAGGTTCCGTCAACATCCAGATGAGCCTAGATCAGCTTCTTGTTAAAACCGCTGTAAGATATTCTTGTAGAGAAAATGTGTGAGAGGAATCATCTTTCCACTTCCAATTGTTTGGAACACAAAAGCCATGTTCTGATTGTAGGATCCAGCCACTAAGGAGTTAACAGGTCTGCATTCTCAAGAACAGGAGGAGGACATTCGGCACTGAGATAGATTTTTAACCAGGAAGGGAATCGAGGGTTGTAGGGATCAGGCAGCAACGTGGAGTTGAGGGTTATCAGATCAGCCATTGAATGTGGGAGTAGACTTGCTATGGACACATTAATAGGCAGAAGTGGGGACTGCAGATGCTGGAGATCAGAGTCAAGATTAGAGTGGTGCTGGAAAAGCACAGCAGGTCAGGCAGCATCCGAGGAGCAGGAAAATCAATATTTCGGTCAAAAGCTCTTCATCAGGAAGCAGTCCTGTTAACTCCTTAGTGGCTGGATCCTATAATCAGAACACAGCTTTTGTGTTCCAAACAATTGGAAGTGGAGTGATGGTTCCTCTCACACATTTTCTCTACAAGAATATCTTACAGCAGTTTTAACAAGAAGCTGATCTGGACACATTACTGTCAGCTACATAGAACTTCAAACCGGTTAGCTCTCCCAAAGACACTCCTCTATATCCTGATGGGTGGAGCTTCTCTCACAATATCTGTTAACCCTTTCAGGTACTATCTGCCTTATGTAGTGTATTCAGAGACTGAAGGGTGTTTGAACACTAAAGGAATTGCGGGACACAGTGGTAAGGCAGGAAGGTGGAGCTGAGTGGAGGATCAGCTGAAAGTGATTTGACTCAATGTGGGACCAGGTTTGGAATGGAGGATGGGGGAGAATGGTAGATTCCTGCTCCTATTCGTTACGCTGTATCCAGTGAGAGGGAAAACTGGTCACTTACTGAATTCCATGCGGTCCTTGTGGTTACGGAGCAGGAGACCCAGGAGGAGGTGACGCAGCTGGCTGGATGTCTCTCTCGGAATGCTGTTGGCAAGACAGAAAACAAATGACATGAGATTCAAGTTCAAGCCCCAGGCTTCCACATGAACTCTGCTCTGAATGGTCTTCCATCTCATCATTCGCCAATGGACGGTGCACAACAACGTACATTTCAATTCCATAGAAACGACAATGCAGAACCTGCAACTACAGCCTTCCTCTCACACTGACATCATCTCACTCTCTCCCTCGTATTCCTTCCTCCCTCATCTGTTTATCCAGCTTGCGCTGAAGACAATCTCTACGATTCATTTCAACTACTCACACCTGGTAGCAAGTTCCACAATCTCATCATTGTTTTTAAGAGAATGGAGTTTATTCTGACATCACCTGGATTTATTAATGACCCCCTTATAGAGGACATTTGGCCCATCACATCCATGTTGGTGAATAAAGATCTGACTACACTAATCTCACTTTCCAGCCCATGACCCATGACCCTGGAGGCTAAGGACAAAACAAGTGATTATCTGAATATGGCTTATATGTTATAAGAGTTTCTGACACACAGCCACCCTGAGGCAGAGACTTCCAGACTCCCACCATCTTCTGGATGAAAAAATTCTTCTCAAATCTCCTTTAGCCTTCTACCCCATGTCTTACATCTCTGTCCCCTGGGTACAGACCCCTCTATTAATGGGAAAGTGTCCCTCCCTATCGATCCTATCTTACACATCTCTATTAAATCCCCTCTCCAACTTTGCTACTATGAGGAAAACAATGCCAGTCTCTCCAATCTCTCCCCAGAGCTCAGACCTTCCCTCCAGCCCAGGCAGTATCCTGGTAAACCTCCATAGAACATACATAGAACATAGAAAGATACAGCGCAGTACAGGCCCTTCGGCCCTCGATGTTGCGCCGACCGAATCCTACCTAACCTACACTAGCCCAATAACTTCCAAATGCCTATCCAAAGCCCGCTTAAATGACCATAAAGAAGGAGAGTTCACCACTGCTACTGGCAGGGCATTCCATGAACTCACAACCCACTGCACCTTCTCCAGTGAAATCATGTCTTTCCTAGAGGATAGTGACCAGAACTGCACATTGTACTTCCACTGTGACTTAACTTGCATTTTATGCAGTTCCAGCATAACTTCCTGCTCTAAGATAGCGTGGTGGCTCAATGATTAGCACTGCTATCACACTGCACCAGGGACCCTGGTTCGATTCCACCCTCTGGTAGCTGTCTGTGTGGAGTTTGCACATTCTCCCTGTGTGGGTTTCCTCTAACAATCTAAAGGTTATGGTGGATTGCCCACAGGAAATTGCCCCATAGTATTCAGGATGGATATGATAGGGGGGATGGGATGCTCCTCTTTAGAGGGCTAGTATGAACTCGATGGGCCAAATGGCATCTACCCACACAGTAGGGATTCTATGCCTTGGCTAATGAAGGTAATTATCCTATATGCCTACTTAACCACCTTATCTAACTACAATCTACCAAGGTTCCTGTCATCTTCAGACCTTACCAGGGTTCGGTCACTCAGGGTGGTAAACAGTGAGGGGAACAGATTTAAACTCTAGGAGGACATCAATGGACTGGGCAGAGTACTGGCAACTGGACTTCAACCTGGGAAAGTGGGAGGTGACCCACTGGGATGGGGAGGTGGTTAGCCCTGTTCCTGATATCTCCCTCGGCAGTCAGGAACACAACCCATTCTGACCCACAGGTTTATTCACTTTTAAGACAACTTTATGACTTCCAGTTTTTGGAGCTGTCTTCAGCACAGGCAGCCCAACACTCTCAGGTTAGCATAGGCCAGAAACTGAACTGCACCAGCCATTAAATACTGTGGCTACCACAGCAGGTCAGCGGCTCCAAACTCTGCGCTGAGTGACTCACCTCTTCAGAACAGGACTCGGAACAATAACTATTTCTCTTGCCTCAGATACTTCCAGACAGGCTGCTTGGCTACACTCTCTCATTCCTGATGAAGGGCTTATGCTTGAAACGTCGAATTCTCTATTCCTGAGATGCTGCCTAACCTGCTGTGCTTTGACCAGCAACACATTTTCAGCTGAGTTTCTCCAGTACTGTCTGGGTTTGTTTCAGATCAGGATTATTTTTCCCCAGGTCACAGACACACACTGGACAGCCTTCCAGAACAGCTGCAGGAGCTATCTGAGAGCACTTTCGCTACAGCAGCCAGTCGCACTGAGCTTCCCTTCAGTTTGAGTCCAGTGAAAGGCCAGAGAGCAGCAATACCAGCTCCACCTCCTCCCAGGATCGAGTGGCAGTGAGGAGCTCTGAATGTTCCAGTCAAAATCAACTGGCTACAGTCAAACCTTTCCCGAACTCCTCACCCCCTCCTCCCTATACCCTCCCACCACATCTGCCCCACCCTATCCTCCCCATTGCCCCACCCCATATACCCTCCACATCCTCCTTGGCCCCTCACCCCACCTTGCTCGCCCCCTCACTGCCTCCTCCACATCCTCCTTCACATCACCCCATCCTCCCTGCCCCCACCTCCATCCTCCCCACCCCTCACCCCCTCCTCCCAACCAATCCTCACTCTGTCACCCCCATCGTCCGCACCCCCTCACCTCCATCCTCCCCACCCCTACCCCCTCCTGCCTGCCCCCACCCCCTCCTCCCCAACTAATCCTCCTTGCTCTGGAGCTGGAGGAGGTTAGAGAGGGAGGGGTGTAGGGGCTGGAGGAGGTTAGAGAGGGAGGGGTGTAGGGGCTGGAGGAGGTTAGAGAGGGAGGGGTGTAGGGGCTGGAGGAGGTTAGAGGGGGAGGGGGAGGGGTGTAGGGGCTGGAGGAGGTTAGAGAGGGAGGTGTCTAGGGGCTGGAGGCAGTTAGAGAGGGAGGGGTGTCAGGGTGTATATAAGATTGGAATATTCCTCATGCTGTTTACATACCTCAGACACCCTGACAAATCAAAAAGTGATCTACTGATCCTGGGATATATACTCCAGCCTAAATATTCCACGTGTATAATCTGTTACCTCATCCCATCCAAACGGCACTTGTTCCCTGTGGGAATGCCGTGTGCAGTGCCAAGCTGTCTGTCTGTCTGTCTGTCTGTCTGTCTGAATACTCTCAGCAATGTGTGAGGAGAAGCCTTGGTAAATATAGCAAACACAAGCTTGTGGAGACATCGAGAAACACACGTGGCTTACTTTGGTACAAGGTTTTTGTTTTTCTCGTAAAGTAGCCGCAGGTTCTGTGGACTGCTGGCCTGGAATAGAAAAGGTCTGTTACTTTCAGCCCTTCCGACTTTATCTGACAGTAAACACATGGGTTCCTCAACTGCACAACAACAGCTTACATTGCTATTCACACGGATAGACACATTGCCTGCATTTACATAGCACCTTTAACATAGTTACAATCATTCCGAGGCGCACCACAAATGCATTATTAATAATAAAAACAAACTCTGACACAAAGCAAGAGATTATGAAGGTGAGGTAACCAAAAGGGAGGTTTTTAGGAGTGTATGAAATGTGATCACATTTGGAGGACTGTGGGAAGTACTGGTCTCTTTACCCAAGGATGGAAATGCATTGGATTCAGGTCAGAAGGACACCTGGAATAAGTGGATTGTTTTATGAGGCAAAGTGGACAGGCCAGGAGTTTAGAGTAAAAGGCAGAGGAAGCTAAGTGGACAGAGAGTTGGTGAGTGGGTAGTGAGTGGACAGTCAGTGGACAATCAGTGGGTAGTGAGTCGGCAGTGATTGGACGGTCAATAGGTAGACAGTCAAGGAATGATCAGTGGACAGTAATTTACATTTATTTAACTTCATCACTTATTTAAAGAAATCAGGAGGCATTTGTTTGCCTCAGGTTCAGCTTTACTGAGACACAAGCAGGACACTGGCCAATGATGTGAGAGGATATCAGTGAATCAGGAACAAGAGAAAAGGATGATTTGCTGACAGGAACTTTACTTCGACTAGTCTGAAGAAATTAAATGGACAATTATAGAACGGTGACACCAGAGCTTAAATCTTGAAGAAAATATTAACCGTTTGACAGAGGCTTGGCTTTGTTTTGGGGTTTTGCCGTGGGTGACCAAGCGCCCCTCTGTCCAGCACATGTCCTGAGTGAGATGGTGCAATTGCTTTCACTCAAGCGGTGTTCCCCAAGCTCGGTCGGACTGGGAGGGTGTCGACTTCCATCAGCGGAGCCTGAAACCCATATGCTCCACTTGCTGCGTTTCCCAATGACAAAACCAGTCGTGGGCTTCAGCTAGTAGGTGCTTTGCATGGTTACATTATTCATCCCATGTACCAGAAAGTGCCTCCACTTCTCATTAATGGTTAAACCAAAGTCACATGCCTCTGTCAGTTGTCTAAACCTCGTCAAAAATCCTGATATATATTCGCTTGGTTCACCAATTGCTGAGTAAAATCGACAGCATCTCAAGAATTAGAGCAGGCTTGGGGGTCATAATATTCCTTAACTAAATCCGTCAAATCTTGAAAGGTTTTAGTATCTGGTGGCACAGAGAAAGTTAGGCTCCTAATTACCGAAACAGCTGTGGGTCCGTATGCTGTCAGGAGAAATACACATTCCCAGAAAAATGTAGATTAGATTAGATTAGATTACTTACAGTGTGGAAACAGGCCCTTCGACCCGCCGAAGTGCAACCCACCCATTCCCCTACATTTACCCCTACCTAACATTACGGGCAATTTAGCATGGCCAATTCACCTGACCCGCACATCTTTGGACCGTGGGAAGAAACCGGAGCACCTGGAGGAAACCCACGCAGACACGGGGAGAACGTGCAAACTCCACACAGTCGGTCGCCTGAGTCGGGAATTGAACCCGGGTCTCAGGCGCTGTGAGGCAGCAGTGTTAACCACTGTGCCACCGTGCCACCCACAAAAAAAAATAAGGCATTGTTTCCACACACTGGGCCCAGTCTTCGACATCAGGATTGAATGAGTCAAGTTTCCCAAATAATGGCATGATTCCAGAAATGCTTACCCTAACTCAAAGATGACTGTTGTGAGCGAATTTCTTCAGAAGTGTGCTTTACTCATGTTGCCCTTGAAATAACTCCCCAGAGGCTGGTAGCATGTCACCAAGTCCCACTTTATTTACACATGGAGAGTCCTTGACACTGATCCAGCTCCCTCAGAGCCAGGTCTCAGAGTAAACAGAACCCCTGACACTCCTGTTTATATCTGTCAGCCAGGGCTCCCTGATTGAGGCTGTCAATCTGGTCCAATCAGGGAACTCCTATTCTAAGAGGTGCTCCTGGCTGAGCCCATTATATTCACGACACTTACAAACACACACAACCTGACAGACAGGCAGGGTAAAAATATGGGTGTTATGATGGAGGGAAAGACTGGGGAAGCAGTTCAGAGGTTCCTGAAGTGATTCTAATGCTACATCTCAGTTGTCTCTCTCAGGATGCTTCCACCAATTTACAAGAACAGAATGGCTACTTCACTTCTGAAAAGCTTTCAGACTTATCCATTTGAAGTCACGCCTTACAACTGCTGACTGAAGGTTAAATGGATTTTCTTCAGGGTTTACGCTGCAGAGAACAGAGAGAGCTCCCGAACTTAAGGGAATGCAATTGTTTCTCCTGATCTTGTTCACAGCACCAAGCTGTTCGGCAGCTGGCAGGCAGAAGGCCATTATCAGCGATAAGTAGTCACTAGCCCAATCAGCTATTGTACAAACTCCAACTGCATCCAACCCCTTGACTCCAGTTCATCTGCAAACTACACTTTAACCACTGCTCGAATAAAAAGTGCTCACAATCAGTGTTAGCTTTTCTTGTTTCAAATTATGCAGAAATCCATGGTTTTAAAGCAGTTCTTTTCTCATTTCAGTCCACAATTGAAAATGCAGAAAAATAAAGACACGGTCTTTACAATGTTCACCCCAAAGGGAAAGCAGGGCCTCCATGTAACATCTTGCTCTGACTCCCTTGGTATTCCCTAGAATTTCTGGGGCGGGACTTGAACCAATGATCTTTCTGAAGATTAGGGGGTGTGAGGTTTTTTTTCCCCAACGTGGCCCTTCCTTATCTTCCTGCTTTAAGATACTCTAACAAACACAGGTGTCAACTACCAAAGACAACTCTTCACTTCAAATGATTCTCACCCTGTCTGATGCAATGGTATTTTGCTAAATGAATAAAATGAATATTAATTGCAGGAACCTTAACTGAAGGAAGCATGCTTTGGTCTGTCGCCCTCAGAATACCAGGAAGTCAGAGGGCCGGACCATCCAAACCCAGTCATAATGCTCTCTTTGCACACAGAGAGAATCTAAACAGGTTTCAGCACATTCACTTTAAACAAGAACAATTCATTCTTCTCTCAGTGACACAGTCATGCAGCTAATTGCATAGCAATTAACTCGGCAAAAGAAAATTCCCTCTCCCACCTCCCTCTCACATTGCTAGAATTATGAGCAGTAACAGCAATCGTTTCAGTGGAAATTCAGTAGGATTAGAACAGGTAATATCAGACTGAGTGATCGGGGTAGTTCACAGGTTCTCTTTCTTCCTCTGTCATTCAAAAAAAACCTCCAGTCATCTAAATAAGACCACAACAAATTGGAAGCTGTTTTCAGCAGAAACCACATGTCAAAAAGTACTTCACTTGACTGTAAAATACTCTCGGACATCTCAAGATTGCATAAATGCAAGATTTTCTCCCCCCTCTTCGCCAAGTCGAAGAAATGCACCTCTCACTGATTGTATAAGGTAAGTACTTGTATCTATACAGTCCATCATACGGCCTCAGGAGACCTTTGATCACCTGGAAATGGAGAACACAGGTGAATATGTTCAGCCTCATTGGAGGGTTTGAACTTGAAGTGTCAGCCACAGTGTTTCCAAATCTTGTTCCAACATATTCCTGTAGATGTCATCACATGACCTTCTATCTCCAACTGCCATGACCTCACAAATCCTGCCATTGGTTGTCCATTTTCACCTTGCCAACCAATCAGAAAGTCAACAGCCTCTTTATTGCCTGATTGGATGATTTTTGATTGTTCAACAAACAGCGTTACTACCCCCCTCCCCCAACAGTATCTTAAAGAATTCTGAAGCAAAAAGTATTCAAATAATTTATTTGTCAGAAGCACGTTTTTTAATGTGCCTTTAACTTTTTTTCCCTGTGTTCTTCTGCTTGTAGCAAAGCCCATTAGATTAACATTCGATTTTTAGACACTCCTGGGCAATCCAGGAACGTTGGCAACTTGAAGCCCCATGTGTCCAACAACACATAGGTGGTGGTGGTGATGATGGTGGTAGTGGTGGTGGTGGTGATGATGGTGGTGGTGGTGGTGAAGAGGGTAGCTTACCTGGAAGGGAGCTTTGCCAGTCAAGCACTGGTATACAATGGTTCCAATACTCCACAGGTCAGCCTTAGCATCGTAATGTTGGGACATGATGACTTCTGGGGCCTGGTGATGAAAGGCCAGACAGGAGTTAAGCACATGAAGAACATAGAACTAAGAGCAAGGAGTAGGCCATTCAGCCCATCGAGCTGACTCCACCATTTAATACAATCATGGCTGATCTCATCTAAGTCCATTCTCCATAACCCTTCAACCCATTGCTAATTAAAAGTCTGTCTGTCTCCTCCCTCAATTTACTGGCACTCTGGGGTAATGAATTCCACAGATTTACAATCCTTTGAGAGGAGTAATTTCTCCCCATGTCTGTATTAAATCTGTTGCTCCTTATCTTAAAACATGACCTCTCATTCTAGATTTCCCCACGTGAGGGAACATCCTCTCTGCCTCTACTTTGTCAATCTCCTTTAGCATCTTACACACCTCCATTAGATCTCCTCTCATTTTTCTAAACTCTTTCTAAACTGCTCAATCTCTCTTCGTAAAACAAACCCCTCCCTCCTACCCCTCCCCATCTCTTGAAAGTTAGAATTGTAGCTTCACCAAAAACACACTAGATATCACCATTTCTCCAGAGAATTCACTCAAACTTGGATATTGAAATGGGGTGGACTGAAGAAAAGTAGGATAAATGGGAGCCTGTCATGGTACTGAAACGACCAATTGGAGAAAGAGTAGGCCATTCAGCCCCTTTGAGTCTACTCTGATATTCAGGTTGATGGTCGTTCATCATAACTTTGCCCACCCTCTTTACTCTATATCATGCTAACCTGCTCCAACAAAAATCTGTAAGTTGTGACAAGTCAAATTGTCACCCAGCATCTACAGCCTGAGTCTTGGGTGAAATGAAGCTCAACACCACCAGGAAGTTATTCAGGCTTATAAAAAGGTTACATTAATGGGTTATGTACATTTGAAGTGTATTCTCTTGAACGTAGGAGGTGAAAGACGGTTGTGATTTGACAAAGATTCAGTCCTGGGACACGGGTGTCGCTGGCTGGGCCCAGTATTTATTGCCCACCCCTAGTTACCTATCAAGAGGGTAGTGATGAGCTATTTTCATGAACTGCTGCAGTCCATGGCAATGTAACGACAAATCATAAGGCAATTCTGGATCAAATTGATTCAGCGTGTTTAATCGTGCAAGGTAGATAGCGGAGTTCTTGTAGTGCAGTGGTAATGTTCCTACATCTGGAAAGAAGGCTTCAAGACTCACTTACTCCAGAACTGTGTCATATAATTTCTGAACAGATCAATTAGGAAAATATCAAGGGTGAACCTATCAGGAGTGTGAGGGCTTCATTTTAAATCAAGCTCTGAGTTAATCTAGAGTAAATAATGGCAACGCACAATCAGATAATGGGAATGCAAAATGTCTCTTGTTGATGATTATGGGAGTGTAGAGTCTCTCTGGCCGAAAATTGGTTGCTGCATTTTCTACAACAGGCGCTACAACCAAAAAAATGTAAATTATTTAGTTTGAATGAAAGCACTTTCGGATGAGGTCAGGAAAGTTGCTAGGGAAATTCCAGTGCTTACAGACATGAATGCAAGAGAGAGAGAGAGAGAGAGAGAGCAGGGCCTTCACAGACGTTTTTTAGATTAATTTTAGTGGGATCAGGGCAATGTTGGCTGAGCCCAGCATTTATTACTGTCCTTAGTTGCCCCTTGAGAAGGTGGGGGTGAGCTGCCTTCTTGAACCGCTGCAGTCCATGTGCTGTAGGTAGACCCACAATGCCCTGAGGGAGGGAATTCCAGGATATTGACCGAGCAACAGCGAAGGAACAGTGATATATATTTCCAAGTCAGGATGGTGAGTGGCTCAGAGGGGAACTTACAGGGGGTGGTGTTCCCCATGTATCTGCTGCCCTTGTCCTTCCAGATGGAAATGGTTGTGGGTTTGGAAGGATCTTTGGCGAATTACTGCAGTGCATCTTGTAGATAGTACACACTGCTGCTACTGGGACTCGATGGTGGAGGGAGGGAATGTTTGTGGATGTGGTGCCAATCAAGCGGGGGCTGCTTTGTCCTGGATGATGTCGAGCTTCTTGAGTGATGTTGGAGCTGCCCCCATCCAGACAAGTGGGGAGTATTCCATCACCCTCCTGACTTGCGCCTTGTAGATGGTGGACGGGCTTTGGGGAGACAGGAAGTAAGTTACTCGCCACAGTATTCCTAGCCCTTAACCTGCTCTTGTAGCTGCTGTGTTTAGGTGGTGAGTTTCTGGTCAATGATAACTCTCAGGGTGTTGATAATGGGGAACTCAGCTGGATGTCACGGGGTGGTGGTTAGATTATCTCTTATTGGTGATGGTCATTGCCTGGCATTTGTGTGGCGCGAATGCTACTCACTACTGGTCAGCCCAAGCCTGGACAGTGTCCAAATCCTGTTGCGTTTGTATAGAATACCTCACTGATCCACCACCCCCATATGGTGGTTGTTATCTAATCTTTGGTTTGTGTGGTTAAACTGGTAAACAAGGTCAGCTGATGCTTTCCTAATGAATCATAATGACCTGTTACAGTATCTGAGGAGAATTACATCAGCCAGTACACACTCCTCCGTGATTCACAACTTGAGGAGAAGGTTAAACTGTTTGCTTCCTGGACAGTTTTCATTGCTTCTGTAATGACAGAGTTGCATCAGAAATGTTGATGTTTGTTTTTCACAAACTGTGTCCCAACAATGTATTCCCACTGCTTCATGCCTTTATTCTGTTACAGAGTGTGGGCATCACAGGTAAGGCCAGCATTATTGCCCATCCCTAATTACCCTTGAACTGAGTGACTTGCCGGGGCCATTTCAGAGGGCTGTTAAGAGTCAACCATATTGCACAGTGTGCCTGGAGTCTCATGTAGGCCAGACCAGATAAGGACAACAGATTTCCTTCTGTATAGGCCATCACAGAACCAGATGGATTTTAACAACAATCATGGCATGGCATAAATACTGAGGAGTATCATGAGGTAGATCCACAGCTGCCCCCCAAGTTCGATTCTAGCCTCAGACAACTGTCTGTTTGCATATTCTCCTTATGTCCTAGGGAAGGGTCACTAGACCAGAAATGTTAACTCTGATTTCCCTTCACAGATGCTGCCAGACCTACCGAGCTTTTCCAGCAGTTTCTGATGTATATAGTACCCACAGTTCTTTTGGTTATTAGTCAAACAGACACAAGCCCCTGGGATGGGAGATGGAGGGATGGTAGCTCCAAGGAATTCTCAACAGAGAATTAGAGTGGAGGTGATGGTCCTATGGTATTATCACTACACAGTTAATCCAGAGACCCAGGTAATGCCCAGGGGAGCTAGGTTCAAATCCCACCACAACAGATGGTGATGTGTTTAAAAAAAAAGTCTGAAGTTAAAAATCTAATAATGATTGTCAGGGAAAACCCCAGCTGGTTCACTAATGTCCTTTAGGGAAGGAAGCTGCCATCCTTACCTGGTCTGGCCTACATGTGATTCTAGACTCACAGCAATGGGGTTGACTCTTAACTGCCCTCAGGGCAATTAAGAATGGATAATAAATGCTGCCTAGCCAGTGACACCCTCATCCCATTAATGAAGGATTTACAAAAATCTAGGGGCTGCGTTTTCTCAAACTTCTCCCCACACCACACCGATAGATGACTGATCAGATTACTGGGTGGCAACAGGATTAGGCATTGTTATTTCAGCCACTCCCATGTTACCAGTGCTAACAAGACACTGCGTGTTCACGGTCTGGGCCAGCTGACGGTGTATATTTACAATTCATTCTAGGAACATGGGCATCGCTGGCAATGTCAGCATTTACTGACAATCCCTGGGTGCCATGAGGTGGTGTAGGGGACTCACCCTCCCTTAAACCACAGGTATCTGGGAAATCTGCATTTATTTATGAGATGGTCACATGGGATCTTGCTGTGTGAAAATGGAGAGCTGGGCTCGCGACATTACAACAATAATAGCACATCAAAAAAACAATTCAATGTTTGTAAACTGCATCTTGTAAAAAGTAGTCTTTCTCTCCAATGGGCTTCCTGTGAACCACTGAGTGTTCAGGAAATCCAACAAATTCCTTTCAACTCGTTTCTCTTTTAGCTGTAATCCTGCTGATGCTGGAAATCAGAAATGAACACAAAAATTGCTGGAGAAACTCAACAGGTCTGGCAGCATCTGTGGAGAGAAAGCAGAATTAACACTTCCAGTCCAGTGACTCACTCAACACACATTAATTCTATTTCTCTCTCTACAGATGCTAAAATTTTGTTAATTGAGTCACTGGATCTGAAACGTTAACTCTGATTTCTCTCCACAGATGCTGCCAGACCTGTTGAGTTTCTCCAACAATTTCTGATTTGATTTCTTTTAGCCAAAACATTTTTTTAAAATATCTTTCCATGTTTTGAAACTAAAACTCTCAAAGCTGTTGTGGTGAGATTGAAAGGCATGTTCTCTGGATGATGTAATCAGTAATTTAGTTACTCACCACCAGACAACACAAATGAACCAATGGAGAAATCCTTCAGGATGGTACTCACCATATACATGGGCGATCCACACAATGTTGCTGCTAACATGTTGGTCTGTAAATATCGGGCAAAGCCAAAGTCAGCTGTGGGGGTGGGGTAAAGGAGTGAATATTATTGCCAAAGCAAGCCTACATTGTGTTTGCAATTTAAACATTACAACAGTCTCCCAACCAAATAACACAAAGCTGTGTGTTTAGAGAACATTCAGTGTTATTGAGACAATAATTTCTTTCAATTGGAAGTGAATGGTTAAATCACTCCTGTTAATTGCTATCATCATGAAGAGATCACCATCAAATCCTTTGAATTGATCTCTTGATGATTCACCCCATGTGCAAATTTGTGACAACAATTAAAAAAAAAGTGCAAAGTCGCTGTGGCATTACAAAAGTAGTTCACCTCTTCATTCGTTGACTTCAATTTAAGAGTGTGTGTGTGTGTGTATATATATATATATATATGAGAGACAGTGCGTGTATGTGTGTGACTGTGTGTGGCAATCTGTGAGAGTGCGTGCGTATGCACGTGCAGGCATGTGTGGGTAGGTGTCTATGTGTGCATGTGCGTGGATAGGTGTGTGTGTGTGTGTGTGAGAGAGAGAGAGACAGTGTGCGTGTGTGTGTCAGTCTGTGAGAGTGTGTGTGTGTGCTTGTGTGTGTGACAGTGTATGAGAGTGCGTACGTATGCACATGCAGGCATGTGTGGGTAGGTGTCTATGTGTGCATGTGCGTGGATAGGTGTGTGTGTATATGTATGTGTGTGTGTGAGAGACAGTGCGTGTGTGTGTGACTGTGTGTGACAGTGTGTGAGAGTGCGTGCGTATGCATGTGCAGGCATGTGTGGGTAGGTGTCTATGGGTGCATGTGCGTGCATAGGTGTGTGTGTGTGTGTGTGTCATGTTGGAAACAGGAAACCACCATTTCTGACCACAGCCAATACAGTCATGTGGTAGATCTTTTATAATTAACCTGTTCAGAGACACTATCACACACTTCTCAAGCAGGTGGGACCTGAACTTGGAACATCAGGTGGGGCACTATCACTACACCACATAGGTAGTGTTAGAGAAAAAGGTAAAATCACCGTAATCCCACCAGGCTGTGGGACCGATCTCTCAGAAACGGAGAGATAATGGGTGGTGGTTTAACCTGAGGGTCACCACACCTTGACAAGGGGAGAAGTTCAGGACAAGAAACCTACATGGTAACCTCAGGTGGCAGTGGAATCAAACCCACTCTGTTGGCATCACCATGCATTGCAAACCTGCCATCCAGCCAACTGAAGGGGGAGTGGGGTGAAGGGGGTGTGGGGTGAAGGGGTGTGGGGGGAGTGGGCTGAGGTAGCAAACAAGGATGAAAATAAGATGATGGTAAAACCTAAGCGTGCTGGATTAATTTGCTTTTCTCGTGGGGCAGTGGTTATTAATTTTGAGGAACAAGTGTCAGATAAGGACAGCAAGGCTCTCGCCAGCAGAAATAGCTACTCGATAGAGTAACCGTGCCAAGGAAAATATTGAGGGCAGGGGTAGAAGCTCTCACACTTCCATTTCTTGGCAACTTCCAAGTTTCAGACAGAAAACTAGCTTCCAGCTCAGAAAAGAAGCAAAGTTTCCCCTTGTCTGGAGTGAAGCTCACAGCTTTCAGTGAAACCTTCCTGAAACCCAGTCAGTTTGGATTATTTACAAATCTTCATCTGTTTGTAACATCACACAGAAATACAGCCTCCCGTCAACACTCTTCATTCTAAATATTCCTCTTTCAATCAATGTTAAATATGGCAAAGGAAGCAACAACATTTACAGATAGATTTCAGACAAGCTGGGAAAGAATATCATTTTGCATTTATGTAACACCGTACGACCTTGGAGCAGAAATTAGACCATTCAGCCCATCCAGTCTGCTCTGCCTTTCAATCAGGGCTGATAAGTTTCTCAACCCCATTCTCCCGCTTTCTCTCTGTAATCCTTGATCCCCTTGATAGTCAAGAACTATCTATCTCAGTCTTGAATATACTCAATGACATGGCCTCCACAACCTTCTGTGGGAATGAATTCCATAGATTCCCCACTCTCTGGCTGAAGAAGGTTCTCCTTATCTCCATTCTAAAAGGTCTTCCCATTACTCTAAGGCTGTGTCCTTGGGACCTTGTCTGTCCTACCAATGGAAACATCTTCCCAACATCTACTCTGTCCAGGCCATTCAGTATTCTGTATGTTTCAATTAGATCCCCCCTCATCCTTCTAAACTCTATCAAATATAAACGTAGTTACCTCGAGTAAAACTGTCACGAAATGTTACACTACAATGTCAATATTCTGATATGTATGGAGATATGAGAGGTTCAAGGAGGACACTGTTGGAGAAGGGAAGGTAGAGGGGTTTCGGGAGAGAATACCAGAGCTAAGGCAGCTGAAGGCACTGCTGCTAATATTTGGGAAGATAAAAAGTCAGGTAGACAAGAGGCCAGGATTAGAGGATGCAGAGATCTCGGAGCATTGTGGGAGGTTACAGGAATCGGGAGGGGGTTAGAGAGGCCATGGAGGGACTGGAAAACACGGGTGGGAATTGTAGAACTGAGATGTCTCTGAGCCGAAGCCCACGTGGGTAAGGTGAGCACAGGTACGGGGAGTGAATGGGATTTGGTGCGAGTTAGGAAATGGGCAGGGAGAGCTCAGACTGAGCATCAGAATACTGCCTATGGTGGGTGGGATTTCGGCAGAATGTAAAATATGGCAAAGAGACAGTGGGTGAACCATGAGCACACTCGGGCTATACATGGCTTTTGTCCTTGCAATGCGGATTCACAGAGAATGTTGCCCATCACTGCTGGCCCACCCCATGAGAAGCCTGTGCAGTTGAACATCACCACACTTGACACTCACCTATCTTGATCCGGATATTGCTGGGGTTGGATTTACGGCCCCCCGTACAAGACAGCAGGATGTTCTGGGGCTTCAAGTCACGATGGATGACCCCCTTGCTGTGCAACATCTTCATGGCCCCAGCTATCTGCTGCAGGAACAGTCGGATGGTGTCCTCACTGAGGGTCCCCTTCGCTGGAAAGGAAACATAATGTCAGGCATTCGTTTCCGGCTGGACTCCAAACTGTGTCCGAACCAGCGGCAAAACATACTCATCAAATCACAGCAACTGAAATCAATCACAGTGATACAGTGCACTGCGCTCTGGGATTGGACAGTGTTCATCTTCCACGCCACGCTGTAATCCTATCAATATATCTGTACCAAACATCCCTTCGCAACCATGGTGCTTAAAGTTGTTTTGGATTAAAATGGCAACTTGCAATCACCAAAGCTTGAAAGCAGACTTCTTGCAGACCCCAGCACAGTGTATTTTCTCCTGTCACCACCTTTAACATCCAAATACACAAAGCAATTCTTCAGTTTCTATCAGAGACAGGTTTATGTTGCACAGATGCCTCTAGGAAAGAGTTTAATCTTTAGGCACTTAACTCCATTCCCCTGGCTGAACACCCCCTCATTACCAGCATTATTACTAGTGCAGTTCAGTGGTTAGCACTGCTGCCTGACAGCGCCAGGGACCCAGGTTTGATTCCAGCTGGTCTGTGTGGAGTTTGCACATTCTCCTCGTGTCTGCGTGGGTCTCCCCCGGGTGCTCTAGTCTCCTCCCACACTCCAAAGATGTGCAGGTGAACTGGCCATGCTAAATTGTCCAAAGTGATAGGTCATTAGTCAGAGGGGGATGGGTCTGAGTTGGTTGCTCTTTGGAGGATCGGTGTGGACGTTTTGGGCTGAAGGGCCTGTTTCCACACTGTAGGGAATTTGATCTAATAATTCTGGATATCATCCCTGATCAGCAATTTCAACTGGACCAGTCATTTAGTTACCATGGCAACAAGTCAGGGGCTAGGAATTTTGCAATGAGTAACTCCCCTCCTGATTCCCCAAGTCCATCGTCTACAAGGCACAAGTCAGGAGTGTGATGGAATACTCCCCACTTGCCTGGATGGGGGCAGCTCCAACAACACTCAAGAAGCTCGACACCATCCAGGACAAAGATGCATTGCAGAAATTCACCAAAGATCCTCAGACAGCACCTTCCAAACCCACACCCACTTCCATCTAGAAGGACAAGGGCAGCAGGTACATGGGGACACCACCCCCTGCAAATTCCCCTCCAAGCCCCTCACCATCCTGACTTGGAAATATATCGCCGTTCCTTCTGAGTCACTGGGTCAAAATCCTGGAATTCTCTCCCTAAGGGTATTGCATCTCTACCCACAGCACATGGACTGCAGCGGTTCAAGAAGGCAGCCCATTCCCACTTTTTCAGGGGGCAACTAGGGACGGTAGTAAATCGTGTGAAATAATACTTTTTTCTAGTATTAATTTGAAAGCTAGTGTTTGGTGTGTGCTGAGAATTTAGGTATTTAGATTCAGAGGGAAAGCATCAGTCGGCTCACTATCCAGTTTCTCCCTGCAAGTTGCAAGGTGTAGATGTGAGTGAGGAGAGAATTGTGATGGGTTCAGACCCTCAGGGGGGGCCATCCCTACTGATGCCTGAGAAGGTGCAGATGTGCTGCCCTTCAACTACTGCAGTCATTGGAGTGCAGGGACATCCACAGTGCCCTTAGGGAGGGGATTCCAGGAGTTTGACCCAGGAACAGTGATCTATTTCCAAGTCGGAATGGTGAGAGGCGTGGAGGGGACTTTGTAGTTTGCTGTCTTGTTTAATCCATGATTCAAGCCAGTCCCATCAGAAAAGCCGAAGGCAGCAGCTAGGTGGGAACACCACCTGCACAACACACTTTTGCTGTCTATGGGAGCTTGCTGTGCTCATTTCCTATATTACAACAACAAGTCCACAAGTACTTAATTGGTCGATAATGTGATTAGAGACAGCGGGATGGTGGGAAGGGTCTTTGTTCTGCCTTTTTCAGGAGGTGGACCTCTCAATCACCCCTCAGGGTGAGCACAATTCTACTCTCCTGAGTAAATCCAGCCAGACATAACAGCCATGATCATTTCCTGCCACTCTACTGAAGCGATCTTTATTGTAGACTTACAGTGGAGATAATCAGCAAGGTCGCCCCCATTACAGTACTGGAAAAGACAAAAACACAAAAGGCTCAGTGAGTAAAGCTCTATCTGTGGTCATCCCAATCCAACATTGTTTATCAGCTGTAGCATCATGTGAAAACAGACAGCCTGGCGCAGACCCAGTGCATGACCAGGATTTCGGCTACTGCCGTTTGCTGTCAACTCTAAATCATATTTAACAGTAAAGCTGCGTCTGGTAACATCACTGAGGCTGTTGGTCATACAGTGTGTTGTGGAAGTTCAGGAAAAGTCCAGGCACTGCCTGCCCCCACCCCCACTATGGCCACTGCTATGGACCTGAGGAGAATCTGTTCTCAAATCCAGCTCTTCAGGGTGGCACGATGGCTCAGTGGTTAGCACTGCTGCCTCACAGCGCAAGGGACCCAGGTTTGATCCCAGCCTCGGGAGACTGCCTGTGTGGAGTTTGCACATTCTCCCCGTGTCTGCATGGGTGTGCTCTGGGTGCTCCAGTTGCCTCCCACAATCTGAAGATGTGCAGGTTAGGGTTGATTGGCCATGGGAAATGTAGTGTCTGGGCCTGTGCAGGTTGGGTGGGTTGGCCATGGAAACTCAGGGTTACAGGGATGGGAGGGATGTTCTTTGGAATGTTGATGTGGACTCAATGGTCTCTTTCCACACTGTCGGGATTTTAAATACATGGGATGGGCAGCTGTTAGCCTTGGAGCAATAATTCCTGAAAATTAACCTTTCCCTGCTGACCCCCCCACCTGTGTAGCCTATTATATAACTCACCTCCATCACCAGATAGACAGAATTTGCCATCTCCTGTAAAATGGAAAGATGACGATTAGAAATAGCAACATTTTCATACATAATATTTGTGCGTAAGATGCCAATATCTGGTTCGCAAGCCTTTCTGGCTGTGGTTTTTAAATGGTTTGCCTATTTCCCATTGTGAACTGCTATGTCTATATTTTCCATTCATCATGGTAACGTCAACTGTCACAACGTAGTTACACACTCTGACCATTAGGCTGGTGTCTTGGATTAAGACCAAAACACCAGGCGGCACGGTGGCACAGTGGTTAGCACTGCTGCCTCACAGCGCCAGGGACCTGGGTTCAATTCCCGCCTCAGGCGACTGACTGTATGGAGTTTGCACGTTCTCCCCGTGTCTGCGTGGGTTTCCTCCGGGTGCTCCGGTTTCTTCCCACAGTCCAAAGATGTGCGGGTCAGGTGAATTGGCCATGCTAAATTGCCCGTAGTGTTAGGTAAGGGGTAAATGTAGGGGTATGGGTGGGTTGCGCTTTGGCGGGTCGGTGTGGACTTGTTGGGCCGAAGGGCCTGTTTCCACACTGTAAGTAATCTAATAAAAAAAAACCCATAAGGAATAGGAAGATGAGGTGGCCATTCTGCCCCTCAAGCCATTCAGCCCCACCATTCAATAGGATTGTCACTAATCTGACGTTCCTCATGTCCAATTTCCTGCTTTAGCCTGCGAAGTTCCTTTCTCTCTTTCTAATCATGTTGACCATCTTGTGTGTAGAAAAATGTCATTCATTTTTGCACAACATCACGGTCAAGTAAAGTTTACAAAAAGTTATAAATCATCCAATTTGCTTGTTTTCACTTTTGAACACTCCACTGCTGGAGGGGCGGGGGGGATTTTGGTTGGGTTATTAACCAACTCCTACCATTCACTACCTGTCTACTGATTTTTTTTTTGTTAAATTAATTTGAGACAAAGGCAATGTGCAAATTCTACATTTGTTGCCTGTTCCTAATCAGGCTTGTGAGTGTGGTGGTCAGTGAGCATCTTGAATGTAACGAAGCAGCTTGCTTGGCTATTTCAGAGGGCAACTGAGAAACCAGCCACATCTGGAGTCACACATAGGCCAGAACGGGTAAGGCTGGGTACCCTCTGGGTAAAGATAAAGATAACGTCAGAGGCTTTCTGGAGAAGCTCCACTGCGTTGATCCTGGATTTGGAGGGACTCTCTTGCGAGGGGAGGTTGAGTAGGTTGGGGGTTTGGGTTTGGGGCCATCCTGCCACAGTCTCAAAGGGAAGACTGTGCAAGGTTACAAGGAGGAGATGGGCAATGACACTTAGGCACCAGAGAGAGACAGCACAGACACAGCACAACGAGTTAATGACCTCCCTCTTGCATGGGTATAACTTGGTGATGGGGAAGGTGGCAGAACCACCAATGTCCACCCCTCTCCCCCCCCAACTATCCAGAGGAAGGGTCCTCAGGGACTGTCTTATCAGGAGAGTTGGAGTTGGTTGGCCCTGTGCTCAATGGAATTTGAAAGAATGAGAGGTGACCTTAGTGAAACACAAGTTTATTTAGGGAGTTGACAGTCTAGGACCAGATGGCATCATCTCAGAGAAAGGAGTCCCATATTAAAGACAATGATGAGGGGGAATTCCTTCTCTCCAAGGGGAGTGAATCTGTGGAATTAATTAACGTAGAGAACTGTCCAGACTGGGTCATTAACTGTGTTCAAGACTGAGATAGACAGATTTTTATTCAGGAAGGGAACCCGAGGTGATGGGGAGTGCAGGATGAGCAGATCAGCCTTGACTGCACTAACCCTACGGCAGCAAAGAACTCGATGGGCCAAATGGCCTACTTATGCTTCCACATCGCATGACCCTCTGGTCTTTACAGTGACATTAACTGGCTGCCAGATGGGGGCTAACTGAATTAAATACAAAAAACAGATGCCATTGTTAGATTACGTGATCTCAAGACATGCACGTGAACTTTCACCTTTCTGTGGGTTTGGCAGTAACATGATAAGAGGAAGAGCTTCAGGAAGGTGTGAGTAATTGCCTCTCTTTGTTACTGATTGCCTGTGGTTGTTATACATGTGGGGAGTTTGTACCTGCAGAGCCTAAGAACCACTGCTGATTAAAATTAATTCTTGAAGCTGCAAGGATGGAATGGTAGAGTCCGGATACAGATTGTCAGTATTTTTTACTGGCTGAGCTCTAGCCTATCCAATGCTGATGATCACAGCATATACGTGCTGAAATAAGGACAAGGAGAGGGAACTGTATAAACCTCCCAGCTGCATCAAGGAAGGTCACATTGTACGCTCGAGATTCAGTTGTTATTAACCACAAGATTGTTTTTTAGAGAGGGTGCAATTGCAGGATTGGATGTGTATTACCAAACTACATTTATATAGCACCTTTCATGTAGCAGAGCCACAAGTCATGAGATAAGAGTGTATTATCTAAATAATGTTTGACACTGAGCCATACAAGAGGACAGTGGGTGACCAGAACGTTGGTCAAAGACATACGTTTTTAAGGGCAACTGAAAAGAGAAGAGAGAGGTCAAAAGGTCGAGAGGCGTCGTGATGCAATTCTAGATTGTAGGCCCCAGGCAGCTGAAGGCGGAGCATTCAAAATCAGGACACACAATCTATCACCTCGAGAGAAGGGCAAATCCATCATAGAATTGGAGGGGCTGGAGGAGGGTTACAGAGATACAGAGGGGTATTAGGGAATGGAGGAGGTCACAAAAATAGTGTGGGGTGTAGTGGCAGGAGGAGGTGACAGGCTTAGGGGCTGGAGGCAGGTCACAGAGTTAGGGAGGAATACAGGTGCTAGAGAAGGTGACAGAGATAAGGAGGGGTGTAGGGGCTAGAGGGGGTTACAGAGATAGGGAGGAGGTGTAGGGGCTGGAGGGGGTTACAGAGATAGGGAGGGGGTGTAGGGGCTAGAGGGGGTTACAGAGATAGGGAGGGGCTGTAGGGGCTAGAGGGGGTAACAGAGATAGGGAGGGGGTGTAGGGGCTAGAGGGAATTACAGAGATAGGGAGGGTTATACGGGCTGGGAGGACGTTACAGAGATAGGAAGGGGGTGTAGGGGCTGGAAGGGATTACAGAGATAGGGAGGGGGTGTAGGGGCTGGAGGGGCTTACAGAGGTAGGGAGGGGGTGTAGGGGCTAGAGGAGGTTACAGAGATAGGGAGGGGGTGTAGGGGCTGGAGGGAGTTACAGAGATAGGGAGGGGTCATGGGACTGGGGATGGGGAGTGGGGGTTGACCGAGATATGGAGGAGTGCAGGGTTGGAGGGGGGGGGTTAAGATAATACCATGTAAAACCATCCACTGGGTTGATATTACATTTGAAAGCGAAATGTCTCTTGCTTCACCATCTTTAATTAAGTTTACTGCCTACTCTGCACATAGCACCCAAAGCCAGGCATAGCTTTCACTGTCGTCTCTTCTGAATTTGGACAGGTACGTGGGTACGACAGGGATATGGAGCAAACACATGGAAATGGGACCAGTTTAATTTGGGAAACCTGGTTAATATGGATGAGTTGAACCAAAGGGTCTATTTCTGTGCTTTATGACTCTGTATGGGCTAGACTGGTTAAGGATGGCAGATTTCCTTCACTGATGGACAAGTCGGCCGGTGTTCTATTCATAAACTCTCTTGGCCAGTTGATAAAAACTGATTTTTAAAAACGACATTGTACAGAGATTAGAGCATTTACCAAACCAATCAATGATGAGCATTTTTGCAACAGTACAGACAGATTACCAAATCCTCACGATGTCATCTCAATGATGCTGCTCCAAGACTGAGATAAGGGGAAGGGAGGAGGTATGTTTGTGGCATGAGCAAGCAGGGAATTGTTGGGCCGAATGGCATATTCTTGTGCTGAATATAATGTTCATTTCTAAGTTGCCACAGATTTGGCTTAGATATTTAACTAATACAAACAAACCTCGAGTTCCAATGTTATCAAGAAGATTGGAGGGGTCTTTCTTTCCCACAGTATCACAGAGAAA
The DNA here is from genome assembly GCF_020745735.1 of Hemiscyllium ocellatum. Classification (NCBI taxonomy): domain Eukaryota; kingdom Metazoa; phylum Chordata; class Chondrichthyes; order Orectolobiformes; family Hemiscylliidae; genus Hemiscyllium; species Hemiscyllium ocellatum. The sequence continues at coordinate 4,172,687 of NC_083424.1, read as the reverse complement.
TGTTCTGATAACAGCCCTAACTTACTGATCTACCTAATTCAGAGTAAAGCAAAACCAGTTACACAAAGCAGGACAATAGTTCAGGGTGCCTAAACGTCAATAGAATTAAAACTTGGGCAAGGTATCAACAAAAAGCTGTGAGCTACCTCTCTGAAAGGTATAAACTAGTCCCATTTGTCTGCATTTGGCCTCTGTCCCTCGAAGGAGAAAGTGAAGTCTGCAGATGCTGGAGATCAGAGCTGAAAATGTGTTGCTGGAAAAGCGCAGCAGGTCAGGCAGCATCCAAGGAACAGGAGAATCAACGTTTCGGGCATGAGCCTTCCTGATGAAGGGCTCATGCCCGAAATGTCGATTCTCCTGCTCCTTGGATGCTGCCTGACCTGCTGCGCTTTTCCAGCAACACATTTTTAGTCCTCTCCCTTGAAGCTTTTCCAATCCACATGGGAGCAGCATTCCAATTAAGGTTTCATTGTTAAGTAACTTGAGATCAAGCAGGATCTCACTGGATAGTGACATGGCTTGAGGAGCTAAATGGTCTCCAACCTTCCCAAAGTGGATCGGAGACATTGAGATTAGTAACCTGATGTCCCATCCTCCAAAATTAATTAATGTCAATTAATAGAGGCGTTAGAATGCTTTATCACACCTCCCACAGAGACTTTGGCCATTCCAACCTCACTTTATGATACAATCATAGAGTATTTATTTCACAGAAGAAGACCATTTTAGCTCATTGTGTCAGCGTTGGCTCTATGCACGAACAATTTCACTGGTCCCACTCAGTCCCCCTCTCTCTGGTGCTAATCAATTTGTTTCTCTTCAGTTGCTCCATCCTTTGGAAAGCGATGTTAAGCCGGTATCTAGCACCCTACACTGGAATCCCATCGCAATCTTCTGACATTGTGAATTAAATTCTCCTCATTTTCAAATCCTTCGGTAGCCACCAGTAATTCCCATCAGTTTTACAATCAAACAATGTCAAATTGCTTAGCACAGCTCTCTCAAAGCTCTGGGATTCTCTCCTTAAAACTCTTTAACCCTTTCACTCTTTCTTCCTTTGACTTATCTCTTTGATCAAGTTTTTAGATAATGCAATGCTCATCATTTCTCCTTATGCGTTTATGTTCTTTGGTAACTCTCCAGTAAAGTACCTGGGATGCTTTTATAACTTTGATGACTGCACAATGTTCAACACATTTCATGGCTCCTCAGATACCAAAGCAGCCCAGGTTCATATGCAGCAAGGTCTGGATAATATCTGAGCTAGGGCTGATAAGAGGCAAGAAATATCTGCGCCACACAAACGCCTCGTCATGCCAATTGCCAACAGGAGAGAATCGAACCTCAGCTCTTTGTCATTCAATGGTGTTACCAGCACTAAAACCCCCACTATCAACATTGTAAGGATTACCATTGACCAGAAACTGAACTAGACTCACTACATAAATTATAAGAACAGGTCAGAGGCTGGAAATACTACAGTGAGTAACTCATCTTCTGACTCCCCAAAGCCTGTCCACCATCGACAAGACACAAGTCAGGAGTGTGATGGAATACTCCCCACTGGTCTGGATGGTGCAGCCCTAACAACACTCAAGAAGCTTGATATCATCCAGGACAAAGCAGTCCAGTGGATTGGTATCACGCCCACAAATATCCACTCTGCTCAGCAGCAGCAGTGTGTACCATCTACAAGATGCACTGCAGAAATTCACCAAAGATGCCTAGAGAGCACCTTCCAAACCCAAGACCATTCCATCTAGAAAGACAAGGGCAGCAGATACATGGGAACACCACCCCCTGCAAGTTCCCCTCCGAGCCACTCACCATCCTGACTTGGAAATGTATTGCCGTTCCTCCACAGTGGCTGGGTCAAAATCCTGGAATTCTCTCCTTCAGGGCATTATGGATCTGAACATGGACTGCAGAGGTTCAAGAAGGTGGCTCAGCCCATCTTCTCAAGGGGGCAACTAGGGACAGGCAATAAATGCTGGCACCAGTGGCAACCATAGCCCAGGAATTAATGTTAAGGAGTTGCTATATAATTGCAGGTTGTTTTTTTATCTGACGTCAGTGGGGATGGGGATACAGTACAGCTATTGACTGCAGAGGGGAATATGATTCATAAGGATTTTATTTTATGGCAGAAGACACTGTAAATCATATATTGGGGTTATGAAAGAACTGCTGTGGTGCTGCGGTAGTGTCCATACCTCTGGGCCAAGAGGTCCAGGTTGAAGTCTTATCTGCTCCAGAGGAGTGCAATAGCACCTTTGAACAGGGTGGTAAAAAATCTCTTCCAGGTTTGCAATCATCACAGGGCCGCTACTGTTTGATGATGGAGTGCAGCAGACTGCGGGAGTGGGGACTTTCCCACCATTAAGCAAACAGGTTGTCAGTTCAGGGAGAGGGAGGGGGATGTGGTGCAGGCTACAACCTCCATTTGTTCAGCTGGCTTTTCCCAGGTCATACAATCAGCAGTGAGAGTGCAGCTCCCTCGCTTATCACCAGCCAGAAATAAAACACCAGGCCATTGTTCGAACAAAAATTACACACAAACCATCTGGCTCAAACCAGGCAGTCACCATGTTTTCTGATCACTTCCAGGGGAGTATAGATAAACAGCTTGTGGGTGTGGTTGACTTGGGATCAAAGATCTTCCTCAGTGTGAGAGCTACCATGGCCTGCAATATCAAAGTAAACACAGCCTCTGTGTGTTTGCTCTCATTTCAGGGCCCACGAACCCAAAGTATCACACTCTCATCTACTGCTATCGCAAAGTTGTGGAGTCAAATCCCGCTCCTGAAACTTGAGCCCAACATTTATGCTGACACATATACAATAGCACAGAAGCCAAAACATCCCCACTGTGCTGGCTAATATTTACCACTCAACCAACAGCACTATGAACAGATGGTCTGTCAATTGTTAAAAAAAAATTTACAGGGTGTTGGAATCGCAGACAAAGTCTGCATTTATTCTCCATCCCCCAATTACCCTTGAAGCGAGTGGCTTATTAGGGCCATTTCAGAGGGCAGTTTAAGGGTCAAGCAAATTGCTGTGGGTCTGGAGTCACATATAGGACAAACCAGGCAAGGACGACAGATCTCCTTCTTAAAAGTGTGCCAGTGACCCAGAAGGGGCTTTATTTTATTCCAGGAACACCCTGGGTACTGTTACTGAAATTTTATTGAAATTCTTCAGTGTCCATGTGAGGATTTGAACTAATGTTTCTAGATTGATAGTCTAGGCCTTTGGATTACCAGTCCATTTCTTTTTATTATCACATTGGGATCTTATGGAATGATTTGCCCCACCCTGAAGATGGTGAGAAGTGGAAATAACTCGCTGGGTTTGTCCTGAACAGAATCTTTTTCTCACCAACTCAGTACTAGGAGAGAATCTCCACGGGTAACCTTTGTGACTTGCCAAAGTAGAAGCCCTTCAGTGGTCAATTAATGGCTGCTTGAAGGTCTCAGGTTACAATCTCTTCACTCTTCTCCTTCACACTCACTCTCTCTCTGCCACTGCATCCATCAAGATTCATGTTCTGCCCACTCCCACTGTCGTTGACTATTTCTTCTTCCTTCACTCGCTCTCACGCACTGAATTCCCTCACTGACCCTGTATGGTCTCTGTGCTGCCTACTCACACTCCAGACACCTCACCACTTCCTTTCCCCCATCGGCACTAAAGCCAAAAGCCGTACCAGACTCTCGCATTTCACTCAATCTTTCCCCTTCCCTTATTCCACCTCGTTTCCTCTGCACACAGGCAAGAGTCACATGCTGCGGTATTCCTAGCCTCTGAGTATTGATGGGTGTGTACTAGAGACTTGATCGACGGAAATCTGGTGCAGTCAGTCCCCTGTGATTAGGTGGGCACCTACCATCTCCCCTTCAACACCCCCCAGACGCAGCACAGGCTGGAAGCTTGTGGCTTAAGCAATTGAAAGGAATTCATGCCAAGGATGAGCAGCTGTGAAGGCGAGACTGCAGTTCCTACGCCTTCAACCCTCCCCCAAGTGAACAATCACAAACATCAGACAATTAACAAATGTCTCCTGAACTTTCAATGGCATTTAGTCAGGCCCAGAAAACAAACAACAAGCAGATTGAAACCAAATTACAATCATCTTCTCTGCATGTAGATGGACCATGTTCCATCATGTACGTAGCAAATTATTACACAGAATACAAGAGCAATTGTAAGTCACAATAGAGGGAGACACAAGGATGGCAAGTATAATCACAGCTTAAGCTTATCTGTATTAGAACAGCTTAAAGGACACATTCAGAGCTACAGGAAATCCAGGTCATTTGAAGTCTGCTTAGAATAGGTTCCTTAGAATATATTTAGAAGTAAAGAAAGAAGCTCTCCATTCCAAATGCAGCTAAGACTTTGTTTATAACCTACTTTTAGTTTGAGGAGTTGACAGTGGATGAGTTACAATTTTGTGAAATGGATGAATTGCCAAGATAGTGAGCCATGACCTCACAGGGGGCTACACAGGGCTCTTCCTGCTCTTACAAAACCAAAGGAGCGAAACACAAACAACGCCCAGCTGCATGGACATTGTTAAAGTCTTGCTTCACAAAAAGAAACAAATCAAACTCAATTTAATTGGAAACAAAACCAGAAATTGCTGGAAAAGTTCAGCAGATCTGGCAGTGTCTGTGAAGCGAAATCAGAGTGAATGTTTTGGGTCCAGTGACCCTTCCTCAGATCTTTCTTTCTAGTCCTGAGGAAGGGTCACTGGACCTGAAACATTAACTCTGATTTTTTTCCACAGATGCTGCCAGACCTGCTGAGCTTTTCCAGCAATTTCTGGTTTTGTGTCTAATTTACAGCATCCACAGTTCTTTCAGTTTTAAAACTCAATTTAATATGGAGCTGGATAAGGGAATCTGGTGGAGGGAGTGGATGTTTGTGAATATGCTGCCAATCTAGCGGGGGCTGCTTTGGCCTGGATGGTGTCAAGCTTTGAGTATTGTTGGGGCTGCATCCATTCGGCTGGGGGTTGGGGTGGTTGGGTTGGGGCATGTTGGGGTGAGGTGGTGGCATTTGTAGGTGTGAAGGAGCACTGTAAAGGACAAGACACAGAGAAGGCAAATGAGCTTAGTGAGGGAATTCCTGGAGAGCTGGAGGAAGGACAAAGGCCAATGTTCAGAACGAGCCAGAGGTGGAGAAATAGAGAGGTCTGAGAGTGGTCTGGGGCTGGACAGGCTTAGAGGGTCAGTGGAGCAGTATTGCAGGGGGAGAGGGGGGGATGCAGGTCGGGGGGATGACAATTTGAAATGAAGGTACTGATGGAATGAGCAGGAAAACAAGGTTCACGCTGAGGGGATGTGTTCAAATGACATCGGCAGTGTCAATGTGGGAGTGATTGCCCTGGCAATTGAAGATTTAGGAAACATTTGCGAGGGGCAGTTCCTTTAGACTCAGTACAGGTAATTTTTCCACTTTAAATCACACTCAGATATTGCATCGGAGGTGAGCAACTGCAAACCATAGAGAGCAGAACAGTGCAGCACAGAAACAGGCTATTCAATCTGTCATGTCGGCATAGATCATGATGAAAGGTTTGATTCCACATGATATCACACAACTGACACATGGCTGAATATTGCTGGCTGCTGAAGAGGGAGCGTATCCATCATACTCAGCTGCTTAGAGCAATAAAGACTGAGAAACAGTGAAGGGCCAGTGCTTTATGAGACAGTTTCTACACACTGGAACATGGCTAAGAAACCAGGAACAGAGCATGAACCCTGCTCTAAGCACAAGGTTCTAATGAGGACAGATACTGGTTTGGTTAAAGACAATCTAATTCTACTTTCGATATTAACATTAGCCCTAATCCATTGCTGTGACACATCTCTCAAACATGTGGGCAGAATCTGATAATTAATGAAAACTGTCCACAACCAATGAATTACTTTCAGAGTGCATTTCCGGTTGTAAACTAGGAGATGTGAAAGCCAACTTGAATGCAACAAAGCACCATTAACACAATTAATAATCTGTTTTAATAAAGTAGGCAAGAGACAACTTGTGTCCAGGACATTAGTGGATACGCTCCTGCTCTCCTTTGAATGGTTTGAAGGGATTTATTTTACATCGACACAACAGTGTGACACTCCCTCAGCACTGACCCTCCGACAGTGCGAAGTTCCCTCAGTGCTGACCCTCCGACAGTGTGCCACTTCCATGCACTGATCCTCCGACAGTGCGGCACTCCCTTTAACACTGACCCTTCGACAGTGCGGCGCTCCCTCAGCACTGACCCTCTGACAGTATGGCACTCCCTCAGTACTGACCCTCTGACAGTGCAGCACCCCCTCAGCACTGACCCTCCAACAGTGCGGCACTCCCTCAGCACTGACCCTCCAACAGTGCGGCACTCCCTCAGCACTGACCCTCCAACAGTGAGGCGCTCCCTCAGCACTGACCCTCTGACAGTGCGGCACTCCCTCAGTACTGAACCAGCATTTTGCTTGGTTATCTGGAGTGTGTCCTTTCCTGGAGTGTGTCTTAAGTCTTTGACCTTCTGATTCAGATGTCAGAGGGTGACCTACAAAAGTCGAAATCAGCACACAATTTTGCAGTACCCAGTGAGGAATCTGAAGCTACCATCGGGATTCAATGATTGAACATTAAACATTTACATATCAGTAGAGTGTACACACCAGTATTGGAACATCACAACAACAACTGGTTCCACGACCCATGCTGGTCTATCGGAAACCGGAATTGCAATTAAATTACAATTTGCTATAAATTCTGTGTCTTACAACCTTATACTCCACAACTATCTGATGAAGAAGCATCACTCTGAAAACTTGTGCTTGCAAATAAACCTTTTGGACTATAACCTCGTGTTATGCGATTTTTAACTTTGTCCACCCCAGTCCAACACCGGCACCTCCAAATCAAGGGAAATGAATGTCAATTGGGAACTGCCATAAAGATGGTTCCAAAAAATAAACATGAATCTACAGAAGAAAACATCTTTGCACTGATTACTCTCCCTGGTCAGGTTCTAAAACACATACACACAACACCCCAGTAATTGAAATTCTAGGATACTTCAGGGGTTAAGTTATGAGGAGAGATTATACAAACTAGTCCTAGAATTTAGGAAGTTAAGGGGTGATCTGATTGAAGTCTTCAAGATATCAACCAGAAAAGACAGGGTCAGATAAAGAGAAACTATTTCCCCTGGTTAGGACTTCGAGAACTAGGGGCACAGTCTGACAATGAGGGCCAGAGCGTTCAGGAGAGATGTTAGGAACCACTTCGACACACAAAGGGTGGGAGAGGTCTGGAACTCTCTTCCATAAACTGCAGTGGATGCTGGATCATTTTAAATCTAAGATAGATACATCTTTATTTAGTGAAGGTGTTAAGGGATATGGGCCAAAGGCAGTTATATGGAGCTAGGGCACAGATCAGCGAAGAACAAGCTTGAGCGGCTAAATGGGGTCTACTGCTATTCCCACATTCCTTACCTGAAGATAGAATTTAATTCACAGCACAGAAATGAGACAATAACTAAACAGGTAGCAAATTCTAATTTTACTTGGAGCTTTAACAAGTTATAGATTAGAGAATTCAGCACCATTTTCCTTGGGTGACAGAGGTACACAACTTCATGAGGGATCCAGACAGAGAAAAAAACTGCCAAAAGATGCAAACAATAGGGGTGCAGCAGAAAGTGTAGGTCATCTCAATCTACATATTGATGGGCAAACCACGTTGGCAACACTGCAAGGAACACAAAAGCAGACTGTAAGAGCTTCCATGTGAATGCAAAACGAAAAAAGATTATTAAAGTCAAATGTAGATCCCTCACTGTCTGAGTCAGGAGAACCGATAATAGAGAACAAAGAAATGACAGAGCAGCTAAATAACTACCTTTGTTCCGTCTTCAAGGAAGAAGACAGAAAAGAACTGGCCAGAAATGCCAATCAAATAAAGGTCTTTTGTGCAGAAGAATTGAAGGAAATTAGTGCTTGTTAAAAAGTAGTGATGGAGAAACCAATGTGGCTGAAAACTGATAAATGCCTTGGACCTGAAAATCCACATCACTGGGCAGAAAAGGAGGTGGGAGTGGGAATAATGCATGTGTTAGTTGCTGTCTTAAACTGTCTGCAGATTTGGGGCAGCAAGTGTAACCCCACTGTCTAAAAAAGGAGGGAGATAGAAACCAGAAAATTACAGACCCCTTAGCCTGATATCTGTCATAAGGCCCATGCTGTCATCTATTATAAAGCATGTGATAACATTACACTTAAAAAATATCAACAGTATTACGCAAAGTCAACATGGATTATTAAATGGAAATCATGTTTGACAGGTACACTGGAGTTTATTGAGGATGTGTCTGTGCCATACGCCTCATGACTCATGAGGGACAGCCAGTGTTTGTGGTGGATGTGAATTTTCAGAAAGTTATGGCTAACTTTTCACAAAAGAGGTTAATTCATAAAATCCAAGCACATGAGATTGGGGGTAATATACCTGTATTGGGAAAAAGTGAGGACTGCAGATGCTGAAAAATTAGAGTTGAAAAGCACGATGCTGGAAAAGCACAGCAGGTCAGGCTGCAACAGAGGAGCAGGAGAGTTGATGTTTTGGACATAAGCATGGACTGAGAATGGCTAATATACAGGAAACAGAACAGGAATGAATGGGTCCTTTTCAGTGGAAGATGGTGACCAGTATCATAGGGTTTTGTGCTTAGGCTCCAGTTATTCATAATATATATCAACGACTTGGATGATGCAATTGAATGTAATATCACTGACAATACAAAACTATGCAAAAATGTGGCAGCACAGGTTTGGAGGGCCGAAGGGCCTGTCCCTGTGCTGTATTGTTCTCTGCTGTTCTCTGTTCTAACTAGCTGGAAGTGTGAGAGGTGATGAAGGTTTAAAGGGGCTTCAGGGCAATTTAGACAAGCTGAATGATTGGGCAAATATGTGGACGAGGGTTTGTGGGGACACAGTCCCACAATAGGGAGTGAATGGGAGAATGGTGTTGAGATGGAGGATCAGCCATGATCATGCTGATAGGGTTTGATGGGCCAAATGGCCTACCACTTGCTCCTATTTTCTATGCCATGCTATGAGTAGTTAAGATTGAGAACGCACTGCCAGAGAATGTATTGGAGGCAGGTTCATTCATTGAACTCCAAGGCAGTTAGACTGTTACTGGGAAAGGAACAACGCTCAGGAATAATGGTGAGGAAGCAGATGAATGGCATTCAGTCAATTGCTCATAGAGAGAGAGAGAGAGAGAGAGATGATGTGAACATGATGGGATTAATGGCCTCTTTCTGTGCTCTAACAATTCTGTGATGGTCATCTCTTCAGTAAACAGTATATGTATGTAAACACTAACATGGAACCAAATAAAGACATCAAACTCCACACTGCACAGTTCCCACTCCATTAAATTCAAGTGATATTGGGCGTTTGTAATTTTTGACTTCTGCAAGAAACTTACCAAGGAAACTCCAACTGCTCGTTGTTGCTGTTTCCACTCTGCACAGACCTCCCCTTACTCTTCTCCCTCTCACCCTGTCATCATCTTCACCTGTTACTGTCTCCCTCAAGCATTTATCCAGCTTGCTCCTTCAAGGCAACTGTACAACACAGCTCATCCCACACCACACCACCCCCCCGACCCCTCTCCTCTGGGTAGGGGGGTGGGGAGCAGGCCTCGCTGTTTCCCCACCCTCAGGGCTTTCTGAAAGGTTTGTCCTAAAATCCCTGTTAGTCACGTCCCTCTCATTCCCATGGCCCCGATTCTGTCCTCCCCCACAAAGGGGAAACATCAACATTTACCCCAGATTCTCATTAGCCAGGGGAATCTCAGGTTATTCGGCAGAGATGGGAATGTGGCATTCAAAAGGAAACAGATCAACCATGATCTTATTGAATGGTGGAGCAGGCTCAAGGGGCCGAATGGTCTACTCCAGCTCCTATTTCCTATGTTTGTACTAACTCTTTCAGAATGTTAATGATCTCTGTCAGGTCACTCTTCAGCCTTTTCTTCTCTACAGGAACAAAGGGCTCTGCCTGGTCTCCCACGCTGTGATCACACTCTCAGTTCACATTCTCTGACTTTTACTTTTTAATTCGAAAACCAGATTCCATTTGGGACCTGGAACTAAAACAAAACTGTCACAATGAAAGAGGAAACATGTGCCAGGGCTGGAGAGTTTGACCTATAGGGAGAGGCTGAATAAGCTGGGGTTGTTTACCTGGAGTGTCAGAGACTGAGGGGTGACCTTATATAAGTTTATAAAATCATGAGGATCAGGGTTAAGGTGAATAGGTCTTTTGCCTGGGTTGGGGGAATCCAGAACTAGAGGGCACATGTTTAGTGTGAGAGGGGAAAAATTTAGAAGAGACTTAAGTGGCAACTTTTTCACACATAGGGTGGTACGTGTATGGAATGAGCAGCCAAAGGAAGTGGTGGAGGCTGGTACAACTGCAACATTTAAAAGGTGTATGGATGGGTATATGAATAGGAAGAGTTTGGAGGGAGATGGGCCAAGTGCTGGCAAATGGGACTAGATTAATTTAGGGTATCTGGTTGACATGGACAGGTTAGACCAAAGGATCTGTGTCCATACTGTGTCCATACTGTACATCTCTATGACTCTATGCTTTTTAAATAAAAGCCCCTCCCTTGGTGAGACTTGGATCCTGGGAGCCTGTCCTCACTCTGGGAGACAACTTCATTCAAACTGTATCTTTCATTGATGTGACACGCAAAGATCAGCATTGAGGGGGTAATGAATCTCCATGAACCCACCACCTTCTACTTCCATCTGGTTTCACAGAGAAGCTGTAAGCAATTCCTTTCCTGAATCCACAGGGATCCAGAGATATGACGAGAACATGAGACAATAGGATTGAGAAACTTATCAGCCATGATTGAATGGTGGAGCAGACTCGATGGGCTGAATGGCCTAATTTCTTCTCCTATGTCTTACAGTCTTTGTTTTAAGATTACAGAGGGATTTGATGGAGAAGAGATGAAGTAGGTATTGTCACTTGAGAGAGTCAAAATAATGTTTTTTAATTCAATCATGCAATGATGCTTGGTACATAGAACATTAACAGTGCAGTACAGACCCTTCAGCCCACGATGTTGCACCGACCTGTGAAACTAATCTGAAGTCCATCCATTCTACTCTTTTCCATTTTCATCCTTTTTTTTATCTAATGACCATTTAAATGCTCTTAAAGTTGGCGAGTCCACTACTGTTGCATGCTCATCCCTAACTGTCCCAAGGACAGCTAAGGTAAAAGTCAACCACATTGCTATGGGTCTGGAGTCACATGTAGGCCCAAGACCAGGTAAGGATGGCAGTTCCCTTCCCTAAAGGACATTAGTGAAGCAACTGACAACAGTTTCATGGTCAATATTTGACTCTTAATTCCAGCTTTTTATTGGATCCAACCCCCACCATCTGCCTTAGCAGGTGGGGAACCCAGGTCTCCAGAACATTATCTGGGTCTCTGGGTTAATATTCTGGTGATAGTTCCACTAGGCCATCACCTTGCCTGCAGAAGACCATCAATTATAAATCCAGTCAGAGATTTAGAAGTCTCTGTCCCCCGAGTGCAGTGAAAATGTGGAACATTCTGTTACATTTGACTGAGATCCTCAACAATTCTATAACACTGTTCGCTGATTCCGCCCCTCCATCCAGTATCAGCTGTAATCCACCACAGCTCATATATCCTTGCACACACTAAATCCCATTCCCATTGCCTCTCTGCATCTGTGTCTCATTATGGTGCTGTGAAGTTCAAAGCACTAGACCAATGGTGCATTATTGTTACATTTTAGTCCCCAAAATGACAAAAACCCAAAGCCCCAGAAACATTTAATTTCTATCTAGAGTGTCCCAGTTTCTTCAGAGTGGGGTCACAGGTAGATGTGTTGAAGAAGTAATTTGCTTTCATCAGTCACAGCTTTGAGTACAGGAGTTGGGATATCATGTTATGTGTAAGGCCACATTTAGAGTTCAGTACACAATTCTGATCACCCTGCTGTAGGAAGGATGCAAAAAAAAAATCCACAATGATGTTACCAAGACTGGAGGGTTTGAGTTAGAAGGCTGGGTTGAGTCATTTTTCACCAGAGTATAGGAAGCTGAGGGGTGACCTCATTGAGGTTTATAAAATCATGAGGGGATAGATAAGGTAAATAGCTAAGGTCTTTTTCCCCAGGGAAGGAGTGTCCAAAACTAGAGGACATTGGTTTAAAGTGAGGGAGGAAATATTTAAAAGGGACCTGGGGGCCAACCTTTTCACACAGAGGGTATATAAGCGAGCTGCCAGAGCAAGTGGTAGAGGCAGGTAGGTACAATTACAACATTTAAAAGATGTTTGGACAGATACATGGATAGGAAAGGTTTAGAGGGATATGGATCAGACTCAGGGAAATGGAACTAGTTCAGTTCAGGATCTTTGGTTGGCATGGACAAGTTGGGCTGAAGGGCCTGTATCACTGTATGACCTCTACAAAGTCACACTTTAAACTCCTACATTTTTATTTTGCACTTGTCGGAAAGTGAGCATTCTTCTATTCACCACATATTCTGATGTGGAGCAAAGTATTAATGACACAGGTGTAAAATTCTAACATTTATTTCAAATTTTCAAAATCAAAAACTTTCTGATCGTGCCCTGAGCTAATTTGTTGTGAGTATGAAAGATTACAGTACGGTGCTGACAATTGAACATGGCATCTCAGGCAAACTGAACGTCTGAGGGTGCACTCTGTACAGCTCCCACCCCATTAATCTCAGCAGTGATACTGTGAATGTGTAGGTGGCAGATTCCAGATGAAGGGCTTATGCCCGAAATGTCGATTCTCCTGCCCCCGGATGTTGCCTGACCTGCTGTGCTTTTCCAGCACCACACTCTCGACTCTGATCTCCAGCATCTGCAGTCCTCACCTTCTCTGAGGTGGCAGATTGTGACTGATGTAGTGGAGTGGCTAAAATCAGCCAGAGTCGGAGGAGCACAGATATCTCAGAGGCTTAAAGGGCTGGAGGAAGTTACAGAGATTTGGAGATGCAAGGCCAGGGATGGTTTAACCACGATGTAAAACTGCAAAATTAACAAGCTTGAAGGGCGGCACGGTGGCACAGTGGTTAGCACTGCTGCCTCACAGCGCCAGGGACCTGGGTTCAATTCCCGCCTCAGGCGACTGACTGTGTGGAGTTTGCACGTTCTCCCCGTGTCTGCGTGGGTTTCCTCCGGGTGCTCCGGTTTCCTCCCACAGTCCAAAGATGTGCGGGTCAGGTGAATTGGCCATGCTAAATTGCCCGTAGTGTTAGGTAAGGAGTATATGTAGGGGTATGGGTGGGGTTCGCTTCGGCGGGTCGGTGTGGACTTGTTGGGCCAAAGGGCCTGTTTCCACACTGTAAGTAATCTAATCTAATCCCATGAAGTAATCTAATCTAAAAAAAGCTCCCATTAAGCACAATACACTAGACATACGCAATGGTGAATAACAATACTGATGCTTTTTGTGAGACTCTCGCTGACTAGAATCCAAAACCTTCAGAGACCTTCATATCAATGCTGTGATGTAAATTGTGCAAAGCATTGCAAAGATATTCAATTTGTACTTTCCAAATAATTGAGTAAGGACTTGGAAAGGATAACAAATTGCAGGTGGAGTGGGACTAATTGGATAGACCTTTCAAAAGGACAAGGACAGCAGATACATGGGAACACCACCCCCTGCCGCACGTCATCCTGCCTTGGAAATATATCGCAGTTCCTTCAGTGTCACTGGGTTAAAATCCTGGAAATCTCTTGCTAACAACATTGTGGATCTAACATACACATAGACTGTAGGGGTTCAGGAAGGCAGCCCACCACCTTTTACAGGACTGTTTGATATGGGCAATAAATGCAAGGCTTGCCAGCAATGTCCATATCCTCTGAAAGAATAATTTAAGAAATAGCTGGCACAGGCACATTGGGTTGGACAGTCTCCTGATGTGTGACAAATGGAAAGAAATGCCTTCTGGTCTCAGTGAGTCATTATCTCCATGAGCGTCATTCGGTAAAAATCACAGCTTATTTTGACAAATGGCACAAACGTTATGAATGTTTGGCTGCAGTTGTTAAATCAGAAAACATCACCCCAGCTAAAACTTTGCACAGATAAACAAAAGAAATGTATTATGTGCAATCCTCAACAAAGAGCGAAAAGACCCAACTTGCATAAAATTTACAACACAAAATTCAGCCCAACATGTCCATGCAGCATCGCACTACACTCTGCAAGTTTTGCCTTTTCAGATGAGACAGTAAACCAAGACCCTCTCTACTCTTTCATGTGACATAAGGATTCCAAAACTATTCAAAAGAGAAGGGAGATTCTTCCTGGTACGGTGAGGTGTCCAATCTGATGATTATAACATTGCTATGTGTGGGATCTTGTTATGCATAAACTGGCTACTTCCTTTCCCTCGTTACAACAATGCTGGCACCAATTATTTCAGTAGCGAGTTTTGAGAAGATTTGTAGCTCAGGTTGAGGTTCTGAATGACGTTTTGTCACCATACTAAGTAACATCATCAATGAGCCTCCGGATGAAGCACTGGTGATATGGCCCATTTTCTATTTATGTGTTAAGGTTTCCTGGCGTTGATGTCATTTCCTATGGTGACATCATTTCCTGTTCTTTTTCACAGGGGGTGGTAGATGGGATCCAAGTCAATGTGTTTGTTGGCAGAGTTCCGGTTGGAGTGCCATGCATGCGTGTCTCGGTTTGGCTTGTCCTAGGATGGATGTGTTGACCCAGTCAAAGTGGTGTCCTTCCTCATCTGCATGTAAGGATACTAGTGAGAAAGCGTCATGTCATTTTGTACTTAGTTGGTATTCATGTATGCTGGTGGCTAGTTATCTTCCTGTTTGTCCAATGCAGTATTTGTTACAGTTATTGCAAGGTATTTTGCAAATAGCAATAGTTTTGCTTGTTGTCTGTATAGGGTCCTTCAAGTTCATTAGCTGCTGTTTTCGTGTGTTGGTGGGTTTGTGGGCTACCATGATGCCAAGAGGTCTGAGTAGTCTGGCAGTCATTTCTGAGATGCCTTTGATGTAGGGGAGAATGGCTAGGGTTGCTGGACGTGTTTTATCTACTTATTTGGGTTTGTTGCTGAGAAATCTGTGGACTGTGTTCATTCGGTCCCTGTTCATTTTGTACAAACTGTGTATAGGTGATTTTCCTCTGCCCTTCGTAGTTCCTCTGTTGATCCTAATTACCACCCTGAGAAAAAGACGTCACCACAGGAAATGACATCACCGACCCAAAAAAATAAACACATAAATAGAAAGCGGGCTATACCACCAGTGCTTCATCTGGAGGCTCACTCATGATGTTACCTAGTATGGTGATGAAACGTCTGAAAACAAACCTACATCCATTTCTGTAGCTTTAAAGCAGTTTCAGATGATCCAAGGACACAAAAGGTGCTACAAAAATGTACTATTTTCCTGTTTACATATCCACTTATTTTCCTTTTCCAACTTCCCCTTAAATCACTTTGACCACTTCCCATGGAGTTTCCAGTAAAAGAGGGTTCTCCTGAACTTCTGGATTAATGAGGGAGTGTCTTTTATTCAGGGCCCCTAGTTCTATTCTTTGCCTTTGTCCCAGGAACTAATATAATGTTCAGGAGGTTACAAGCAGTTCAAGCAAAAGTGCAGCTCTGGTTATTTTTGGTACCAGCTAGTACAGTACATGCAATGGGTAACCTTAGTCATGATTCCTACAAAACTGTCACATAGGGAGACCCTGGTTTGCCCAATCAACCCCGGCTCTGTTTGCAACAGCCCATGTTACGTGTTGCTACATGGGCGCGCACAGCTGCCCTGGGGGTTGTAGTTCTGCGCGAACCCGAGCCCCATTGTAGCAGAAGGAGCAATGGACTACATTCCCCAGGAGCCTCTGCGAGAGGTTGTCAACCCCTTGCGCAAGCGCAGTGGAGTTCCGGGCCCTGGGAAAAAGTATCAACAATCGATCAGCTGTTGGCTCCCTGCGCATGCGCGAACCCAAAACAACACAAACCAGAAGATTCTTCGACAAAGATATTCCAGAGGTCGGGGGTCAATAATCCCAATCAAACCAGGGGCAGAGGGGGGTAATCTCATCAATCCAAATACAGAGGGTAAATATCCCAATCAAACCAGGGCCAGAGGGGATAGTCCCATCAATCCAAATACAGAGGGTAAATATCCCAATCAAACCAGGGCCAGAGGGGATAGTCCCATCAATCCAAATACAGAGGGTAAATATCCCAATCAAACCAGGGCCAGAGGGGATAGTCCCATCAATCCAAATACAGAGGGTAAATATCCCAATCAAACCAGGGCCAGAGGGGATAGTCCCATCAATCCAAATACAGAGGGTAAATATCCCAATCAAACCAGGGGCAGAGGGTAAATATCCCAATCAAACCAGGGGCAGAGGGGTAATCCCATCAATCCAAACTCCAGGGTGCAAATAATCCCAAACACATCAGAGGCATATTAGAATATTTGTTCCAGCAATCTTCCATCCCTTTATGAACCATTGAAAACCAATTTAATCCAATCCTTAGAAAGGCCTATAAATTACCTGTTTGTGATACACAGATTACCATGAAGGTATTTTCCTCATTAACCTGTTCAGAGATGTTATAACAATCTCGACCAGGTGGGATTTGAACCCTGATCCCTTGGTACAGAGCAAGAGACACTATCATTGCACCACAAGAGCCCTCTTTTATCACTGTGAATAAGTGCAGTGTAAATTATCTGGATCTGACCCTCAAACTAAATTACAAATAAAATTAGGACATTCTCTATTTTAAAAAAAACACTTGCCTAAAATAAGAAACTTTGGCTTTGACTTTATCAAAAATAGCATGCAAATACCTGAAAGTCATACAACGCCACAATATTGTCATGTTTCAGTTCCTGGAAGAGAACATAACACCACAGGATTAATCGGCTAAACTTCACTAGCATTCCTGATGGTAGCACTGACTGTATTATTGCTAAAAATCGAAAAATTAGAAAGCATCAAATGAAGCGATGTCCTTACCTTCAATATTTTAATTTCTTTTCCCAGAAGGGTTTGTGACTTTGCTAGGTTTTTCTTGTTGATACATTTAATGGCAACTTCCCAGTCGTGTTTCTGAAATAAAGTTTGTAATTGCTGAAATCAGTTCGATTTCTTCTATTGGAAACAAATAGCACCCTCCCCATTTTTCCGTGCACCTGGGGACGGGTAAGAAGTATGGCATATGTGAGGTTAATTTTTATTGAGGATTGAGTGGACACGTACAGGGCGAGCTAAAACAAAGAACTGCTGGAGATCTCAAACAAACAAAAACAGAAATTGCTGGAGGAACTCAGCAGATCTGGCAGCATCTGTGCAGAGAGACAGAGTAACCTTCTTCTGAACTGTTCATATTAACGTATGCTGCTTGACCTGCTGAGTTACCCCAGCAATTTCTGTTTTTGTTTTGCTGTACAGATTGAGCTGTGAGATCCTGCTGTATAAAGCTGACTGGGGGAAATTAGCCTCAGCAGCACTGCAGAACCTCAGGGCCGTGTGAAAGCAGACTTGCCCTAACTTGTCCCGGCCTGGTGCAGACAAGAGTGTCCTCCAAACGCTCAGTCAATAATGCGACCGGGCGAAATTCAGACACTTCTCGAAAATATTAGACAGACATTCAGTGGAAGTGCAGAAAATCTGCTGCAATCCGAGAAAGCAAGTCGAGAAGGAACAGAAAGATCCAACACGGATGGACAGTGTGTCCAAGACCCGCAGTATCCCTCCTTGGGGGACACTGGCCACTGAAATTTACCTCGATGTAACGGCCTTTGAAAACTACAGCGAAAGCCCCATGCCCGATCAGATCCTGTCGGTTGAATTCGAATTTCCCCACACTCTCCATCGCCTCTCCTCTCAATACTTCTTTTGTTTTGTTTTGCTGAAATTATTTGGTGCTCTGGTTTATCTGAATTCCTCTCTCCCAGTTCTCAGCCACGCCAGGGAGGTTCCGATTAGGGATTGGATGGAGCAGGGCAGATCTCTGGGCAGTCAGACCAGAAAGCATCCCTCTCTCCTGCCATGTCCAGGGGCTGTTGCTCTCTCTCCGCCGATGCCTTTTCGTACATTGTTTTTTTTTGTAGTAACAGGTCGATCTGCATCTCCTGAGTGATCAGAGTTGGCTGGCGATTCTCAGAGCCCTCTTTGTCTCCATGGTAGACTGCAGTATGTATATATGTGTATGTGTGTCTGCAATCCCGAGCTGGAGGCTGTTTGTATACAAAGGACAGCTGAGATACCGAGGTAAAGAGACAGACTCCTCGCTGGTTACTGTTCCAAAGTATTCTGCTACACTGGGGGAGAAAAAGGGGCCACGTTTCCACTGAAGTCGATGTGCACTCTGCCAGCAAGCTGATCCCACAGTATCTGAGCTCTCTCTGGGCGAGAAACACTCCCGACGATGAGACAAAGAACCCTGTTTGTTATTTTCCTCTCTCTCTGTCTTAGCGTTTCTGGAAACGCGCAGGCGCTTTTTCTGTGTGTCAGCCCCAGCCTGCTCTCTCTGTTTCTCTCTGTCGCTGCTGAGCGGAAACTGCAGCAAAGTCAACACAGCAGCTGGACTGTTTAACTCTTTCCCTGCAGACACACACGCACCCAAATTTCAACAGCAAACCAGATTAACCACGCGTAGCTGGCCCAAAGAAAGAGTCCATTCGGCCCGTCTCGTATGTGCTAGCTCTTTATTCATTCACGGGATAGCAGGACCACTGGCGAGGCAAGCATTTGTTGCCCATAAGGCAGTTCAGAGTCAGCACCATTGCTGTGGGTCTGGGGTCTCATGTGGTTAGACCAGGAAAGGATGACAATTTCCTTCCCAAAAAGGAACCAGATGAGTTTTCCTGAGAATCAACAATGGATTCATTGCCATTGTTAGACTCTTTAATTCCAGCTTTGTATTGAATTCAAATTTCACCACCAGAAATCTGCCTTGCTCCATCCAAACTATAGGGGATTCCAACCTGGGTCCCCAGAACATTACCTGGGCCTCAGGATTATATATTACAGCAATAATACCATTACACCATCACCTCCCCACTTCCTCTTTAGAATAGCTGTTCAATGAGATCAATTCCAGCCACTTGGTATCCCCCTTGACCCACCAAACAGTTGCCCCTCAAGTATTTATTCTAATTTCCTATGTTATTGAAATCTAACCAGAGAGTGCTGGGAATCCTCAGCAGGTCCAGCAGCCTCTGCAGAGAGAGAGATCTTGTACCCTCCACTCCCCCTATCTCAATGACGGGTTGGTGGGCAGTGGGTGCAGGGCATTTAATCATAAGACCATCTGACATAGGGGCAGAAGTAGGCCATTCAGTCCATTGAGTCCGTTCTACCATTCAGTGAGATCATGGCTAATCTGTTAACCCTCACCTCCACTTGCCTGCCTTTTCTGCATAATACTTGATTCCCGCCTTACTGGTTAAAAACTCGTCTATCTCAGCCTTGAATATACTTACTAACCCAGCCTAGACCACCCTCTGTGGTAAAGAATTCCACAGATTCACTCCCCCAGAGATAAAGAGTTCCTCCTCATATCTATCTTAAATGTGAGAGAAAGTGACTACTGCAGATGCTGGAGATTAGAGCCAAGATTAGAGTGGTGCTGGAAAAGCACAGCAGGTCAGGCAGCATCTGAGGAGCAGGAAAATCGACGTTTTGGGCAGGAGCCCTTCATCCGGATGAAAGGCTTTTGCCTGAAATGTCAATTTTCCTGCTCCTCAGATGCTGCCTGACCTGCTGTGCTTTTCCAGCACCACTCTAATCTTGACTCTGATCCCTAGCATTTGCAGTCCTTGCTTTTGCCTCTATCTTAAATGTGTCATCCCTTATTCTGAGATGATGCCCTCTGGCCCTGGACCCTCTCCACATCAACCCTGTCAACTCCCCCAATAAACCTTGTATTTCAATAAGCTTGCTGCTCATTCTTTTAAATTCCAATGAGCACACAGTGTGACTCAGTGGTTAGCACTGCTGCTTCATAATGACAGTGACCCGGTTTCGATTCCAGCCTCAGGCAACTGTCTGTGTGGAATTTGTACATTCTTCCTGTGCATGTGCGGGCTTCTTCTGGGTGCTCTGGTTTCCTCCCACAATCCAACGATATGTGGGTTAGGAGGATTGGCCATGCTAAATTACCCTGCTTGGTAGGTCAGCCATGGGAAATGTGGTGTTTTAGGGGTGGGGGGTGCGGAATGAGATGCTCTGTGGACGGTTGATGTGGGCATGACGGGCTGAATGGTCTGCCCCCAAACTGTAAGGATTCTATGACTGCATACAGTACGGATCTACTGAACCTCATACCATAAGACAATGCCTGAGGAAGCTTTCTCTCTGAATGAGCATTATGACTGAGTGCCATTCTGCCATCTCCTCCTTGCAACCCTGCACATTCTCTCTTTACGGTTTGTGAGAGGAAGGCCAAACAGATATGACCGCTCCCCCCCTCCCGCTCAGCCACCAATTGCCCAGTTGAGGCCTCCATCCTGCCCTGCTGGTATTAGGCCCTGCAGTGAGTGGGACTCTCAAGTGGTGGGCAGCTTGTGAAGTGTCCCTATTCTGGGTGTGTTGGCATGTGGATCCCTGACGGAATTGGTCCCTTTATCAAAGACATCGTGGTGGATCCAACCATCAGAAAAAGGGGGGGAGGGGGCAGGGGGGTGAACACTGAAAGCCACAACGCGCGCTTCCCCTCCCCAGACTCTCTTCCTGTCATCACTGACTCTGGGACTGTCCTCGAGGCTTTGAGTGGGGATTGATGCTACTGCAGCCACTCCCCTCTCCCTCCTCGTGATGATCTGAAACATCTTCCATTAGCCTGATTGGTTAGCAGCTCTTGGTGGGTGGAATGCTCCCCCCTCCCCAGTTTGCGATCACCATTCACCTGTTAAAATACTGGAGTGTTTGACACAGGGTTTGGTAGACAAGGCTTCTACCAAAGAGAAGCCATGCAGAGTCAAACCAGCTAGAACACTCTTGGTCATTTCACCAAGATTCCCCACTAAGCTAACATCTCAGGTCAACAGCCAAACATCAGAATGTCAACTCCATTCTTCCTCATTGATATTGTCAGAACTATGAACATTCTCAGTCTTGATTTCAGATTTCCAGTATCTGTAGGGTATTGCTTAGCTTTTACTGAGCCAACTTCCACTCTGCTGTCCAGAATGCAGTTCAAAAATAAAACACCAGCATGCCCATTGCACTGCCTGAGAAGTGGGAGAAAATCTCATTTTAATGTCTGAGAGACAGCATGGTATTTCCTCCAAGCCTTGGAAGGCGGAATAATAAACCTGAAATGATCTGATTGAGAGCTGAGAATGTTACACCTGATAACACACTGATAGCATGCACCAGGTTTGACCTAATTTCCACTGCTCCATCCATCAAAGTAAATACTTGGGTGCAGCAGCACAGAGCCAGAGTCACCAAATAAATAGTATCTATAAGAGGCTATGAATACTGCAATGAGTAACTCACCTTCCAGGTCCCCACAGCCTGTCCATTACCTATAAGGCACAAGTCAGGAGTGTGATGGAATGCTCCCCACTTGCCTGGGTGGGTGCTGCTCCAACAACACTCAAGAAGCTTGACTCAATACAGAATACAGCATCACTTTGAATAGTAAAATCCACCATTTTAAGCATCTACTTCCTCCATCACTGACACTCAGTAGCAGCAGTGTATACAATCTACGAGATACAATGCAGAAATTCACCAAAGATCCTTATACAGCACCTTTCAAACTCATGACCACTTCCAACTAGAAGGACAAGGTCAGCGGATACATGGGAACACCACCCCCTGTAAGTTCCCCTCTGAGCCACTCACCATCCTGACTTTGAAATATACCAGGGAGAAAATAAGGTCTGCAGATGCTGAAGATCAGAGCTGAAAATGTGTTGCTGGAAAAGCGCAGCAGGTCAGGCAGCATCCAAGGAACAGGAAGTTCGACGTTTCGGGCATAAGCACTTCTTCAGGAATGAAGAAGGGCTTATGCCCGAAACGTCGATTCTCCTGCTCCTTGGATGCTGCCTGACCTGCTGCGCTTTTCCAGCAACACATTTTCAGCTTTGAAATATACCACCATTCCTTCAGTGTTGCTGGGTCAAAATCCTGGAATTTCCTCCCTAAAGATATTCTGGGTCTACCCACAGCACATGGACTGCAGAGGTTCAAGAAGGCAGCTCACCCCCACCTTCTCAAGGGGCAACTAGGGATGGGCAATAAATGCTGGGCCCAGCCAGTGATGCTCTCGTCCCATGAACAAATAAGAAAAGTTCTTCTACAACTCTCCCTCTCCCAATCTCTGTAACCCCCTTCAGACCCTCCCAATCTCTGTAACCTCTCAGTCCTCTCCCAATCTCCATAACCTCCTTCACCCTCTCCCTATCTCTGTAACATGCTCCAGTACTTCCCACTCTGTAATTTTTTCCTCCCTTGTGTTCCTTTGAGATCCTTTGTTCCCCTAACTCTGACCTCGCACATGCACCCCATCATCAGTGGCTATGCTTTCAGCTCCTGGGCTCGACACTCTAAGGCTTGGACAAGTCTGGATTGATTCAGAAAAGCCAGCTGTTAAATCATATTTCATCAACTTGATTGAGGTGTTAATGAAGTTGCAGAGATGGTTCATGAAGGGTAATATGGGTGATGTTGTGGGTGTGTGTGCATTTGATAATGTGCCATATAACAGATCCATCAGCAGCTTTGGAATAGAAGGGGCAGTCATGTCGTGGGTCAGACGTTAGCTGAGCAAGGGCAAAACAAGTGTTGTGGTGAGCAGTTGAGTCTTGTGGACTTCCGGTAAAAAATGAGGTCTGCAGATGCTGGAGATCACAGCTGAAAATGTGTTGCTGGTTAAAGCACAGCAGGTTAGGCAGCATCCAAGGAATAGGAAATTCGACGTTTCGGGCATAAGCCTGATGAAGGGCTTATGCCCGAAACGTCGAATTTCCTATTCCTTGGATGCTGCCTAACCTGCTGTGCTTTAACCAGCAACACATTTTCAGCTCTCTTGTGGACTTCCCCAGGGTTGCTTGAAGAACTACTGCTTCTCATAATCTATCTGAATGACCTAGATCTGGACAGAAGTTTAAAATTTACAATGATGCAAAACTTGTAAACAGTGAGCAGGAGAGTGAGAGACACAGATTGGCAGATACTCAGCAGATGACATTTAATGCAGAGAAACGTGTGGCGTTCTACTTTTTAGCAAGAAGGACGTTGAGAAGCAGTATCAAAAAAAGTGCAATGATTTGAGAGACAATAGTGGTCCATTAGTCATGTCCCTGACCTTCAGGGAACACGGGTTCAGAATCCCACCATGGCAGACAATGAAATGCGCGTTCAATAAAAAAAACTCTGCAATTTAAAAAGAAAGGTAGCCTCATGGTGACCATTTTGTTAATCTCCTGCAATTATTATCCAATGTGATGTCTGCTTACATAATCATGATTGCAGAGGAGATTCACCAGGATGTTGCCTGGGATGGAAAGTCTCAGTTATGAGGAGAGACTGGATAGGCTGGGTTTGTTTTCCCTGGAGCAGAAGAGACTGAGGGGTGGATCTAATTGAGGGAGATAAAATAGAGAGAAATAGGCAGGATAGATCATTAGAACCGTTTCCCTGTGGCAAGCATGTCTAAGACCAGAGGGCAAATGTTGAAGGTGAGGAATAAATGGTTTGGAGGAGATCTGAGGAATGTTTTCTTCACCCAGAGTGTGGTACACACTGCCAGCGAGCTTCTGGGTAAAGACTGAAAATGCCAGGCCATCGTACGGTATGGACCAACAGCAGGTAAATGGGTATAGTAGTTTGGTATTTGCTGGTTGGATTAGACAAGGTGGGCCAAAGGGCCTGTTTCTGAGTAGTGATTCCATGACTCTGACTCTAAAACAAATGCAGGAACAGAGGAGCTGGGAGTTTACATATACAAACAGTTTGCAGAGCAGGACAGGTTAGGCAAGTGGTTAGGAAGGTATGTGGCAAACTGGGTTTAAGAATCAAAACATAAAATGCATAAGCAAGGTAATTATGATGCAACTTTGTAAAACATTGGTTCAGCCTCAAATGGAGCATTGTGTCCAACTCTGAGTACCACACTGCAGACTGATGTGAATGTTCACGAGCATTGAGGGACTTCAGTGACACAAATAGATTGGAGAAGCTGGCGTTGTTAAAGAAAAGTTTGAGTTGATGGAGTTGTTCAAAATCATGAGGCACCTGGACAGAGTAGGTAAAGATAGACCGATCCCATTGATGGAATGATTGCAAACCAGGGGCCACTGATTGAAGGCAAATGATCAAGGAACACCTGGAGATACTTTCTGAAAGTGGGGAATGGGTAGGAGCTGAGAGTGCAGTGGGACCACCGAGACTGTCAGTAAGTGTGGATACAATGGACCATATCATCTGCTTTTACTCTTTAAACAGGAAGCCACAAAAAATGCCAAACAGCCCCTACAAACACAGATTAACAATATAACAGAATCTTATATAACAAAACAGGAACTTAATAAGTTCAAACAGCATTGTCCAGGCTGATGATACATACCAGTGTTGAGAGTGTGTTGCTGGAAAAGCACAGCAGGTCAGGCAGCATCCGAGGAGCAGGAAAATCAATGTTTCAGGCCGGAGCCCTTCATCAGACCAGCGCTGAGGTGCCCAATGGACTCTGAAGACCCCTCTCGTACTGGGGAGCACCTCATCACCACCTTCCATGCCGGAATCCTCCATGATTCTATGACATCCTCCCTAAAACTCTCCAACCATCCACCCATCAGCTTAAACTGCCCTTTAGTCAGCTGTACTGACAGCTCATGTTAACATTGTTTTCATGTCATATCCTGTGAGCTTTTATCATGTTGAGAAAACACTATGTAAATCTAAGTTATTGTTGTTCTCATCATTGTTGCCTGTTGGCCTGAACATTCTGTCGGTCTCTTCCCAATTGTTCCAGTCTGTCTCTGCCACCTCCATCAGCCTACCATTGATTTGTTTTCCAATTTGATGTGGAATTTTACCCCTCGCTCTGTCTTCCGTATGTATGTCAGTTGATATTTGTAATCTGTGAGGGTATCTTCAAACTTCTCTTTTAAAAGAAGCTCTTTGACATTGCCTTAAAATATCTGTTCACATGTGAGAAACTCCCTTATCTGCTCGATTATGTTGCCAGGTACTAGTCTTGACATTTGACCTTGACTTCTTGCTCTCTGCTCTCCTTTACATTTGTTTCTGCCCTGTACAGAGGGATGTGTTTATTTCAAAGCTAACACTGATCTTTTTTTTTCCTTGTCAAAATACGAACTGTACTGTTCGTTCCCATCACTTGCAATTTATATTTCAAAGGCACAACATTTGCATATTTTCTCCCCTTCTTTTTGCAAGTCAGTTCTGAGCTCATTGGACACAGCAATGTATCCTTCTAATGGATTACCCCAATGCTGCTTTCAACTATTTCCAGCCCAACAACCCTCTATGATATCTGGTCTTCTTCAATCCTGGTTCATCTCTCACATCACTCACTATTGGAGGCATGGTTCTAAACCCTCAGTTCACTTCCTCGATTTCCTTAACTCAATTTTTAGACATTTGTTAATACAGGACACCTGAGGGCTTATGCTCGAAACGTCGAATTCTCTATTCCTGAGATGCTGCCTAACCTGCTGTGCTTTGACCAGCAACACATTTGCAGCTGTGATCTCCAGCATCTGCAGACCTCATTTTTTACTCTAATACAGGACACATCAAACCATTGAAAGTTCATGCCACAGAAAGAGGCTATTTGTCCCATGATATCTGTGCTGGCTGCACAATATTATCCATCGAAAATCCTGCCTATTTGGGCCATGTTTAGGCCTCATATAGCTTAGTGTCAAATTCCACTGGCTGTGGAGCACCTTGTGGAACATATAATTGCATTAAAGGAACTAGACAACTGCAAGTTGTTGGTTTCACAGCACTGCTCCCACATTGTGTACTCATCCCCACCACATGTCGTAAAAAATGACAAAATCGCAGTTTAATGCAACAGCAGAAAATTTATTGCATTATTACACAACGAAAATTGCAAAGGGTGAATGGTTTGCAATTGATGTGATGAGTTTTGTGACAAGGGAACATTAGAAATGAATGTTTCAATCAGCAGGAGCAGAGTCTGCCAACTTTGTATTGCTTCTTCAAATCTCTTTTGAAATACAGATAATCAAAGGGAGCCAGCAGTAATGGAAACAACACTGGCAAGTGATTCACAAACACAGACAATGCTGGAGAAACTCAGCAGGCCTGGCAGGATCTGTGGAGAGAGAAACAAAGTTAACATTTTGAGTCTGGTGTGACTCTTCTTCAGAGCATGAGTTCTGCTTTCTCTCTCCACAGATGCTGCCAGATCTGCTGAGTTTCTCCATCTTTCTCAGAGTTTGATTTCCACCATTAAGTATTTTGCTTTTGTTATAACTTGGAGGTGCCGGTGTTGGGCTGGCTTTCGGAATGCTGCTCCTTCATCAGGGTGACAACCTCTTAATGAAGGAGCAGCGCTCTGAAAATTAGTGCTTCCAAATAAACCTGTTGGACTATTTTTGTGTGATTATTTTTTTAGCTGGTATTGTGTGATTTTTAGCTTTTATTATAGTAATATAGAGACCCAGATTAATGCTCTGGGTACAAGGATACAAATCTCACCATTGGCAAATGGTGGAATGTAAGTTCATAAAGCAAATCTGTAAGTGGAAGCCAGTCTAGTAGTTGTAAAGACAGTGTCATAATTGATTATTGTAAAATTCATCTGGTTCACTAAGAACTGAAATATAACCTCGCTTTCTCTCCCACATGGAGCTTTATCTGCTGAGTATTTCCAGCATCTGACCGATTGGGTCAGAAAATGAAAGTGACTGAAACCAACATAAGGTAAATAACATGTGGCTAAAGTTCTCTTTTAAATGTTCCTCAACAGGCTCATATCAATGGGAAGAAATTGCAACAAATCGAACAAACGAACAAATTGAAGCAGGGAGGCGATGCCCTATCACCGGACTGTTGACCCAGATAAAGTTCTGGGGACCCAGGTTCAAATCCCACAATGGCAGATGGTGGAATTTGAATTCAATATAAATCTGGAATTAAGAGTCTTATGATGACCATGAAACCATTGTCATGAAAAACCCATCTGGTTCACTCATGCCCTTTAGAGAAGGAAACTGCCATCTTTTCCTGCTCTGGCCTACATATGACTCCACGGCAAAGTGGTTGACTCTCAGCTGCCCTCTGGGCAATTAGGGATGGGCAATAAATAATGATCTAACCTGTGAATGATTTTTTAAAAAGCCATTCATAGACCTTTGAATTTCCCAGATGAGTTTTAAAGTAGTTATGGAAAAAGACAGGTCTGGCCCACAAGTTAAAGTTCTAAATTGGAGAAAGGCCAATTTTGATCATATTTAACCGGAGCTTTCAAACGTTTGTTGGGGAAAGGAAAAGGGGCATCTGGAGAGTGGGAGGCTTTCAGAAACATGATAGCGAGAGTTCGAGGCCAGCATGTTCCTGTTATTGTGAAGGGCACGGCTGGCAGGAGTAGGGAGCACTGAATGTCTGGATGTTCTGGTCAAGAAAAAGAAGGAAGCATGTATTAGATATAGGCAGCTGGGATCAAGTGAATCCTTTGAGGAGTATGGGGGGTGTAGGAATATGCTGAAGAGGGAAATCGGGAGGGCAAAAAGGGACATGAAATAGCTTTGGTACATAACGTGAAGGAGATTCTACAAGTACTTTAAGGGCAAAAAAGTAACTAGGAAGAGAATCCCAATGATCAACAAAACTGTCTATGTGAGGAACCGCAGGAAATGGGTGAGATCCTAAAGAAATATTTCTCGTCAGAAAGGCATGGAAGCTAGGGAACTTGGGGAAATAAAGAATGATATCATGAAAAGAATCCACATTACAGAAGTGGAGATACTGGTTGTCTTAAAACACAAAAATCTGGACAAATCCTGGGACCATGATCAAGTGTATCCCAGGATGTTGTGGGAAACCAAGGAAGAAATCAAAGTTTGTGAGAAGATTTGTAGCTCGGGTGCTCGTTGTTGTAATTCTGTTCACCAAGTTGGGAGTTTTTGTTGCAAACGTTTCGTCCCCTTTCTAGGTGACATCCTCAGTGCTTGGGAGCCTCCTGTGAAGCGCTTCTGTGCTGATTCCTCCAGCAATTATAGTGGTTTGAATCTGCCGCTTCCGGTTATCAGTTGATGTCCGCTGCAGTGGTCATATATTGGGTCCAGGTCGATGTGTCTGTTGATAGAATTTGTGGATGAGTGCCATGCCTCTAGGAATTCCCTGGCTGTTCTCTGTTTGGCTTGCCCTATAATAGTGGTGTTGTCCCAATCGAATTCATGTTGTTTGTCATCTGAGTGCGTGGCTACTAAGGATAGCTGGTCGTGTCGTTTCGTGGCTAGTTGGTGTTCGTGGATGCGGGTTATTAGCTGTCTTCCTGGTTGTCCTATGTAGTCTTTTGTGTAGTCCTTGCATGGGATTTTGTACACTACGTTGGTTTTGCTCATGCTGGGTATCGGGTCCTTTGTCCTGGTGAGTTGTTGTCTGAGAGTGGCTGTTAGTTTGTGTGCTGTTATGAGTCCTAGTGGTTGCAGCAGTCTGGCTGTCAGTTCAGAAATGCTCCTGATGTATGGGAGTGTGGCCAGTCCTTTGGGTTATGGCATGTCCTCATTTCGTATCATCCGCCGTCATTTCCGCCTACAGCATATCATCCGCCATCATTTTTCGCCAACCTCCGTATACAGCGTATCATCCGCCGTCATTTCCGCCACCTCCAAACGGACCCCACCACCAGGGATATATTTCCCTCCCCTCCCCTATCAGCATTCTGCAAAGACCACTCCCTTCGTGAACTCCCTCGTCAGGTCCACACCCCCCACCAACCCAACCCCCACTCCCGGCACCTTCCCCTGCAACCGCAGGAAATGCAAAACTTGCGCCCACACCTCCTCCCTTACCTCTCTCCAAGGCCCCAAGGATCCTTCCATATCCGCCACAAATTCACCTGCACCTCCACACACATCATCTATTGCATCCGCTGCACCCGATGTGGCCTCCTCTATATTGGGGAGACAGGCCGCCTACTTGCGGAACGCTTCAGGGAACACCTCTGGGACACCCGGACCAACCAACCCAACCACCCCGTGGC
The DNA here is from genome assembly GCF_020745735.1 of Hemiscyllium ocellatum. Classification (NCBI taxonomy): domain Eukaryota; kingdom Metazoa; phylum Chordata; class Chondrichthyes; order Orectolobiformes; family Hemiscylliidae; genus Hemiscyllium; species Hemiscyllium ocellatum. The sequence continues at coordinate 4,143,352 of NC_083424.1, read as the reverse complement.
TCAACACTTTAACTCTCCCTCCTACTCCACCGAAGATATGCAGGTCCTTGGACTCCTCCATCGCCATAACATAACAACACGACGGTTGGAGGAAGAGCGCCTCATCTTCCGCCTGAGGACCCTCCAACCACAAGGGATGAACTCAGATTTCTCCAGTTTCCTCATTTCCCCTCCCGCCACCTTGTCTCAGTCGATTCCCTTGAACTCAGCACCGCCCTCCTAACCTGCAATTTTCTTCCTGACCTCTCCGCCCCCACCCCACTCCGGCCTATCACCCTCACCTTGACCTCCTTCCACCTATCACATCTCTATCGCCCCTCCCCCAAGTCCCTCCTCCCTACCTTTTATCTTAGCCTGCTGGACACACTTTCCTCATTCCTGAAGAAGGGCTCATGCCCAAAACGTCGATTTACCTGCTCCTTGGATGCTGCCTGACCTGCTGCGCTTTTCCAGCAACACATTTTCAGCTCTATCTCCAGCATCTGCAGACCTCACTTTTGACTCGATGCAAAACTGTTCACAATATTCCAACCCTGATCTGTCTACTGCCTTGTATAGTATTAGCAAAACCTCTCTACATTTATACTCTGTTATGTTTAAGATGAAAGCCAACATTCTGCCTTCCTTTGTAATTGTAACTGAATTTGGATAGCAGTTCTTTGTGAGTCGTGTAGTGGGATTCCCAAATCCCTCTGTGTTGCAGCCTCCTGCAGTCTTTAAATAATATTCAGCTCCTCTATTCACCCTGCCAAAGTGCATAACCTCGTAATTTTCCACGTTACTTTCTGTCTGCCAAGTGTTTGCTCATTTGCATAACCTGTCTCTCTCTCTCTCTCACTGTCAGCAGATGCTTTACATAATCCTGACCACTTGCGTTCCTTTCAGTTTTTGTGTCATATGTAAACCTGATGACAGTACATTCAGTTCTGCCAGCCAAATCATATATTGTAGATTGTTAATAATTGTGACCCCTGTGCTGATGCCAGTGGCACTCTACTCATTACACATTGCCATCCTAAAAATGTCTACATTATCCCAAATGTCTTTCATCTATTAATTAGCCAATCCTCCAGCTGAAAATGTGTTGCTGGTCAAAGCACAGCAGGCCAGGCAGCATCTCAGGAATAGGGAATTCGACATTTCGAGCATAAGCCCTTCATCAGGAGATGGCTTAAGGGCTTGCTCTGTCCTCTCCATGTATCAGCCTGGTATTGCAGTGTTTCCAGGCCTGGCCTGCTGTGCTTTGACCAGCAACACATTTTCAGCTGTGGTCTCCAGCATCTGCAGACCTAATTTTTTATTAGCCAATCCTCCATCCATGATATTGTATTACCCCAATTCCTGGGCTCCTAACTTACAAAGTACCCTCACATAAGGTACCTTATCAAATGCATTTTTGAAATCCAATATATTACATCTACTGGTTCCCTTGTATCTATCCTACTTGTTTTTTCCTGGAAGAATTCTCATAAATTTGTCAGACACGATTTCCCCTTCATAAAGCCATCATATTGATCATATTGTGCATTGCTAAATGCTCTGCTATTGCATGCTTTATAATAGACTCTAATTAGAATTAGAATCCCTACAGTGTAAAAACAGGCCCTTCGGCCCAACATGTCCACACTGACCCTCCAAAGAGTAACCCACCCTGACCCATTCCCCTTACCCTACATTTACCCCTGACTAATGCACCTAGCCTGCACACTACGGGCAATTCAAATTGGCCAATTCACTTAAATTGCACATCTTTGGATTGTGGGTGGAAACTGGAGCACCTGGAGGAAACCCACGCAGACACGGGGAGAATGTGCAAACTCCACACAGACAGTCAACCGAGGCTGGAGTTGAACCCAGGTCCCTGGCGCTGTGAGGCAGCAACCGTACTACCCTAATGTTTTCCCAATAACAAACATTAAGCTAACTGTTTCTCTGCTTTTTTGTATAATAATGGCAGTTTTCTAATCCTCTGGGATTAGAATCTAAAGATTTTTCAGAATCTAAAGATTCTTGGATGATTACTCCCAGTACATCCATCACCTCATAGTTACTTTCTTGACTATCCTAGAATACATCCATCAGGTCCAGGGATCATATTGGCCTTTAGTTCCATTGGCTTCCCAAGTATCTTTTCCCTAGTGATACTTGTCATTATTTCCTCTCCCACTTGTTCTTCTTGATCATTCAGCACTAGTTTTGGAACATTATTAATGTGTTCTCCTATGTAGATGTGAAAACTGATGCTTGGATTTCTCTCCCAAAACCTCTCTGCCTCTCTCTTTTTCCTTCAACTAGTCCCTAAGACCCATCTCATTGACCGTGCTTTTGTCACCTGATCTCATATCCCCTGATGTGGCTTGGTGTCATTTTTTTAATGCTCTTGTGAAGCAACTTGGAACATTTTTAATTATGTTAACAACACTATAGAAATGTGTAGCGATTGGAACAAGGGCCAGGTGGATCTTATTAAGCATGAGATCCTTGATTGGGGCTGTTAACCTGGCTCAATCAGGGAGCCCTGGCTGACAGATATAACCAGGAGATTTAATGAGTTCCCTCATTCTAGGGGCTGGCTCGGAGGCTGGCTGGTCAGAGCTCATATACTGAACATGTATAAATAAAGAGTGACTTGGTGATGGGATTCCAGCCTCTGTGCAGTTATTTCAAAATGTAAGATTTTAGGGAAGAAATTCCAGGACTTTAGCATAGTGAAGGAAATTCCAAGTAAGGATGGGGAGTGGCTTGGAGGGGAACCTACATGTATCAGCTGCCCCTGTCCTTCGAGGTAGAAATGGTCGTGGGTTTGGAAGGTGCTGTCTAATGATCATTGGTGAATTTCTGCAGCGCATTTTGTCAATGGTACACACTGCTGCTACTGAGTGTTGTTGGAGGAGGAAGTGGATGTTTAAACCTTATTCCAGGATAAATTGAGCAAACAAACCAAAAGCGATGAGGTGCACATATCTGATACGTTGGTGTGTGAACTCACCAAGTTGGGAGCTACACACACCCAGACAGATCCAGAGCAGTAACAGTGCCCTGAAGTAAGAGAGGTGAATGCAGGCAGGTAGAAACCTTCAAGCCAGTTCCCAAGGATAATTAAGGGTCAGAAGCAAATCCTAGCCTTGCCAGTGATGCACATACCCCATATGTATATGTTTTTAAAATGTTGTGATTAATATGTGGGGAGATTAAGAAGCTGACAAAACAGGATCTAGAATGGATTCCTTGGCACTTGTTAAGAGAAAAGATTATGCACAGGGAAACAAACTTGCTTTGAAGAAATGATGCCTGATTTGTTATGTTAGTCAAGAACATCCGATTAGATGTATAGGGCAGCAAGACCAGTTACATGGAACGAACAAAAACAGACAGCCTGACAGCAAGGGGTGAAAGGGCACAGGAAATGATGTTTACTATAAAATCTTAAAACTATTAATAGCAGGCTTTAAATTGGAATCATAAGCAGGAGAGCTGTGACTGAAGACTCAGAGAGAGAGTGAAACTAGCCTCAGTTTGAAAATCTCACAGCAGAGTCATTACTTGCTAAAAATGCAAACACAATAACAATTTCAATCCTGACAACTGTCAAATTCTTATCTCAAAATTTCGGCGAACTGTTGGAAGTAATCAGCAATAACCAGTTAATCTGAGACGGCCTAGGGCCTGATAGATCTGCTTACTGAACCTTCTGACCCGGGGAATTGTTTACTCTCACTCCACGTTGCACTCTTTATGATTTAAACACTTCCATTAGTTTGCACCTTCCCTGCTTCTGTAGTTTAAGGAGTGAAGTCTGACTGTGTCAAATGCTAATGTGACACTATACACTGCCTCAGAGAGTGATGCTGTGTCATTTGATCTTGCTCGCACTCATGTCAAGCAGGAGCTACATTAGGCTGTTTCTTAAAAAAACTGAATGCTTTACTTACCTCAGCAGACTCTGTAAATATTCTTTAGACCAAGACTATTGGAGACTGTCAGGAGAACAACCTCTGTTTTTCTCATCTCTCCACATAAACAGAAGTTCCTCACAGGTAGGACCATTCCAGTAAAGTCTGGTCCATGGATGTACATAGGAGAGAAAGTACTGAAACAGGCCATTCAGCCCAATAGGTGCCTGATGGTGTTTACACACTTCTCAAGTCCTGTCATGTTTTTGCTCATCTAAATCTGTCATCATTTTTGTCATACTTGCTTAGCTCTCCTTATCTATGTAGGTGCGGGTCACTTCAACCCCTCCCTGAGGTAATAATTCCACATTCTCTCCATAAAACCATGGGATGAAGGAGCAGAAATAGACCATTCAGTCCATGAAGCCTGCTCCACTAGTTAACCAGGCCATTGGCTGATCTGCTAATCCACAACTCCACTTTCCTGTCTTTTCCTCTTGCTGATTAAAAATCTGTCTGTCTCAGCCTTGATTACAGTTAACATCCCAGGTTTGACAGCCCTCCGCAGTAAAGAATTCCACAGATTCCCTCCCCTCTGAGAGAAGAAATTTTTCCTTTTCTCCAGATAGGACGCTTTCTATGGATGCATCTATAAAATCCTTGTGGACATGTCGAGTTTCCTTATCGCTGTCTTAAACGTGCAACTACTTATCCTGAGATAATGGCCTCTGGTCCTCGACTCTCCCACAAGGGGAAACAACCTTTCTGCATCTCCCCTGTCAAGCCGCTAGGAATTAATATCTTTTGATGTCATCACCTTTCATTTTTATAAACTCCAATCCCAGCTGACTCAACCTCTCCTCATAAGAGAATCGCTGCAGAGCCGGAGCAGCCCAGTGAACCTTTTCCGGACTGTTCCCCATGTCAGTCTATCTTTCCTTAGTTAAGGGACTGAAGCTATTCACAGTGTTCCAGCTGTGCTCTGATACCACACACTAACTATTTGCTCTGGATTTTGTGTAATGCCTCCATATCCTTCCTGGATGAAGGGCAGTACCCACCATCAGGCACAATGCTGTCACTGACATGTAACTAGTGACTGCAAGGTTTGGATTCATTTCCTTGCCGATGTCCTTTGTTGCTCAGCCTTTTCACCAGCATCTAACCTGTCACTGTCACAGGTGCGTGCACAGGTCAATCCACTCCTGCAGCCCCATTTGTCTCTATCACCACCTCCTCTTCCTCATTCTATTAACCAGAATGTATCATTTCACCCTTCATTACGTGTCATTCCATCTGCCACCATTTCATTTTGGTCATTTCAATAAGTCTCCCCAAGACTCTAGTCCATATTGAAATCACCGAGCGCCTCCTCACTGACCATTCATGACATTCTTCTGACATCTCACTACATAAAACACACATTTTCCTCAACATTTAATGTCATGGTGTAGAAACTTAATGGCGGGTGTGGTGTGAATCTGACTTGATAACTAGATTAGATTCGATTCCCTACAGTGCGGAAACAGGCCCTTTGGCCCAAGCAATCCACACTGACCCTCCGAAGAGTAACCCACCCAGACCCGTTTCCCTCTGACTAATGCACCTAACACTATGGGCGATTTAACATGGTCAATTCACCTGACCTGCACATCTTTGGAATGTGGGAGGAAACCGGAGCACCGGGAGGAAACCCACGCAGACACGGGGAGAATGTGCAAACTCCACACAGTCAGTCACCTGAGGCTGGAATTGAACCTGGGTCCCTGGTGCTGTGAGGCAGCAGTGCTAACCACTGAGCCACCGTGCCGGCAGCTTTTCTCTATATTTTATGGAGTGATATCGATATCACTGTTGGGAGCTACACTCTGGGTTAGAGACTATACTAACCAGCACACCTTAGCAACAGTTCCATTTCTGCTTTCCCTTGGTTGATGTCTGGAGAGTTCACTCATTGCCAATTACCCACTACTCTCTTATCACTATTGGATTTCCACCCATTTGTGTTTGTCAGGCCGTGATTACCTTCTCGAGGCACCAAGTGCAATTCCCCCCTCCCTGGGCACGGTATGGAAGGGCAAATAGTTGGCAAGTTGACCCCAACAAGATACTCATATTGATTGATTGATTGATTGTTGTCACATGTACTAAGATACAGTGAGAAGTGCTGTTTTACATGCTCTACACATCATATCATACAAAGTGCATCAGTGTAGCAGAGCAGAGTGCAGACTACAGTGTTACAGCAGCAGAGAAGGTACAGAGAGAGATCAATGTTAACATTTGAGAGGTCTGTTCAAGAGTCTAATAACAGCGGGGACGAAACTGTACTTACAACTATTTGTGTGCGCATTTTTATTGGGTGCCTGATGGAAGAGAGTGGAGGAGACTATAAATGGGGTTGGGAGGGGTCTTTGATGATGTTGGATGATCTCCCGAGGCAGCAGGATGTATAGACGGAGTCAATGGATGGAAGGCTGTTTTTTGTGAAGGATGGGGATGTGTTCACAACTCTCTGGAGTTTTTTGCACTCTTGGGAAGAGCAGTTGCCAGACAGGATAGGATGCTTTATATAGTGCACCTCCAGAATCCTTGAGGATAAGCTGAATTTCCTTATCTTCCTGGGGAAGTGGAGACCCCCCACCCTGATACTGCCTCAGCATTGAAGTGCTGGATGAGGAGATCCCTTGGGACTCACCAGCAATGAAGATCCTTGATTGGCCAATTAATGGGCCTCAACTTGCCATGGGTCCAATTACCTCCCTCCCTCAAAGGCAACAAAGAGGTTGGGGGTGACCACTCATCCAAATCTGGCCAATCAGGGAGAGAGGAGGAGCAAGGCCATGCCTGCTGAAAACCTTTGAGCCCTTTGTGTCTGCACCAACTCTTTGATTGAGTGATTGTCTTGGTGCCATTCTCTCAGTAACACAGCCTTTTAGGTTTATTGCAGGAATACTAGTAACTATATACAGTTATACATAGAGTACTCACACTCACAACACACTCAAATATACAACATACTCACGGACATAACACTCACACATACAACACATGCTTAAATATACAACACACACACACACACAAAACATATTCAAACACACAACACGTTCATGCACAGAACAGACACAATCAAACACATGCAACACTCACTCACAACACATTCACAACACTCACTCACAACACATTCACAACACTCACTCACAACACATTCAAACACACAACATACACTTAACACACAAAACACACTCAAAGACACTCCCACAGTCAGACACTCTGTACACACACATACCCTGAACATACATACTCAAACACACAGACATGTAAACTCACACACTCAAACATACACACGTGGAAACCTAAAAACACATTCATAAACACACTTATATACATATAGTTATGCTCGTGTACACTCAAACACGCACACACACTCAATCATGCACACTCAAAACACTCAGACACACGTGCAAACTCACACTCAAACATATACACACTCAAAACACACATATCCTTCACATGTACTAGGGATGCAAGTCAAGAGTCAAGAGGAACTTGATTTGTCATTTCTATCATATACAACTGATACAGTAAAAACGAGACAGCATTCCTCCAGGACCAAGATGCTACATGGACAGCACAAATTACACAAGAATATAGTCATATGCATAAAGTGCATATAAAAGTGCAAACATGTAAGACAGCAGAGTAATTCCTGACAAGACAATAGGCACAGTGGTGGACAAGTTACAGTGTAATAATTTAGCAACAATTCAAAAAGTCGTGCAAAGAATTGCAGATGGATAGAATGTGATTGTACAGTGTTAAGGAGCCTTATTGTTTGGGGGAAGGAACTGTTGCACAGTCTGGCTGTTAGAAACCGAATGCTCTGGTGTCTTCTGCCAGATGGCAGGAGGGCGAAGAGTTTGAGTGAGGGGTGTGTGGGGTCTTCCATAATCCTCTTAGCCTTTTGGATGCAGCGTGTGGTGTAAATGTTAGTAATGGAGGGGAGAGAGACCGCGATGATTTTCTCAGCTGTCCTCACTATCCTTTGTAGGGTCTTATGATCCAAGCCAGTGCAATTCCCGAACCAAGCACTGATGCAGCAGCTGAGGGTACTCTTAATGAGCCTTCTGTAGAATATGGTGAGGATGAGGGTGTGGGAGGTGGGCTTTCCTCAGTCTGTGCAGAAAGTAGAGACGCTGCTGGGCTTTCTTGGCTATGGAGCTGGTGTTGAGGGTCTAGGTGGACACTAAGAAATTTGCTGCTCTTCACAATCTCCGGGCGGAGCCGCTGATGCCCAGCAGATCGAGGTCACTCCGTGCCTTTCTGAAGTCAACAACAATTTCTTTCGTTTAGTCTACGTTCAGAGACAGGTTGTTAGCTCCGCACCAGTCCGTTAGCCGCTGCACCACCTGTCTGTAAGCTGACTCGTTGTTCCTGCTGATGAAACCCACTACAGTCGGGTCATCAGTGAACTTGATGATGTGATTTGAGCTGGGCATCGCTGCACAGTCGTGTATCAGCAGGGTGAACAGCAGTGGACTGAGCACACATCCCTGGGGTGTGATGGTGTGATGGTGTTGGAGATGCTGTACCCAATCCAGACTGACTGAGGTCTCCCAGTCAGGAAGACCAGGATCCAGTTACAGAGGGAGGTATTCATGGCCCAACTTCGCTGCTTGTTGGATGCTGCCTTCCAGCACCACTGATCCAGACTCAGCTTTCCAATCAGGTGCTGAGGAATGATAGTGTCATTGACAGCTATTGCTACTGAAATGAAGTCACCCAGACAGGCGGTCCTTGGTTTACACAGACTCTGCATTTATATTAAAAAAACCTCCTCCGCAGAGTGTAGCCTTCCTGTTATTGCTGTCCCCACCTTTTCTTGTGATAAAGCCACACAGCAGCAGATTTCGTTTCCTCCAAAGTCTGTTTTCGCTGCTCAGACACAACGGCTCCAGCTAGCTTCTTCAAGCTAGTTACATCTGCAGAGTATTTCTTTAGCCAAGTTTCCTGTGTTGGGGTGGGTGGGGAGGGGTGCTCTGGTGAGAGTGTGTCACGTCATGAATGACGATCAGGACTGAGAGCTAGAGGAGCTGGCTTAGGAACAACGGAAAACTCTTCATATCCCTGATCAAGAAAAATAATGGGAAAGTGAGGTCTGCAGGTGTTGGAGATCAGAGCTGAAAATGTGTTGCTGGAAAAGTGCAGCAGGTCAGGCAGCATCGAAGGAACAGGAGAATTGACGTTTCGGACATAAGCCCTTCATCAGGAATGGAGTTCCTGATGAAGGGCTTATGCCCGAAACGTCAAGTTTCCTGTTCCTTCGATGCTGCCTGACCTGCTGCGCTTTTCCAGCAACATATTTTCAGCCAAGAAAAATAATGGCCAGCTTGTGGGATATTCTGAACTCTTGTGTTTTAACTGAGCTGAGGATCGGTTTGAATATCGACTTAAAATTGGTGAATATTTGCTCAGTAACAGCTTAACACTTTGTAAGTAAAATAAAATTAATATGAAATATACATTGCACTGTTTTCCCTATTTTTAATCCCGATAAAAAAACTTCTGCTGTGGATTTTTCTAAAACAGGGGAAGCGGGAACTGTGATGAGAAGCAAAAACAATCTTCAGAACCCTGATCTTGACAGGTCAAGTACTTGAACTAAGGGAAATGACACTGACGTTAACTCAACTCTGCAAATACTGTGGATTGGAAAATGCCTAGAATAAGGGCATTCTGAAATCTTTGCATTCATTCACAGGATGAGGACATCGCTGGCTAGACAAACATTTATTGCCCATTGCTGATTGAGGTTGGGAATCAACCACATCGCTGTGGGTCTGGAGTCACATGGAGGCCAGACCAGGTAAGGATGGCAGTTTCCTTCCTTATTAGTGACCCAGATGGGTTTTTCTAACAATCAACTTGTGGTCATCTTCAAACTCTTAATTCCAAATTTTAATCGAATTCAAATTCCACCATCTGCTGCAGTGGTACTTGAAGCCAGGCCCCCAGATGTTTCCTGGGTCTCTGGATTAACAGTTCAGCGGTAACATGACTAGGCCATCATCTCCATTTGTGGATCAGTGGTGCTGGAAGAGCACAGCAGTTCAGGCAGCATCCAAGGAGCAGCAAAATTCATAAATTTGGGGCAAATTCATAAATTCCTGATGAAGGGCTTTTATTCCTGATGAAGGGCTTTTGCCCGAACCATTGATTTCGCTGCTCCTTGGATGCTGCCTGAGCTGCTGTGCTCTTCCAGCACCACTAATCCAGAATCTGGTTTCCAGCATCTGCAGTCATTGTTTTTACCTCGTTGATGGCTTTATTCCTGATGAAGGGCTTTTGCCCGAAACGTCGATTTCGCTGCACTTTGGATGCTGCCTGAATGGCCGTGCTCTTCCAGGACCGCTAATCCAGAATCTGGTTTCCAGCATCTGCAGTCATTGTTTTTACCTCATCATCTCCATTTTGATCAGCCAGCATCTAGAGAGAGAAACAGTCTGACAGAAAGTCACCTGCCTGAATTGTGAACTCAGCTTACCAATGCTTTAATAAGGATATTGCGGTCCTGAGTACGTAGAGGATTTACAGTAATCTGAGAGTGCATGTATATATAGGAGAGGATACAGTGTAGGGCTCTCTTTCCTTGAAATGAGTAGACTGAGGGTGATTTAATGGAGGCCTTTAAAATGATGAAAGATTTTAATACACAGGCAAGGGATAGCCTTTCATCCTGTGGGGAGGAACCATCAGTGTAAGATCATTGATAATTTTTACCAAGAGAGTCGTGAGAATGTGAAACTCACCCCCGTGGGAAATGGGTGAGGGGAATGATATTGTTACAGTTACAGTGGACATCATGAAAGGGTTGGAAGGAGATGTTGACAGGTTGGGAGGAAGACTGGGGTTGGGGTTTGGGGAAGCTGAATAGTCTATTGCTATGTCATTTTACTCAGCAGATGGTGACTCTTTGGAATTCTCTCCCACAGAGGGCTGTGGAAGCTCAGGCTTTGAGTCTGTTTATGGCAGACATTCACTGATTTCTGATTCCTAGTGGGGTACGGGGTAATGGGGACTCAGTGGATAAATTTCATGAAAGTGTTTGATCAACCGTAATTGAAATGACTTCACCCCCATCACCAAGTCCCCCTTTATTTATGGGGGAGAGTCCTAGACACTGATCCAGCTCCCTCAGAGCCAGCTCTCAGAGTGAGTGAACAGAACCCCTGACACTCCTGTTTATATCTGTCAGCCAGGGCTCCCTGATTGGACCAGATTAACAGCCCCAATCAGGGAACTCCTATTCTATGAGGTCCACCTGGCTGAGCCCATTACAGACAGTGAAGTGATCATTTTGTATAGTGGGGCAGATTTGATGGGCTGAATGGCCTACTCCTGTTCCTATATCCCTAAATCCCTTCAATGAAGACAAAATGGAATAGACAAGTGAGCTGTGCAATGAGGGATGATTGAGTGGAACAGGCTTACACTGGCATGTGTTTAGAAGAATAAGAGGTGATTGATCATATTGGAGGATATAAAATTCTTTACGAGGTGACGGGGTCAATATTGAGAAGCACTTCCCGCTTACTGCAGAGTTTAAAACACTGGGAAACTGGTCAGCATGGACAATTCGGACCAAAGGGTCTGTTTACATGCTGTATGAGTCTACACCTTTAACTTGCAGCACATGTGTGTTAATAAGAATAATTATTGAAAACACATTGGATTTCTTAGCCAAGATACCAACATTTCCTTAACTCAAATGAGATAAAACCAGACTAACACTGTGATTACAAATATTCCTTCATACTTATTCAATGTAATCAGATCAAGGCAATCATTATTTCCCCATGAAGATGAAGGAAAGAATTTCTATATGCATCTCTATAGCGCCTGCAACTGTACAAGGTGTCGATGAGTCCACATTAGGAGTACTGTGACAGTTTCTGTTCTGATTGTAACAAGTTCCTGGAACTGTTAATCTGGTCCAAACAGGGAGCCCTGGCTGACAGATAGAAACAGGAGTGTCTCACTGTGTCTCACACCTGCGCACACACACCATGGGTACTGGGGAAAAATAAGCACTACCACAGTTAGGCGGTAGTGTGGGGGCTAATTAAAAAAAAAGCTTTAAAAAAAGAAGAAACAGGAGTGTCAGGGGTTCTGTTCACTCTGAGATCTGGCTCTGAGGGAGCTGGATCAGGGCCAGGGACTCTCCCTGTGTAAATAAAGGGGGACGCAGTGATGGGATACTGGCCTCTGTGAAGTTATTTGAGTTTTAGAGTCCCCTTATTTAAGGAAAGATATTTTTTCATTGGAGGCATTTCAAAGAAGGTTCACAAGAGTGATTCCTAGAATGAAGGGATTGTCTTACGAGCAATATTTAAACGGGTTGATATTAGGTAAGTGCATCCTTTGGAACAATATACCAAGGAGAAAAATGGTGAAGCTGAACAGGAACACTTAATTAACAATGCCCACACCTCCATAGCAGGTTCTAGACTGGACCCAGATCACCTGACCAGCTCTCTTAAAAGGGCTGTTTGGAGTCTACTCACTGGGGTTTAGAAAATAAGAGGTGATCTCACTGAAACATGTTAAATGCTTAAGGGTCTTGACCCTGTCAATGATGAAAGGCTGTTTCCCCTCAGGGGAGAGTCTAGGACCAGAGAGCACAGTCTGAGAATAAAGGGGCACCAATTTCAGACTGAGATGAGGAGGGATTACTTCTCTCAGAGGGATGTGGGTCTTTGGAACTCTTTGCAACAGAGAGCTGTGGGGGCAGAGACAGATTTAAGGCTGAGATAGATTCTTGATCAGTCGGCGAATCGAAGGATATAGGGAAAGGGCAGGGAACTGAGTGCAAGGAGTCTTCGATCAGTCCTCACCGACCAGTAACCCACCCAGACCCATTTCCCTCTGACTAATGCACCTAACACTACGGGCAATTTAGCATGGCCCACACATCTTTAGACTGTGGGAGGAAACCAGGGCAAACCCACTCAAACATGCAAACTCCACGCAGACAGTTGCCTGAGGCTGGAATTGAACCTGGGACCCTGGTGCTGTGAGGCAGCCATGCTAAACACTGAGCCACCATGCCACCCATAAACATCCCCACATTTTTCTTGGAAGTAAGTGCCAAACAAGATTTCACACCGAGACACATGAGTATATTAGGTTGGTGACTAATACACCATGGTTAAAGGGGCAGGTTTTGTGCAGCGTTTTTGTGGAGGAGGAGTGGCTAAGATAGTTATGGATACATTCCAGAGCTAAAGGCCCAGGCAGCTGAAGGCATAGACCCCGATAATGAGTGAGGAGAATAGAGCCACTAAAGCTGAAGGGAGTATATGTGGTTGAAGTCTGAAGTAAAAGACTTGATGGGCTGCATGGCCTTTTTTCCATCGATGGGGCATTCACAGCTTGTACTGGCCATTATTACACAGTGAGCTGCCAGGTCTCTCTGGCACCACTTGGTATCGAATGCATGAACAGCAACTGGAGAGGTCCCAGCAATGTCTCCGTCTCAATCCCAGCCAGCCTTTGATCATATTCTCTGATGAAATAATAATTTTCTTATTCTGAGCACTGGATTTTGCCAACTGCTTTGTTTGCTTCATCTCAAACCACACCAAATCTACACCAGTCCCACTTTCTCACACTTGGCCCATAGCTCTGAATGTTATGATCCTTCAGGTGACCATGCAAATACTTCTTAAAGGTTGTGAGGTTCCCACCTCCTCCCCTCCCAGGCAGTGCATTCCAGACTCCACTTTCAGGGTGAAAAAAACCTTCCCTCAAATCTCCTCCAAACATCCTGTCTTTCACTTTAAAAGTGTTCCCCTTTGTTATTGACACTTCAGTTAAGGGAACAGCTGCTTTCTATTCACCCTGTCTATGTCTCTCATAACCTTATATACCTTTATCAGGTTTCCCCAAAACCTTCTTTACTCTAAAGAAAACAGCCCAAACTTACCTTCATTGCTGAACCACTCCATCCCAGGTAGTATCCTGGGAAGTCTCCTCTGTATCCTCTCCAGTGCAGTCACATCCTTCCTATAGTGTGGGGACCAGAACTGCACACAGTACTCCAGCTGTGGTCTAACTAAAGTTCTGTACAGCTTCAACATAATCTCCCTGTTCTTATAATCTCCACCATGACTGATAAAGACAAGTGTCCCGTATATTTTTTTAACTGCCTTATTAATCTGCCCTGCCAGCTTCAGGGATCTGCAGACCAACATCCCAAGATCCCTCTGTTCCTCTGAACTTCCTAGTGTCCTGCCATTTAGTGAGTACTCCTTCTTCCAAAGTGCATCACCTCATGGTTTATAGGATTAATTTGCAACTGCCAATGATCTGCCCAATCTATTTATATCTTCCTGTAACCTAGCACATTCCTTCTCACTGTCAACCACCCTACCAATCTTTATGTCATTCGCAAATTTATCATTGATCGCTAAACCTCATTTAAGAGTATCAGAAACAACAAGAGACCAGCACTGATCCCTGTGGTACACCACTACACATTGAGCTCCAGGCAGATAAACAGCCTTCTACCACCACACTCTGTCTCCTCCCACGGAGCCAATTGTGGATCCATCTTGTCAAGTTACCCCATGTGCTTTCACCTTCTTTACCCGTTTTCCATGTGGGAACTTGTCACGAAAGCCACAAAAACTACATCAACTAGGCTACTCTTATCCATAATCTAGATTAGAGTGGTGCTGGAAAAGCACAGCAGGTCAGGCAGCATCTGAGGAGCAGGAAAATCGACGTTTCGGGCAAAAGCCCTTATCAGGAATAGAGGCAGGGTGCCTGCAGAGTGGAGAAATAAAATTTTATCTCTATTCTAGACTAGACTCTGGTTTCCAGCATCTGCAGTCCTTATTTTTACCCTTATTCATTCACCTGGTCATCTCCTCCAAACAAACTTGTTAGATATGACCTGCATGTTGACTATTCCTTGCCTTTCCAGGTGGAGATGAATACTCTCCTTTAGAATTTTCCCAATAGTTTTTCTAGAATTTTACCAATCTTCAACACCGTTATCATATACAAACCTGCACAAAGAAAACAACAAAAAACTGAATTGTTTTCAGATTGCCCGTGTGATGTGTGTCACCAATCTTTCTTTCCGCAGCAGTTTTCTGAAAATTGATGTTAAATTCTTGGCGATATGAGATCACTCTTGGTGGGGGTGGGGAGGAGGGAGTGTTTCAGTAATTTCTACATCCCTCAATCTGAACCTTGTTTGGGAGGTTCCCATTTCAGCCAACGATGACTGGGTTGCCAGGAATATGAGAAACCAGAGCAGAGTTGACACCCAGGAAATGTAACCCAGAGAAGGTCAGTGCACCTTCACAAAATAAAGGGATTAGACTGTGCCGCAAAATAGACAAATGCTGCACTTTCCTCCATACAAGTGTATTGTTTTTGAAACCATTTTACATTCTCTGAGAACACTGACAGGAGTGAATGCTTAACTGCACCAAGAATCTCCCCATTACACGCCCAAGTGACTGTCCAATGAAAAAAACCTTGCTTTTAAAAACTAATCTCATTGTCACAGACAATTACAGTTTGCCCCAATTTCACAGAGTAGTTGTGAAAACTATCCTGCAAATAGTGATTAGGAATTCACTGGCATGGTACAGTAGGAGGCCATTCACCCATTGAGGCTGTGCAAGCTCTTTGAAGGACTTGCCAAATAACCCATTTCCCCTGCACTGCCATCCCCAACTCCCTTGTGCTTTCTAGCCCTGCAAAATTTTCCTTTTATTAATTAATGTCAAGATTAACAATTTAACCGATTTAAATATCTCTGTGCACTGTATTTTGGATCATTCTGCTTTTATTTTGAGGATTGAGCTCAATTTCCTTTCCAGCACTGGGGATTATACACAGTATCGTGTCAGAATCATGGAAGTTCAGGTTTGGATTCCTGCAGTTGATGCCTATGACATGATATGTGTTTTATTTTAAATTATGAGAAGAAACATAGACATATACATTCACACCTGTCCATGTCCTATCAACTTTGCCATTGTAATTTACTGTCTCTATGATTGCAATAGAATCAATCTATCCATAGAAATGTATCATGCTGCAGTTACAAACTCCTTCCAGTGGGGGTGCTATTCTTCCACCATTGACAGGAGGGCTGAAGGATTATTGGTTAGCTTCCATGTAGTGCTGGTAATCCTAGTTTAATTTGATTTACTTTTCTTAAGTAAATCAAATTAAACCAGGATTAAGACCAAAAAAATAAACAGGAGTGCCAGAGGTCCTGTTCACTCTGAGAGCTGACTCTGAGGGAGCTGGATCAGTGTTGAGGACTCTCCCTGTGTAAATAAGGGAGGACTTGGTGATGGGATACTGGCCTCTGTGAAGTTAATTCAGTGGCAGCGAGAAAAAAAAATGCTGCTGAAGAAATTCAATCACAATGGTTGTCTTCGAGTTGGGATAAGCATTTCTGGCATCATGTCGTTAGTTGGGAAGCTTGAATTGTTCAATCCTGCTGTCGAAGACTGGGTTCAGTTGTGGAAAGAATGCATTATTTTTTCTGGCAAATAACATTGGGGGCAGATGAAAAGCAACAAGTAATTCTCTGATCAGCTTGTGGACTCACAGCTTTTTTGGTGATGAGGAGCCCAATGTTTCCTGAGGCACCAGATACTAAAACCTTTCAAGCACTGATGGATTTAGTTGAGGAATATTATGACTCCAAGCCTCCTCTAATTCTGAGACACTTTCGCTTTTACTCAGCAATTCGAGAGCCGGGGGACTCTGTATCGGGATTTTTCATGAGGTTAGGATGACTGGCAGAGGCGTGCGACTTTGGTTTAACTCTTAATGAGATGCTGAGAGACCGATTGGTGGAAGGGATTAATGATATAACCATGCAAAAGCCCCACTGGACTTCAAACCTGACAAGTGGCTTTGTCATGAGAAAATGTAGCAAGTGGAGCAGATGAGTTACATAATATTCAGTTCAAGTCTCATATGAGAAGCAGCTGGATCAGTTATCACTGATTGTAGTAAAACACCGGGGCCCAAGCTTGACTGGGTGAAATTGGTTGAGAAATTCACCTTGATTGATTTTCGATTAGAATGGCAGCCTGAGTGAAGTCCTGATTAAATACCCGAGGTTTTTCAGGAAGGACTAGGGACTATCAAATGAGACAAGGCCACTTTGCCAGTTGACCAGGAAGCAATCCCATGATTCTGCAAGGCCCACCAAGTGCCATTTGCCTTTTGGTAAATGTTGAGGCAGAATTCAGGAGGCTGAAAAGTGAAGGAATCATCAAACCGGCACAGTTGGTGGAATGGGCAGCACCGGTCGGACTGGGTTGTGAAGCCTGATTCCTGAAGGAGGGCTCATGCCCGAAACGTCGAATCTCCTGCTCCTTGGATGCTGCCTGACCTGCTGCGCTTTTCCAGCAACACATTTTCAGTTCTGATCTCCAGCATCTGCAGTCCTCACTTTCTCCGAGTGAAGCCTGATAGCTTGGTTCACTTTTGTGGGGATTTTAACCAAATGGTAAACTGGACAAATACCCAATCTGTCACATAGAGGACGTTTACCCCAAGCTGGCCGGGTTGCTGTCCATCACAAAGCTGGACATGAACCACATGTACCTGTAATTGTGCTTAGATGAGGATTCCCTGAAGAATGCTACATTTAATACCCATAAGGGTTTGTACCAAAAAATGAGACTGCCTTTTCATGCCTGTGCAGACTTTCAGCAGATGGTGGAGAACATTTTACAACATTTTACAAGGGGCTATCCCAGGTTTCCATTTATCTGGATGGTGTGCTAAGAACTGGGAAAACCAATAAGGCCAATTAGAGAACTTGGACAGAGTCCTTAGGTGTTTCTCAAAGATAGGCATACGCCTCAGAAGGGAAAAATGTGTGTTCCAAGCACCCCAAATAACCTACTTGGGTCACAGAGTTGACACAACAGGGTTACATACCGTAGAAGATAAAGTGAGGATGATCAAAGATCCCCCAGCTCCCACATCTGTACCAGAGCATGGTTTTTCCTTAGATTGGTGAATCTTTATGGAAAGTTCATACATAATCTCACTTTCATCCTGCTACCCTTACAGCTGCTATTGAAAGCGTGTCAGCCTTGGAAATGGTCCTCTAGCCAAGACCTATCCTCTTGGGAAGTAAAGAAGCAGCCGTCATCCTCTAAGATGTTGGCACACTATGATCCCAAGCAATACCTGGTGCTGTCATGCGATGCCTCCCTGTACAGCATCGGGGTAGTGTTGGCTCACAGGTGACCCAATGGAGAGGAACAGCCAATAGCATGTGCTTCTCGGATTTTGGCTGATGCTGAATGAAGATATACCCAGATAGAGAAGGAACGTTTGACGGTCATCTTTGGTGTGAGAAAGTTCCACCAATGCCTTTACAGACGTAGATTTGTCATAGTACCAGACCACAAACCCCTGCTAGGGGTACTCAGAGAGATCAAGAGCTTGTTGCCCATAGCTTCCATTCGAGCTCAGTGATGGGCTGAATGCCAAGTGTGTACAATTACAAATTGGAACATAGTCTGGGAGGCCAAGTAGCAAATGCAGATGCCTTGAGCTGCTTCCTGCTGGT
This sequence comes from Hemiscyllium ocellatum, assembly GCF_020745735.1. Lineage (NCBI taxonomy): Eukaryota > Metazoa > Chordata > Chondrichthyes > Orectolobiformes > Hemiscylliidae > Hemiscyllium > Hemiscyllium ocellatum. The sequence goes on along the minus strand of NC_083424.1, from coordinate 4,124,830 downwards.
AGATACACCACGGGTGCTGCTGCCTCTGGAACAGTTCTGTTCTGGTTTTGAACTTTCAGGACACCCTCCCAGTTACTGCTGACAATATCAGACCGTGGACGCAACAAAGGTCTGATCCTGGCAAAACTAAAACGGATGGGAGAAACAAAAGGATCAGAATTGAAACCTTTCTGGGCCTGGCGAGACCAAATCACCATAAAGGATGGCATTTATTATGGGCAGTGAGAGAGATTGTCCAGAGCAAAGGTCACTTTCAAATACTGACCGAACCCCACCAGGATCATCCCGGGATTCCGAAGTTCTTCAGTTCTGAAGAAAAGTGACTGGACCCGAAATGTTAACTGTGATTTCTCTCCACAGACGCCGCCAGACCCAATGAGATTTTTCGGCAATTCCTCTTTTTGTTTCCCACACACAGTGTAGGAGTTATGCAGCAACCTAGCAAACTACGAGTTCAAATCCCACAGCGGTGTCTTGTCAGTTTGAATATCATTCGATATATATCAGTTACTGGTGGAAGTGAGCATGGATTCCAATAAAATCATAGACTCATACAGTACAGATTAGGTTCTTTGACCCATCAAGTCTGTACTGACAAAAATATACTGAACCTACGTGGGTCCTAGTGTCTCGCACTGGGCTTGTATCCTTGAATGTTCTGACATTTCAGGTGCTCAGCCAAATACTTTTTAATGTTTGTGAGATTTTCCACCTCAGATCCTCACCAGGCAGTGCATTCCAGATTCTCACCAACCTCTGGGTGAAAACACGTTCAAATCCCTTTGAAACCTTCTGCTTTTCACCTTATAATGTTGCACCCTTTGTTCTTGACCCTTTGACAAAGGAGAACAGCTGCTTTCTATCCACCTTCTCTCAGTCCCTCATAACCTTATTCACCTCTTTCAGGGCTCTCCCTCAGCCTTCTCTGCTCCGAAGAAAACAGCCTGAGCTTATCCAGCCTCCCTCCGTCACTAAGATGTTCCATCCCAGTCTGTATCCTGGTGAATCTCCTCTGTACTCCCTTCAGGGCAAGATGGCAGCAGAGTTCCAGGGCTGCGTGTGGTCTCTCGCCTGTGGCCATCTGCTCTCCTTCTTTGTTTTAATTTTGCTTCTGCTCTTTTCTTTCGCTTTATTTCCTTCTCTTTTGATCTTTTGTTTAGGCGGCAGGGGTCTCTTCAAGATGGCGGCGCTGGCAGGTGGGACTACAGCCAAGGTGGGACTTGTTGCCTAGTAGTGGCCTGGCCAGGTAGAGGACCCGGGGAGTGTGTGTTGTGGACCCAGCGGTGAAGAGATAATGCCTAAAGTGGGGCGACTCCTACGTTGGTGCGTCCAGTGCAGGTGGAGGTGAGGTGGTGGTAGTGGAGATCTTCATGAGACTAGGGTCTGGCAGGGACTGGGTTGGAAAGTTGGATTGTCTGATTTTTTTATTTTTCTAATTTATTCCTGTCACCTATAATTTATTTCTTCACTTTTCTAATTTTCTTTTGTTTCTTATGAATTTGATCTAAAGTATCTGTAAACTTTTCACTGCATTCATTTGAGTCTATGTGACAATAAAGCTAATTCAATTCACCCTCCCTCCAACAGCATGGGGACCAGAACTGCACACAGTACTCCAACTCTGACCTAGCCAAACACCTGTCCAATTCCTGCTCTTATAATCTATAGCATGACTGACTAAGGTAAGCATTCGATTTGCCTTCTTCAGGTATCTGTGGAGAAACAAGCTCAGATTCCTCTGTTCCCTCTAACCTTCTTACTTTCCTGTCATTCACTGAGTGCTCCCTTGTCTGGTTACTTCTTCCAAAGTATATCACCTTACATTGACCAGGATTAACTTTCATCTGCCACTGACCTGCCTGCACATATCCTGCTCTCATCCAAAACCATCCTTCTTACTGTCGCTACCTTTTCAAAGTCCTAACTGGTTCATGTGCATCCTTTACCTCCCCTTCTTAACCAATCTAGCCAACATGTGACTCCAGTCTCACACCAATTAATTAACCCTTAAGCTGTCTCCTAAATAGTATCAAACTGGGGGACAAAGAATAAAATCAGATAGAGAATAGGATGGACTAACATGAGTCAAGGAGACATTGTCAAGGTTCTGAATTACATATCCTGAGAATTTATTTTATTGAAAAGCTTCTTGAGAATCAGTTTCAGACTCTCAATTCCTTCCTATTGGACATCTGCAAAGAGGAGCAGTGACAACATATCACAGGTCATTAGAAATTTCTTAGTTGAGCAAGTTAAGGATGGCATCATATTGACAGAAAAAGCATGCAGTGTTGTGAAGATTACTGGTAGGTCAGAGATTGGGAATACTCCTGAAACCAGCAAAGGGTAACTAAAAATATGGAGGGGACATAAGACTGTGAGAGTAAACTAGCAAGAAATATAAAAACAGGCAGTAAGAGCTTCTACTGGTATATATGAAAGAGAGCATCCAAAGTAAGGCTGAGAGGAATTAAAAATGGAAGGAAGAAAATGGTGGAGACTGTGGACAAGACAGTAAATCTATTCCATCAGTAGCAGAATGTTAGAGGGATGAAGAGAGCAAGAAACCCAAACTGACCATGGTCACCAGCAAAGTAGCCTCAGGCTCTTCCTGGGACGGAAACTTGACGGGTTCCCTCAATATGGTGACCTGTGTCCTAGGTTCTTGAAGTAATTTGTGAATGCATTGGTTATAATCTTCCAAAGATCTCTAGATTCTGAAAAAGACTCAGTAGATTGGAAAACTGCAAATATAACACCTCTATTCAAGAAAGGAGGGAGACAAACAACAGAGAACAGTTTGCCGAATATTTGCCGTTGAATGAATGTTTGAGTTTATTATTAAGGAAATGGGGCACTTTGAAAGTGGTAATTTAATCAGGCAGAGTCGACACGGTTTTGTGAAAGGGAAACTGTGTCTGACAAATTTATTGGAGCCCTTTGATGATGTAGGAAGCATAATGGTTAAGAGGGAAATGGTAGGAACGATTAAGGCAAATGGATGCTTTAAGGGTTAAGCTGGGCAAGCCGGGTTGATAGATTTAAGTGAGGAATGATGGAAGGGAGCTCAAGTGGGTTTAAACACTGGCAAGGACTGGTTGGGCCAAATGGCCTCTTTCTCTGCCCATATACCCTAAGCAACCCACCTGCTTCTATTTCCTATTTATGTCTGTTCTAACATTGAGGCATTACCAGGCAGGAGCTAATGTAGGTTAGTAAGCATAGAGGGGGTGAGCAGGCCTTGGTCTCAGTTAGGATTCATTAACATTGCTTGCCAATGAAATCTCACCACAGCATCCAGTCAGTCCAGCCAGGTCTGGGTGTGTTCTGGGAGAGAGTACACCGTCTGCTGACAGGATCCAGTTCAGGCAATATTGTTTAAAACAGCTTCGAGTGCCAAAGGAAAAGTGAATGAAAACGTATCGAAATAAATAAGAATAACATTGATTAACACCTGATTTTATAATACTGAGAAAACAAATGCCAATAAACTCTTCTTAATCATAGCCATACAAAGGTCCTCACAACTACTCTGTTTTTTTTGTGTTAAAAAAATAAATTGTTTGAACTTTCTTCAATGATAAAGAACACGCTCCATGAAATTCCTTCATTTTGTTTTTAAAAAATGCTGATTCACCGTGAATCCACGCAGAGTGAAAAGTTCCAGTTGGACTTGGCACAGCGTTCTGTTTTGGTTAAGTGGAGGTCAGGTAATGACCCAGCCTCCTCCTGGTGAGTCAGTGACGGTTGACTCCGATATAGTCAATGCTGCCTCATGACGCTGCTGCTGTTGAAGTTGATGCAATCCATTAATCCAACGCCAGCCAGGCTAACACCACAGAACTAACAGCCAGCTTCACCTTCCAGCTCAATGCAATGGCGGCTCGAGGCACCCCAGCCTTAGATGTACAGGAGCAATTCCTTTTCTCATCTCCTGACTGGCTTTCATCATGATGACCCCGGCCCGTTCGGGCTCTGGAACGGGTGTGCTCGGATATCGATGAGTCTGCCTGCATCTCGCTGCACACCAGCCAATCCCTGGCCACAGACTTCGGATACCCAGGGTCCACTTGCATGTTACTGTGTGTCACTTTCCAGTAATCCTTCCCCTTAAAGAAGTAGGCAGCTCCTACACGGGAACACAAGAATTTAATTTGAGTTGATTGCTGATGCAGTGAAAAGTATTGTTTTGCACTTTATCCAGGCAAATCATAACCTACATAAGTATATAGGTCAGTGCTGAGGGAGTGCCGCACTGTTGGAGGGTCAGTGCTAAGAGAGTGCCACACTGTTGGAGGGTCAGTGCTGAGGGAGTACCACACTGTCGGAGGGTCAGTGCTGAGGGAGTGCCGCACTATCGGAGGGTCAGCGCTGAGGGAGTGCCGCACTGTCAGAGGGTCAGTACTGAGGGAGTGCCGCACTGTCAGAGGGTCAGTGCTGAGGGAGTGCCGCACTGTCAGAGGGTCAGTGCTGAGGGAGTGCCGCACTGTCAGAGTGTCAGCGCTGAGGGAGTGCCGCAGTGTCGGAGGGTCAGTGCTGAGGGAGTGCCGCAGTGTTGGAGGGTCAGTGCTGAGGGAGTGCCACACTGTCGGAGGGTCAGTGCTGAGGTGGTGCCGCACTATCGGAGGGTCAGTGCTGAGCGAGTGCTGTACTATCGGAGGGTCAGTGCTGAGGGAGTGCTGCACTGTCAGAGGGTTAGTGCTGAGGGAGTGCTGCACTGTCAGAGGGTTAGTGCTGAGGGACTGCTGCACTGTCGGAGAGACAGTGCTGAGGGAGTGCCGCACTGTCGGAGGGTCAGTGCTGAGGGAGTGCCAGACTGTCGGAAGGTCAATGCTGAGCAAGTGCAGCATTGTTGGAGGGTCAGTGCTGAGGGAGTGCTGCATTGTCGGAGGGTCAGTGGTGAGGGAGTGTAGAACCATCTGAAGGTCAGTACTGAGGGAATGCAGCACTGTTGGAGGGTCAGTTCTTGAGGTGTGCTGTACTGTCAGGCCTTTCATCTATCAGAAGTGATGTAGGTTCACAATTGGATGAAGAAGTTTCCATGACACTATTTGAAGAATGTGCCAGTTCTTCCAGTGTCTTGACCAGTCCCTGAATCAACATCACCCAATTGGGATGTTCGAGATTGTGAAAAGCACTGAAAATTTCATTTTACGTCAAGCTTGCATGTCATTGGCTCATGTCAAGTTGCTGAAGGGCAATGAGTGACATCACTTTTTTAAAAAGTTTTAAACCAGAATAAAGTCACCATTTCTCACGTCTCAGTGCCTGAGTGTGGCAGGGCATAAGGAGAACCCATACCTGGAGAATATGTTCACAGGAACATGTCACAATGATTTCTGGGTTTTGCCCCTTCGACAGGGAGTATGTGAGAATTGAATGAAAGGGACAGGTCACATCCCAAACTGCCTCACTCCCCTCACCCCCATCCCTATTCCCCCACCCCCTCACCCCCACCCCCGTTCCCCCACCCCCCTCACCCGCACCCCCGTTCCCCAACCCCCCCTCACCCCCACCCCCGTTCCCCCACTCCCCCTCACCCCCACATCCGTTACCCCCTTCTGAGTTACTCTCCTCAAGTGGCAAACTACCTGCAGGTCATCAGCTGGTGGGAAGCACTGATCTTTCAGCTCAATCTTTACGGAGTTTGCACAGCTTCATTTGTCCACCTCCAATATCCTGCCATCATGGAAGCAGTCAAGTTGAAGGGGAAAGCGGGTTTGCTGGATTGGTCTGCATTTATGTAGCACCTCTAACATGGTAAACCAAACCATACCCCCCGCCCATCCAAGTTGCTTCATGGAAGTGTTATAAAATAATAACCCAAGACGTTGAGGCTCATATTGAGACATTGGAACATAACAGCAAAAGCTTCTTCAAACAGACAGGTTTTAAGGAACACCTTAAAGGAAAAGAGGAAGGGGCAATGTTACATACAGAGTTTCAAGTGCAGGTAACTGAAGGCACACCAGGCAACAGTGCAGCGATTATAATCCGACAGTCTCAAGTGGCTGGAATTGGAGGAGCACAGAGATTGGTGGGTGGAGAGGGGAGGTGGACTGAGAGCCCAGCACGATGGGTCAACACAATGAGTTTCTAGAGGTTTTTGTGTGTCCCTACACCGCTGGTGAAAATCCAATTTTCAGCATCCAGCAGTCAAAAGCTGCATTCCTTGCAATAAATGCCTCATCTTTGCACCTCGTTACAGGGCAACATGGTGGCTCTGCGGTTAACACCACTGCCTCACAGCACCAGGGACCCAGGTTTGATTCCCACCTTGGGTGACTGTGCAAAGTTTGCACACTCTTTCCAGTCCAAAGATATGCAAGTTGGGGCGGATTAGCCATGCTAAATTGCCCGTAGTGACCATGGATGAGCAGGCTAGGTGAGTTAGCCATGGGAAAATGCAGAGCCACGGGGATAGGGTGCTTCTGGGTGGGATGCTTTTCAGAGGGTTGGTATGGACTGAACGGCCTGCTCCCACATGGCAGGATTCTATAGCTCTACATTATTAAATGCGAAGAGTGGTACCAAGTAAGTTGGAGTCCAAATAGTATTTTAACCTTGTTCCACAGTCATTTAATTAGGTCACAGCTGACTGGACCTCAAATCCATTTGCTTAAATTCCCCATAGCTCTTGATATCCTTACCCAATGTAAGGTGATCACCTCAGTCTCAAGAGCTGCAGTGGACTCGTTTTGGGGAAACAGGTTCCAGATTGCTGCTGCAGGTTGTCAGGGTCACAGAGGGGATAAGAACAGGAATTTGTAAGATGCCACCAGCTCAGTAAGTCTGGGATGAAGATATGTCAGTGGCAGAGCACAGAGAGACCTCACTACCCTTTCCAGCTTTCAGCACCTCAGCTTGCCTTGTTGTCAGTAAAGCCTTTAAAAGAACACAAAGAACAAATTGCTGGAGAAACTCAGCAGGTCTGGCAGCATCTGGGGAGAGAAAGCAGAGTTGACGTTTCAAGTCCAGTAACCCTTTTTCAGAACCTGACTCCTGCTGAGTTTGTACCTTTAAGAGAGCTCACTATCATTATGGCTTTAAGAGACATGCTCATGAAATCATTCCTGAGTCAGGTAGATGGGGCAGTGAAGGTGGCTTTCGGCACACTGGCCTTCATCACTCAGGGCATTGAGTATAGAAGCTGGGAAGTTATGTTGCAGTTGTACAGGACATTGGTGAGGCCACACTTTGAGTACTATGTTCAGTTTTGGTCACCTTGCTATAGGAAAGATGCTATTAAACAGGAAAGAGTGCAGAAGAAATTTACAAGGATATTGCCAGAACTCAAGGGTCTGAGTTATAGGGAGAGGTTGGACAAGCGAGGATATTTTTCTTTAGAGTGCAGGAGACTGGGAGCGGGGGGTGGGGGGGAATCCTATAGAAGTCTATAGTCTTTTTCAGTCTCAGTCTCAGAAAAAGTCTCTGTCTTTTTCCCAGGGTTGGGGAAATCGAGGACTCGAGGGCATCAGGTTAAGGTTAGAGGGGAAAGAATAAAAAGGAATCTGAGGGGCAATCTTTTTAAACAGGATGGGACACATATGGAATGAGCTGCCAGTGGAAGTGGTTGAGGCAGGTACATTAACAACATTCATGTCATGTGACCTGAGGGCATAAAGATCCCATAGTCCATCTTACCCTGTGGATCACTTGACGCATGACACTCATGGGTAACATGTTTCGCTGCTGTAAACCATGAATGTAATATTAGCCCAGGCATGTAGTCCCTGAGGAATGTAATGCTGACAGACCATTGATTATTGTAATAACTGTCTGTTGGATCCTTCAATACCAGCACATCCACACCCAGTTTCCAATGTCATGGGAGACAACTGACGCGGCTGGAGATAAACTCACACCAGGTTTCCCTGATAGCGATCGCCAAAACCATGAACGTACCATCAGACCACTTCATGGCATCGTCGAGTTGGCTGGGCAGCCCCTGCCACTGACCCATGTCCTTTGGGTAATCAGGGTCCATTCTCCGCAGGTGGTCGTCATATCTCCAGTACTGGTTGTCCTTAAAGAAGTAGGTTTTATCGTCGTGGGGACAGACAAATGCTGCATCAATACTCTTCACCGACAGGTCAAAGTCACTGATGAAGCGTGGGTAACTCTCCTCGACATTATTATCTTTGAACACCCAGTACCGCTCCCCTGTTAAACACAATACCAACACACAGTCAGGCTTAGCATACCTCCAAACAGGTGGCTCGTACTATTTGGTTAATCAACTTCTCTTCTCAGTCGTAAAGTATTGGATTTCTGCAAAACCATAGATTGATACAGGGATGCCATACAACCTAATACTGACCCTCTGACAGTGCGGCACTCCCTCAGCACTGACCCTCTGACAGCGCAGCACTCCCTCAGCACTGACCCTCCGACAGTGCAGCACTCCCTCAGCACTGACCCTCTGACAGTGCTACACTCCCTCAGCACTGACCCTCTGACAGTGCAGCACTCCCTCAGCACTGACCCTCTGACAGTGCAGCACTCCCTCAGCACTGACCCTCTGACAGTGCAGCACTCCCTCAGCACTGACCCTCTGTCAGTGCAGCACTCCCTCAGCACTGACCCTCTGACAGTGCTACACTCCCTCAGCACTGACCCTCTGACAGTGCTACACTCCCTCAGCACTGACCCTCTGACAGTGCAGCACTCCTTCAGCACTGACCCTCTGACAGTGCAGTACTCCCTCAGCACTGACCCTCTGACAGTGCTACACTCCCTCAGCACTGACCCTCTGACAGTGCTACACTCCCTCAGCACTGACCCTCTGACAGTGTAGCACTCCTTCAGCACTGACCCTCTGACAGTGCAGCACTCCCTCAGCACTGACCCTCTGACAGTGCTACACTCCCTCAGCACTGACCCTCTGACAGTACAGCACTCCCTCAGCACTGACCCTCTGACAGTGCAGCACTCCCTCAGCACTGACCCTCTGACAGTTCTACACTCCCTCAGCACTGACCCTCCGACAGTGCAGCACTCCCTCAGCACTGACCCTCTGACAGTGCAGCACTCCCTCAGTACTGACCCTCTGACAGTGCAACACTCCCTCAGCACTGACACTCTGAAAGTGCCCACTCCCCCAGCACTGGCCCATTAACAGTGTGGCACTCCCTCAGCACTGACCCTCCGACAGTACTGTGCTCCCTCAATTCTGACACTTGACAGTGCGGCACTCCCTCAGCACTGACCCTCTGACAGTGCTACACTCCCTCAGCACTGACCCTCTGACAGTGCTACACTCCCTCAGCACTGACCCTCTGACAGTGCAGCACTCCCTCAGCACTGACCCTCTGACAGTGCAGCACTCCCTCAGCACTGACCCTCTGACAGTTCTACACTCCCTCAGCACTGACCCTCTGACAGTGCAGCACTCCCTCAGCACTGACCCTCTGACAGTGCAACACTCCCTCAGCACTGACCCTCTGAAAGTGCCCACTCCCTCAGCACTGGCCCTTTAACAGTGTGGCACTCCCTCAGCACTGACTCTCCGACAGTACTGCACTCCCTCAATTCTGACACTTGACAGTGCGGCACTCCCTCAGCAATGACCCTCTGACAGTGCAGCACTCCCTCAGCAATGACCCTCTGACAGTGCAGCACTCCCTCAGCACTGACCCTCCGGCAGTGTGGCACTCCCTCAGCACTGATCCTGCGGCAGTGTGGCACTCCCTCAGCACTGACCCTCCAACAGTGTGGCACTCCCTCAGCACTGACCCTCTGACAGTGTGGCACTCCCTCAGCACTGACCCTCCAACAGTGTGGCACTCCCTCAGCACTGACCCTCCGACAGTGTGGCACTCCCTCAGCACTGACCCTCCGACAGTGTGGCACTCCCTCAGCACTGGCCCTCTGACAGTGTGGCACACTCTCAGCACTGACCCTCCGACAGTGTGGCACTCTCTCAGCACTGACCCTCTGACAGTGTGGCACTCCCTCAGCACTGACCCTTCGACAGTGTGGCACTCCCTCAGTATTGACCCTTCAACAGTGTGGCACTCCCTCAGCACTGACCCTGCGGCAGTGTGGCACTCCCTCAGCACTGACCCTGCGGCAGTGTGGCACTCCCTCAGCACTGACCCTGCGGCAGTGTGGCACTCCCTCAGCACTGACCCTGTGGCAGTCTGCCTCTGTACCAATAAATGGGATTTTTCTGTATGTCTGACCATCAACCAGTTTTGACAATTTGGTGCCAATTCACAGTTAGGCCTGTCAGTTACAGACAAAAGGGTCCTATTGCCTGTTTTGATCAGTGCCTTTCCCAATGTTGGCCAGGAAGCCAGCAGTTCAGTGTGGGACACACCTTCCTTGCTGTTGTCAATGCAAAGATCAAAGAATTCCATTCTGGTATCAATCCATGGAACAAATGATTGAACACGTTGGGGCTCAATTCTCTGGGAAAGGGATGCTTTCCAGATAAGTTAGTCAAGGCTTTTAAAATAATGAATGTGTGGGGTTTGAGATTTGACATACAAATATTTCCTTTTCTGGGGGATCCATACAGGTAAACTGGCCATGAGCAGCTGTAACAGGGTGTCCAGGAGAATGCTTTGTACCAGACAGTGGTGGGCACTGCCCGGGGCAGATTTTACTGTCAGCTACACGTGGAAGTGGAATTGAAGGCAGGAGAAAACATACCAGACTGTGGGAAAAGACCAATGAGAGCCGGATAGGAAGGATGGCTTGACCAATGGGCTGTAAGCAGTCAGGCAGGAGGCTGGAAGAATGCAGCAAGCCAGGCAACATCAGGAGGTGCAGAAATTGATATTGCGGGTATAACCCTTCTTCAGGACTAGGGGTTCCAGCATCTGCAGTTTTTTTGTCTCTACCAATGGGCTAGCATGTGCTCAATGGGCTGACAGGCCTCCTTCTCTCCTGAAATGGTGTATGATTCTGTAATGCTGACAGAAGGATTGTTTGTGGCAGAGAACTGGATGAAACACATGGAAGAGAGCAATGCTGAAGATGGGCTGAAGAGAGAGTGGGAAGAGGGGCCTCATGTGGAGTGGAAACTGTGGGGCAGAATGGTCTGTTTCTTTGCTCAAGGTTTGATGTAACAGAGGCTAAAATGGATGTGAAAATACTCCTTAAGATTGATTTTAGAAGCTATGGTTCTATATTAAGGATTTTAACCCTTAATTTTTCAGTGTCTTTCAGATCAAGGTCTACAGCTGCTCATTATGAAATCATCAGCTTATTATCAAGGAACATAACTCAGCTTTTCGATTTATGCCACCACTTCTCATTGGCCTCACAGTGTGACTCTGAAGATAAACCCTGTTCGACAATGTTTACTCAGCAATGTCTGCATTACAAACCTGCAGGATTCAGTGTTTCTTAGGAATCTGTTGTTACTAAATTGTAAAGATGTGACCTCATAACCCAGGCTGTCACTTCCTGAGTAATACCCCAACACAAACCAAACACGATAATTCCAGTTCCATTTCCCCCCTTAAATGAAAGCAGCATACAGAGAAACTCAGCAGATCTGGCAGCATCTGTGGAGAGAGAGAGAGAGACAGCTAATGCTTCAAGTCTGAAGAAGGGTCATGGGACTCACAGTGTTAACTGTTTCTTTCTTCATAGATACTGCCAGACCTGCTGAGTTTCTCCAGCATTTTGTGTCTGTTGTGCTTTGGCTCATTTTGTTCTGACCAGCCCATAATAATCAGCTGCTTCCTCCCACAGTTTTAAAATGGGGGAGCAGGAAGTGGCCATTCAGGCTTGCTGCACTCTCCTATCTACACCCACCTGCCTTCACTCCATATCTCTTAATAGCTTTGCTGAACAAAATCCGACCTCCGATTTATAGTGATCGATTATGCCCTGGCATTTAATCCAGTGACCCAGGTCATGTTTCCAGGACCTGGGTTTGAACCCACCACACCTGATGGTGGAATTTGATTTTAATAAAAATCTAATGATGACCAGGAAACAAATGTTAATTGCTGAAAAATCCATCTGATTCACAAATGTCCTTTAGGAAGCATAAGAACATAAGGACGAGGAGCAGGAGTAGGCCACTCGGCCCTTTAAGCCTGCTCTGCCATTCAGTATGATCATGGCTGATCTTTTCACGGCCTCAGCTCCACTTACCCGCCCTTTCACCGTAACCCTTAATTTCTATACTCTTCAAAAATCCATCTAACTTTGCCTTAAACCATTCAATGAGGAAGCCTTGACTGCTTCACTGGGCAGGGAATTCCACAGATACACAACCCTTTGGGTGAAGATCCTTCTCAACTCAATCCTAAACCTGCTCCCGCTAAGTTTGAGGCAATGCCCTCTTGTCCTGGTTTCCCCTGCCAGTGGAAACATCCTCTCTACTTCCATCTTATCGATTCCCTTCATAGTTTTATGTTTCTATACAATCCCCCTCATTCTTCTGAATTCCAATGAATATAATCCCAGTCTACTCAGTCTCTCCTCATAAACCAACCCCCTCAAGTCCAGAATAAACCTCCTCTGCACCCCCTCCAGTGCCAGTACATCCTTTCTTAAGGAAGGAGACCTCAACTGCAGAGTATTCCAGGTGTGGCCTCACCAGCATCTTGTAACATAACCTCTCTGTTTTTAAATTGCATCCCTTTAGCAATGAAGGACAAAATTCCATTTGCCTTCATGATTACCTGCAAACCAATCTTCTGTGTTCATGCACAAGGACACCCAGGTCCCTCTGCAGAGCAGCATGCTGCAACTTGTCACCATTTTGCTGTTACTTCACCCAAAGTGAAGGACCTCACATTTTCCAACAGTGCCCTCCAACTGCCAGACCCTTGCCCACTCACTTAACCTGTCTACATCCCTCTGCAGACATTCACAGTCCTCTGCACACTTGCTCTACCACTCATCTTAGTGACAGAAGTGGGTACTGGAGATGCTAGAAATCAGAGTCTAGACTAGAGTGGTGCTGGAAAAGCACAGCAGGTCAGGCAGCATCCGAGGAGCAGGAAAATCAAATTTTTGGGCAAAAGCCCTTCATCAGGACACGCATCTTAGTATCAACTGTGAACGTTGACACTCTACATGTGGTCTCTAACTCTAAATCATCGATGTGGGCAGCACAGTGGCACAGTGGTTAGCTCTGCTGCCTCACAGCGCCAGAGACCCGGGCTCATTCCCCTCCTCAGGCGATCCACTGTGTGGAGTTTGCACGTTCTCCCCGTGTCTACATGGGTTTCCTCCGGGTGCTCTGGTTTCCTCCCACAGTCCAAAAATGTGCAGGTTAGGTGAATTGGCCATGCTAAATTGCCCATAGTGTTAGGTGAAGGGGTAAATGTAGGAGGGTGGGTTGCGCTTCAGCGGGTCAGTGTGGACTTGTTGGGCCGAAGGGCCTGTTTCCACACTGTAATCTAAAAAATGTAAACAATTGTAATCCCAACACTGATCCCTGGGACACACCACTAGCTACTGATTGCTAACCAGAAAAACATTCATTTATCCCCACTCTTTGCTTCCAGTTAATTAATCAATCCTCTATCCATCCCAATACATTACCCATAACACCTTGCACCTTTATCTTTTGCAGCAGCCTTTTGTGCAGCACCTTGTTGAATACCTTCTGGAAATCCAGGTACACCACATCTACTGGGTCCCCATTGTCCACCACTGTCCTCAAAGAATTCCAGTAAATTAGTTCAACATGATCTGCCTTTCATGAAACCATGCTACACTTGCCCGATGGAACAATTTCTATCCAGATGTTTCATTATTTCTTCCTCGGTTATAGATTCAAACATTTTCCCCACTAAAGAAGTGAAGCTCATGGACCTGTCGATATCTACCTTTGTCTACCTCCTTTTTAAAACAATGGCATCAATTTGCTGTTTTCCAATCTGCCAGAACCAGAAGAAAACTGTCTGCCTCACCTAATCTGACCTACGGGTCACTCCAGACCCACAGCCATGTGGCTAACTCTGAACTGCATGATGGGCAATTGAGGATAGATAATACCCAGCCTGGGAATGAATAAAAGGAGCTGGTGATGGCTATTAAAACACACCATGGTGAGAAACCCTGAGTTTTAACAGAGGGTTTACCCTGTTCCTGTAAATGCACAAAATCACATAACATAGGGCAAGATGGGGCTGGGGCAGATTGTGATTCCCAGACCAGTCAATGCGAAAACGAAGGAGAAGATTAAGTAGAGGTGTTCAAATGCGGAAGAGATTTGCCAGAGTAGACAGTGGCACAAGGGAAGATATTGCTCAGTCAGCCGTAATGGTAACTGGGGATGATGAAATGATATTTGTAAAGCCTGATAAGTTGGTGGAAGCACATTCAACAATTGCCTTCAAAAGGGAACTGCATACAAACTTGAAAAGGGCAGAACCAAATGACCAGACCATGGGGAGAGAGCAGGGTGTGGAGTTTGTTAGAAACTTCTCTCAAACAGCTGATTCAGGCACCAGGAGCTAACAGACACCCGCCTGTGCTCTGTCATCTTATCATTCTGATACATATCTCTGTGGGCTGTTTACTATAATGTAAAGACAAAATAACATGATTACATGTTTTTGATAAAGTCCCACAAGGAATCCTAATGCTTAAAGTGACAGCCCGTGGGATCCGAGGAAATTTGATAAATTGGATCCAGAATTGACTGAGTGGCAGAAACCCGAGTGTGATGGTTGAGGAATGTTTTTATGAATGAAAGTGTGTGCCCAGTGAAGCCCCATATGGATCAGGGTTAGGGCCCTTGCTGTTTGTGGTATATATAAATGTTGGGAGGGTTGATCTGTAAGTTTGTGGACAATGTGAAAATTTGTGAGTGGTAAATAGTGAGGGAGATAGCCTGGGACTACACGAGGATATAGATGAACTGGACAGATGGGCTGATTAATCCGGATCAGTGTAAAATGATGCACTTGGGCAGGAGAAACAAGGCAAGGGAATACATGATTGGAAGGATCTAAGGAAACACCGAGAGACCCTAATGTACATATTCACCAGCCCCTTAAGGTAGTGGGATACTTAGATAAAATGGTTAAGAAGGCACATGCCTTTAATAGCCGAGGTATAGAGCCGGGAGGTGATGCTGGAACTGTATAAAATATTGGTTAGGCCACAGCTGAAGTAATGGGTGCGGTTCTGGAATTCACATTATAGGGAGGATGTGATAGCACTGGAAGAGGGAGATTTACAAGGATGCTGCTGGGGCTGGAGAGTTTCAATGATGGAGAGAGATTGGACAGACTGGGGCTGTTGTCCTTGGAGCAGATGGGACTGAGGGTGACATGATTGAGATGGAGAACATGATGAGGGGCATGGACAGGGTAGACATAAAGAATCCTTTCCCCTTGGTGGAGGGATCAGCGAGCAGGAGGTGGAGATTGAAGGTTCAGGCCAAGAGGTTTCGAGGAGATGTGAAAAAAAAATGCTTCCACCCAGAGGGTTTTGGGAGTCTGGAACTCCCTACCAGTAAGGGTGGGAGAGTCATAGAGTCATAGAGATGTATAGCATGGAAACAGACCCTTCGATCCAACTCGTCCATGCCGACCAGATATTCCAACCCAATCTAGTCCCACCTGCCAGCACCCGGCCCATATTCCTCCAAACCCTTCCTAATCATATACCCATCCAGATGCCTCTTAAATGTTGCAATTGTACCAAACTCCACTACTTCCTCTGGCAGCTCATTCCATAGACGTACCACCTTCTGAGTGAAAAAGTTGCCCCTTAGGTCCCTTTTATATCTTTCCCCTCTCACCCTAAACCTATGCCCTCTGGTTCTGGACTCCCTGACCCCAGGGAAAAGACTTTGTCTATTTATCCTATCCATGCCCCTCATAATTTTGTATACCTCTATAAGGTCACCCCTCAACCTCCGACGCTCCAGGGTAAACAGCCCCAGCCTGTTCAGCCTCTCCCTGTAGCTCAGATCCTCCAACCCTACAACATCCTTGTAAATCTTTTCTGAACCTTTTCAAGTTTCACAACATCTTTCCGATAGGAAGGAGACCAGAATTGCATGCAATATTCCAATAATGTCCTAACCAATGTCCTGTACATCCGCAACATGACCTCCCAGCTCCTGTACTCAATACTCTGACCAATAAAGGAAAGCATACCAAATGCCTTCTTCATTATCCTATCTACCTGCGACTCCACTTTCAAGGAGCTTTGAATCTGCATTCCAAGGTCTCTTTGTTCAGCAACACTCCCTTGGACCTTACCATTAAGTGTATAAATCCTACAAAGATTTGCTTTCCCAAAATGCAGCACCTTGCATTCATCTGAACTAAACTCCACCTGCCACCTCTCAGCCCATTGGCTTATCTGGTCCAGATCCTGTTGTAATCTGAGGTAACCCTCTTCGCTGTCCACTACCCCTCCAATTTTGGTGTCATCTGCAAACTTACTAACTGTATCTGGCAGAACAGTGAGGAAGCATTTAGATATACACCTACAAAACCATGTCATATAGGGTTCTAGACCATGTGCTGGGAAATGGGATTAGAATAGGGAGGTCATTGTTTTTGATCAGTACAGACTTGGTGGGCTGAAGAGTCTTTTCCTGTGATCTAGGCCCCCATGACTCTATAAATGTGACCATAATAGCTTTTCTGAAATCATAATCTGCAACTCTTTCTGTGACTGAGCCATGGGTCAAGGTGGTGAGAAAGAAGCGGATTAAGAGACTGTAGCCAGCTGTTTGAGGTTGAGTTAATGGAAATGGTTAATGGTGGCCCATTTAGACTGATATAAACATCTCTGGCGAAAGAGAGGACTGCAGATGCTGGAGATCAGAGTCGAGAGTGTGGTGCTGGAAAAGCACAGCAGGTCAGGCAACATCCAAGGAGCAGGAGAATTAACATTTTGGGCAAAAGCCCTTCATCAGGATTCAAACACCTGCCAGGTGCTAACGGTGGAGAGGGTAAGGACTGGAGAGTACACTGGGGTGTGTTCAGGTGGGTGAACCTGCCACACCCCAGCTGAAGAAGTTAATTTCTTACCTTTGAAGAATACTATTTTATGGTCTCCAGTTCTCTCATAGACAGAGTCCACACCTTCCATGTTGCTGGGTAACCCCCGCCAAAACCGTTGGATCTCTGCTGGTTGCAAGGAGACCAAATGTCTGTTCCGGGTCAGCCGCCAGAAATACCTCCCTATTGGAGCAAACACAGGAGTTTACTGAGGGAACCGGATTCAAAAACAGGAGTGTAGACCATAAGACCATAAGACCATAAGACATAGGAGTGGAAGTAAGGCCATTCGGCCCATCGAGTCCACTCCACCATTCAATCATGGCTGATGGGCATTTCAACTCCACTTACCAGCGTTCTCCCCGTAGCCCTTAATTCCTCGAGACAACAAGAATCTATCAATCTCTGCCTTGAAGACATTTAGCGTCCCGGCCTCCACTGCACCCTGTAACAATGAATTCCACAGGCCCACCACTCTCTGGCTGAAGAAGTGTCTCCGCATTTCTGTTCTGAATTGACCCCCTCTAATTCTAAGGCTGTGTCCACGGGTCCAAGTCTCCTCACCTAATGGAAACAATTTCCTAGCGTCCACCCTTTCCAAGCCATGTATTATCTTGTACGTCTCTATTAAGTCTCCCCTTAATCTTCTAAACTCCAATGAATACAATCCCAGGATCCTCAGCCTTAGCACCCCAATCTACAATGGAACATTTCACATTGTCCTCAATCCCCTCCCTCCCCTCTCTGTGACCTCCTTCACCTCCACAACACTCCAGGATCTCTACACTCCTCCAGCTCTGACCTCTTCGGCATCTCCCATTTTAATTGCTCCACAAATGGCAGCTTAAAATGCAGCTGTCTCGGGCCTGACTCTACAATTCTCTTACTTCAACCTCTCCGTGCCTCTGCCTCCTTGAAAATTCTGCATAGAACCTGATTTTTAGATTGAATATTAAATTCTGTCATGTAAAAGCTCTCAAGCCTTGGCTCACATTTACTATGTGAAGGGTGCTCTCAATTGTTATCATTTCTCTCCATAGCCTGCATCAGAACAGAAATTGCACTCATCAGCTCAATCTGCAAGATATCTAATATAAAGGCAGAACAACAGTTAAACTGCATGAGAAGAGAGAGTTAATTTGTAAGCAAGTGGACTCCTTCAATTGTTATTACAATTACAGTACTAGTTAATAGTTAATTCTTATTAATTACAATCAGAGTCCACTCGCCAACAAATCAGCTCGCATTTCCCATGCAGTATAAATATTGTCTTGCCTTTGTATTGTTACTATTCCCTGGAGCATCGGACACTGAGGGGTCACCTTATAGAGGTTTATAAAATTACGAAGGGTATGGATAGGGTAAATAGACAAGGTCTTTTCCCTGTGGTAGGGGGATCCAGAACTAGAGGACATAGGTTTAGGTTGAGAGGGGAAACATTTAAAAGAGACCTAAGGGGCAACTTTTTCACACGGAGGGTGGTGCGTGTATGGAATGAGCTGCCAGAGGAAGTGGTGGAGGCTGGTACAATTACAGCATTTAAAAGGCATCTGGATGGTATATGAATAGGAAGGGTTTGGAGGGATATAGGCAAAGTGCTGGAAGATGAGACTAGATTAATTTAGGATATCTGGTCAGCATGGATGAGTTGGACCAAAGTGTCTGTTTCTGTGCTATTCATCTCTATGATTCTATGACCTTTAGAAATTGTCCTGATGAGTGCAGGATGAAATGTTTTTTCGGTTCATCAATACTCAAGTTTTCCATGAACAAGTGACTAGTTTTGAAATTGTCATCCTTAGTGTGATGCAGTTTCTGTGGATTTCAGCGAGGGTTTTGAAAAGGTCCTAAATGGGAACTTGATATAGAAGGTGGGATCCAGGGTAACTTGGCAAATTGGATCCAAGATTAGTGACAGGAGACAGCGGGTGGTGGTAGAAGCCTGTTGTGCAGTGGAGTACCACAGGGATCAGTGCTGGGAGCCTTTTTGTTTGTGATATTCATAAACAATGGAGATGAAAATATGGGGGTGATGATAAGCAACTCTGGATGACACAAAGATTGGTTACCAGTAAGGAGGACATTGTTAGGTTACAGGGAGATGTAAATGGCTGGGTCAGATTGGCAGATCAGTGACAGATGGCATTTAACCCTGATCACTGTCAGGTGATGCACTTTAGAAGTAGCCACAAGACAAGAGAGAACTGAATAAGTGACAGGACACTAGGAAGCTCAGAAAACAGGGGGATCAGGTGGTGCCTATCTGCAGATCCCTGATGGTGGCAGGGCAGGTTAATAGGGTGATTGAGAAGGGGACACTTTCCTTTATCAGATGTGGCATGGACTGTAAGAGCAGAGAGATCGTGTTGGAGATGTACAGGACTTTGGTTAGACCACAGCTGGAATACTGTGTGCAGGTCTGATCCCAACACTATAAGAAGGATGTAGTTGTACTGGAGAGGCTGCAGAATAGTTTCCCCAGGATGTTGTCTGGGATGGAGCATTTTAGTGATGAAGGGAGGCTGGATAAGTTCGGGGTGTTTTCTTGGGAACCGGGAAGGTTGAAGGGGAGGCCTTATAGAGGTGTATAAGGTTATAAGGGGCGTGGACAGGGTGGAGAGAGAGCAGCTTCCCCTTAGTCAGAGGGTCACTGACACTTTACAGTTTTAGTGCTACAGACTCGATCAGCCAAAGGGTCTCTTATGTACAATAGGATTCTATAATTCCACAATACCTGTAAAATGGAGCTGAATTATTGTCTTGACTGCTGCAGTTATTGTCTATTCCAGCAGATGGGGCTATGTGCCAAACAAGACACGTCAAGAAGGCAAACACTGCATGGCTTCATTGATAGCACCACCGGAAATTTTAATGTTTAATATTACAGCCTTCAATTCATTACACCATCTCTCCCTGCTCCGTTAAATAGCTTCCTATTCCAATCATTTGTCAAATCTTTCAATAATAGTAATAATATATTGTTTCATCTCCAGGCTGATGTGATTGCCTTTAAATTGCAGCAAAAAGGCAGCAATATTTCACAGGAGACCACTTGTAATCAAGTGAAC
The DNA here is from genome assembly GCF_020745735.1 of Hemiscyllium ocellatum. NCBI lineage: Eukaryota > Metazoa > Chordata > Chondrichthyes > Orectolobiformes > Hemiscylliidae > Hemiscyllium > Hemiscyllium ocellatum. The sequence goes on along the minus strand of NC_083424.1, from coordinate 4,104,819 downwards.
AGCAGTGGTTTGGGAGCTGGCCCTGGGCATCTGTGTGAAAAATTGAGAGAATATGAGAGTGCACACAAGAAAACCAGGAGCCAATATGAACCATCAGATTGATGCAAATTGACTGCCCAGCTGCCTGCACTACAACAACACCCATACTTCAAAAACACCTCATCAACTATAAAGAGAGACACATTGGTTGGGAAAGGTGCTATCTAAATGCAAGTTTTTAAATACAAATAAATAGGAGCCTGCTGAGGTGTTTTAATTCCTGACAAGTGTAGCTGTTTCCCTGATTTTAGAAACTGTGACCTGTATTAATGTGAAGGTGCTAGTGTTGGACTGGGATGGACAAAGTCAGAAGTCACATGACACCACGTTACAGTCCAGCAGGTTCATTCCAAATCATGAGTTTTCAGATGCTGCCCCAGTTGGTGTTCCTATTCCGCACAAGCCCTGCTTTATCTCTTTCCCCACCCCCCCTCCCCTCCAAGCCCCATCTCTGCATCCTTCTGTTCAATAGCAGCTCGGACAGAATTTGAATATTGCTGCACAAAATGATCCGCTTTCAAAACAACTTATCAGAATTAATTTCCGTTTGTGAATGTAAACACTAATTGGCTTTTAAATGTTCCTGTGTGCATTTGCCATGGCAACACTTGACCAATGAGAACCCACTTGCTAACCTATCAGCAGGCTGTTTGTCACAGAGTCTGACAGCAGAGAAACAGACCCTTCGGTCCAACCAGTCCATGCTGACCATAATCCCAACCTAGACTAGTCTCAGCTGACTGCACCTGATCCATCTCCCTCAAAACCTTTCCCTCTTCATATACTTATCCAAATCTCTCTTAAATGTTGTAATTGTACCCACACCCACTACCCCCTCAGGAAGTTCATTCCACACACAAATCACTATCTGTGTAAAGAATTTGTCCCTCATGTCTTCTTTAAATCTTTCTCCTCTCACCTTAAAAATCTGCCCTCTAGTATTGAAATCCTAATCCTCAGGAAAAGGCAACTACTATTAACTCGTCTATACCTTTCATTATTTTATAAACTTCTACCAGGTCGCTTCTTAACCTCCTATTTTCCAGTGAAAACAGTCCCAGCCTATCCAGCCTTTCTTTATAACTCAAATCTTCCATTTCCAGCAACATCCTGGGAAATCTCTTCTGAACCCTCTCCAGCTTAATAATATCCTTGCTACGTGAACATCAACTGGCCACAAAAAGATATGACTGTGTCTCACTAGTATCACTAGTGGGTGGCACGGTGGCATGGTGGTTAGCACTGCTGCCTCACAGCGGCTGAGACCCGGGTTCAATTCCTGACTCAGCCGACTGACTGTGTGGAGTTTGCATGTTCTCCCCATGTCTGCGTGGGTTTGCTCCGGGTTCCTCCCACAGTCCAAAGATGTGCGGGTCAGGTGAATTGGCCATGCTAAATTGCCCCTAGTGTTAGGTAAGGGGTAAATGTAGGGGTATGGGTGGGTTGCGCTTCAGCAGGTCGGTGTGGACTTGTTGGGCCGAAGGGCCTGTTTCCACACTGTAAGTAATCTAACCTAATCATACGGATGAGCAAGGACACCACTTCGACTGGGGCAACACATCCATCCTAGGACTAGCCAAACAGAGACACGCATGAGAATTCCTAGAAGCATTCCAACTGGAACTCTATCAACAAACACATTGACTTCAATCCCATTTACCACCCCTGAGAAAAAGAATAGGAAATGACATCACCAACCCAAACATATAAATAGAAAGGAGGCTACACCACGAGTGCTTCATCCAGAGGTTCACTGAAGATGTTACCCAGTATGGTGACGAAATATCTGAAAACAAACCTTCCAGCTCAGCGAGCAAACCTACATCCATGTCCTTCCTATAATTGGGCGATCAGAACTGGACACAGTATTCCAGAAGAGGCCTCACCAATGTCCTATACAACCTCAACCTGACTTCCCTACTCCTATACTCAAAGGACTGAGCAATGAATTGACGTCCCCTTTGACATTCTTGTATGTGTCCTGATTAGAGCAAAGTGAAAAGCACAGGTATATAAGTGTGTAATATGTTCATCCAGCTACCCCTTCAAGATATCTAGACTATTTACACCAATGATTCCTTACCATGAGGATAGAGTGAGGTGGGGTTGGGTGGGAGAACACTTGTACAAAACAAAAATGTTGCATAGACCCAATGGGCCAAATGGCCTGTTTCAATGCTGGACATGTTACATAAAGTCAGAGAAAACAGTGAGGAAGAGAGCAAGCTATGTGCAAAATTAACACAAATAATCCCATGTGTGTAAAACATAAATGAAGACCAAAACAAATAGCGATAGCTTTGGGTATTCCAAGATTTCTGGCCTTTTGTGATTCCCACATTTTAATGGCAGCCATGACTCCAGCTGCCTGGTTCTAAGGCCTGGAATCTCCTCCAAAACCTCTTCAGTTCCCCACCTCTCTCATCTCCTTTAGAACGCTCCCTAAAACCTAGCTCATTGACCAATCTCAGTGTTAAATTCTGTTTGATAATCAACATTAAAGGATGCCATTCAAATGCGAGTTGTTGTTGTGAAGAAGGGAAATAGGAAGCATGTACAGGAGTGAAGGACACTGATGTGGATATACTGTCAGTGGTAAGACCAAGAGCAAATGAGAGCCAAGTAAAATAGCAAGCAGAATAATACTATTGGATGTGAGAACTAAACAGGCCATTCAGCCCATCAAGTCTCCTCCATCATCCAATCAGGCAATGGCTGATTTGATCATCTAACTCCACTATCCTGCCTTTTCCCCATAACCCTTGATTTCCCTTCCTGATTAAAAATCTGTCTATCTCTGCCTTGAATAATTTTAATGACTCAGCCTTAACAGTCCTCTGCAGTAAAGAATTCCACAGATTCTCTCCCCTCTGCGAGAGGAAATTCCTCCTCATCTCTGTCTTCAATGGGGTGATCCCTTACTCAGAGTTGATGCCCTCTGATCCTAGACCCCCCCACAATGGGGAAACAATGTCTCCACATCTCCCTCTGTCGACTCCTCGAAGAATCTATATGCTTCAATAAGGTCATCTCTCATTCTTCTAAACTCCAATGAGTACAGGCCCAACCTACTCAACCTCTCCTCATGAGGCAGTCCCTGCATCCTCAGGAACAAGCTAATGAACCCTCTCTGGACTGCCTGCAATGCAAGTGCATGGGCTGAAATTCCAAACTGGGAAAGCTTGCTGAGTTTGGTGTCAATGCTGAACAATAATAAATCATGAGAGCCTTGCAGAATGGAAACTGCACAGGGGAACGATAAGCACCTTTCTGATCTGCAGATTGGAATATCTTCAACGCTTAAGTATAAAGGATGTTCTGGGGGGATATTTTGAAGTGAAGTAGCTCATGTTTATATATCATATTATCATATTGTCAGGAGGACCCAAGGAATCTCATGATTAGTAGTTACTCTTTGTATCCTTGTGTGTAATTAAGCCTGGGATAGGGTGGCACGGTGACTCAGTGGTCAGCACTGCTGCCTCACAGCGCCAGGGACCTGGTTCGATTCTATCCTCGGGTGACTGTCTGTGTGGAGTTTGCACATTGTCCCTGTCTCTGCGTGGGTTTCCTCCGGGTGCTCTGGTTTCCTACCACGATGCAAAGATGTGCAGGTTAGGGTGGATTGGCCACGCTAAATTACCCATAGTGACCAGGGATGTGGTTTAGTCATGGGGAATGCAGGGTTATAGAGATGGGCGGGATGCTCTTAGGAGGGCCAGGTTGGACCCAATGGGCTAAATGGCCTGGTTCCACACTGGAGGGATACTATGATCATTCCTTGGATAAGGGGATGAAAACCATCCGCAGAATTTTAGCCATACCAGGTCAAGACATCCATCTTACGTATAGAAAACTGTGATTATTCTCCTTAGAGTAGTGAAGGTGAAGCCAGGGGAAGTGCTTAACTACCGACATGAAGAGAATGGGGAACTCACTGCCACAGGCAGTGGTTAAGATGAATGATACAAATGTATTTTAGAGAAAGTTAGATTAACACTTGAAGGGAGAAAGAGACAGAAGGCAATGGTGTTGGAGTGAGATGGAGAGGGAGTGAGAAGATGAGACGTAACAGAAACACCAGCTTGGAGCAATTGGGCTCCATGGCCTGGTTCTGGGCAGTGGGCTCAGGTTGATTAAGGGTGTTCAAGCTCTGAAAGAATTTTAATGGGGCAAACAATGAGATACACTGCTCAGAGGCAGGAGGGCCAACAAATGAAGGAAAAGAAAACAAAGAACTGATGATATTGGAAATTCGACACAGAAACACAAGTTACTGGAGAAACTTAGCAGGTATGGGAGCATCTGGAGAGAGAAATTGAAGTTCACATTTTGGGTCCAGCAACCCTTCTTCAGAACTGATTATAGCTCAGAAAAGGTTGGTGTATATGCTGAGGATGGGGTGGGGAGAGGGGGAGGTGGATGTGGAGCCCAGAGAGAGAGAACAACATACAAAGGAAAGGGTAAAGGTCAGTCTGTGAGGACAAATAGCTGTTCGTCAGGGCGATTACTGACTGACAATAGGCTGTATGTGGTAGTAGATCACGTGATGACAGGGCCTGGTGTGTGGGGGTTGGGGTAATGGCATGGGAGAAGGTGCTCAGGCCCAAAGATTATTGAACTCGGTATTGAGTCCAATGGGCTGCAGGGTCCCCAAGTGGAAAATGAGCTGTTCTTCCAGCTTGTGCTGAGCTTCACTGGAGCACTGCAGCAACCCTGAGACAGGGATGTTGGCCAGGGAACAGGGTGGGCTGTTAAAGTGGCAGGTGACTGGAAGCTCAGGGTCATTTTTGTGGATGGAATGTAGATGTTCTGCACAGTGGCCACCTGTAGTGACTGTAACAAGGTCAGCCAGTAGGGCCTCCTAGACTATGCGTTCCCTGATTTGGGATGTTCAGCTGGTCCAAACAGGGAGCCCTGGCTGACAGATATAAACAGGAGGGTCAGAGATGCTGACTCTCTGATAGCTGACTCTGAATGAGGCAGTATTAAAGTAAGGAACTGTTAACGTATAAATAAAGGGTGACAGGGTGAAGGGATATTCCAGTCTCTGTGAAATTATTTCATCACCCAGTCTACACTTTGTCTCCCCAATGTGGAGAGGCCTGGATGTATGGGTCACTGGATCCAAAATGTTAACTCAAATGGAAGATGCAGATTGAATCCAATTAGTGAAAAGGATAATGAGAAGAACAAAGAAAATTACAGTACAGGAACAGGCCATTCAGCCCTCCAGGCCTGCACTGATCCAGATCCTCTATCTAAACATGTCGCCTATTTTCTAAGGATCTGTATCCCTCTGCTCCCTGCCCATTCATCTATCTGTCTAGATACATCTTAAATTATGCTAACGTGCTCACCTCTACCACCTCCACTGGCAATGCGTTCCAGGAACCCACCACCCTCTCCATAAAGAACTAAACTTTTCCCCCATTACCTTGAACTCCTGACCCCTAGTAATTGAATTCTCCACTCCAAGAAACAGTTTCTTGCTATCCACCCTGTCTATACCGCTCATGATTTTGTAGGCCTCAACCAGGTCCCCCCTCAACCTCCTTCTTTCTAATGAATATAATCCTAATCTACTCAACCTCTCTTCATAGCTAGTGCCCTCCATACCAGGCAACATCCCGGTGAACCTCCTCTGCACCCTCTCCAAAGCATCCTTTTGGTAATGTGACGACCAGAACTGTACACAGTATTCCAAATGTGGCCGAACCAAAGTCTTATACTACTGTAACATTAGATTAGATTAGATTACTATTAGATTAGATTACTTACAGTGTGGAAACAGGCCCTTCGGCCCAACAAGTCCACACCAACCCGCCGAAGCGCAACCCACCCATACCCCTACCCCTTCACCTAACACTACGGGCAATTTAGCATGGCCAATTCACCTGACCCGCACATCTTTGGAGTGTGGGAGGAAACCGGAGCACCCGGAGGAAACCCACGCAAACACGGGGAGAATGTGCAAACTCCACACAGTGGATCGCCTGAGTCGGGAATTGAACCCGGGTCTCTGGAGCTGTGAGGCAGCAGTGCTAACCACTGTGCCACCGTGCCACCCAAACATGACATGCCAACTCTTGTACTCAATCCCCTGTCCGATGAAGGAAGGCATGCCGTCTGCCTTCTTGACCACTCTATCGACCGGTGTTGCCACCTTCAGGGAACAATGGACCTGAACACCCAGATCTCTCAGTACATCAATTTTCCCCAGGACCTTTCCATTTACTGTATAGTTCACTCTTGAAAAATGCATCACCTCACCTTCGTCTAGATTGAAGTCCATCTGCCATTTCTCTACCCAACTCTCCAATCTATCGATATTCTGCAGTATTCTCTGACAGTCCCCTTCACTATCTGCTACTTCATCAATCTTAGTGTCATCTGCAAACTTACTAATCAGACCACCTATACTTTCCTCCAGATTATTTACGTATATTACAACCAACACTGGTCCCAGCACTGACCCCTGTGGAACACCAGTGGTCACAGGTCTCCATTTTGAGAAGCTCCCTTCCACTACTACTCCCTGTCTCCTGCTGCCCAGTCAGTTCTCTATCCATCTTGCTTCCCTCATCAATAATTTTGTCACCTCTTCAAAGAATTCTATTAGATTTCTAAGGCATGACCTTCCCACCACAAAACCATGCTGCCTATCACTGATAAGCCCATTTTCTTCCAAATGGGAATAAATCCTGTCCCTCAGTATCTTCTCCAGTAGCTTCCCTACCACTGATGTCAGGCTCACAAGTCTGTAATTATCTGGATTATCCCTGCTATCCTTCTTAAATAAGGGGACATTAGCAATTAGCCAGTCCTCTGGGACCTCTCCCATTTTCAAGGATGCTGCAAAGATATCTGTTAAGGCCCCAGCTATTTCCTCTCTCGCTTCCCTCAGTAACCTGGGATAGGTTAGATAAGAGAGGAAGCAGGTTTCTCGGCAATGAATTGTTGTGATCAGGAACATTCTGCCAGTCAGGGTGACATAAACAGGAGCGTTCAGAAAGGAATTTTATAATCGTTTGAAAAGGAAAACAATCCTGGTGTATGAGGAATTGGACGGTTGTTATAGAGAGCCAGGTACCAGCCCAAAGGACTGACTGGTCTTTCTTCTTGGATGCTATGAATTGACGAAGGTGGAAAATTAAAAAATTAAATGAGCGAGACATGCATCACATTTATAATTTCTTTCTGGAAGCTGCATGGTTGAATGGAGCCAAGATTCATTTTATTTCAGTCTTACACACAAATAATCCTTCAGCCGTCTTAGCAGGAAACAGACTGACTGACTGCCCAGTTCTAGTGTATCCTTCAGGTCAATCTGCATTTCCAGCCTGGTGCTGGTAATTGTATGGGACTGCAATTTGAATACCTCATTGTCACACAGTCCACTCTGTCACTGTAAACATTCACATAAATAGACAAGGAAATTGGAGGCAGCTGCCTGCGTTCACAGGTTTGTAAAGAGTAAATTATACCTGAGAACTAACAGAATGCAGTGTTGGATGCAGGTCTTGCCCTGGACATTTGTGAATAAGGCATCACAATGTTCCAAGTACAAATGACGTGATTCAATGGGTTGGTAACGAGCTCAGACACAATGAGATATCACACTGTGAGACAGCAACGCTAAGTTCAGGCAGAAATAAGTGTCTCCCTCTCCACCATTGCCACTGACTGTTCCAGTAATTGTTTCAACATTTTTGCTGCTACGTGCTGATTCATTCTTTGTGTGACTTAAGTGTTAATACTTTATTTTTGTCAGTTCGAACTCATTTCCTCTGAATCCCTTGGCATGAGTGTATTTGGAGATGAGAATAAAGTTACATTTTTCTGCCTGTTGAATATTGGCTCAAACTCTACAAAGTCCCTTCTGACGAGCCCATTTTTCTCCAGTTCTCATTATTTACTCGTCCTGAGACAGTTCGTTCCTCTCACAGTGGCACATTCTGCAATTTCAACATCACCTTCCTGTTTCAATCAGTGGAAATAGACACAGTGCTCAATGTGGGGATTAACCAGAAGTGGACACAGTGCTCAATGTGGGGATTAACCAGAAGTGGACACAGTGCTTGATGTGGGTTCCGAGTCAAACTGTACACAGTGGATTTAACGCAGGTAGCAGGGGAAGGAGAGGGGAAAATTAATCACCACCACAGAAAGAGGTGATGAGTTCAGTTCTCAGAACTTGTTGGTACAGTGTAGGTTAGAATTTATGTGTCAAAATAGCTCATACAATTTTGCAGCAAAATGAAATAAAAGCAGAATTCCAGTCTTTACCTTTAAAGAAGAAAGCTTCTCCCCTGATCTGAGCCACAGCATCAAAGTTAGTGTTACATCTGTCAGGAACATCTGGTCGAGACCTTCAAAGGAAAGACAGCCAGGTCAGCGACGCAGCTTTCTTCATATTCCAGAACTCCTCAATCCATCCACTTTTCATTCCACTGGCAAATGTGGGGAACCACTCACCAGTGTAGGTGGGCAGTCTATGGGGGAGGACTAGGGGATTGCGAATCCTGCAGATTGCTCTGTAGTCTCCAAGAATTGAAGAATAATCTCTAGGATGTTGGCACAAAAGCCCCAGGAAGGAAATTTGGAGGCATTAATAAAGTAGAGATTGAGGATTTCTGTGGAGAGTGGCTGATTGAAAGCTAGAGCTCATTCACTCAACTAAATGAAGATTCCTTTCCATTTCCTATTGTCTGTGAGACAGTGGGGTATCTGAGGAGTTTGAATGGGTGAGGGGTGGTCGTGGCTATCTCTGTTTAGGTGCCACGTATATATTTGCTTTACAGTTTCCTGATTCACTAGCCAGTGAGTGAAAACTAGCAGGAGCAGAATGAGGCCCTTCATTGGATGTTGATTTCCCACCTAGAGGCTCGAGTTGACCGTGGGGCAGGAAGGTAACCCACAAGCTTTCTCACCTATGACCCATAATTATTGATGTAACCATGTAAAAGCGCCTACCAACTGAGGCCTAACTGGATGTCAAACAGGCACTACAACTGGCTTCATCTTTGGAAAATGCAGCAAGTGGAGCAGATGGGTTTCAGGCTCCGCTGATGGAAGTCGACACCCTCCCAGTCCGACCGAGCTTGGGGAACACCGCTTGAGTGAAGGCGATTGCGTCGCCTCACTCGGGCATATCCTGGACAGAGGGACTCTAGATCAGCCCACAGCAAAACCCCAAAACAAAACCAAGCCTCGGTCAAACGGTTAACACGTTTCATCAGGATCTGGGCCAGCAAACCAGTGCAGTTGCTGCCTGTTTATGGAATTGAAACAGCAAGGCAGTCCCACTGGACGTGAATGGGGAAAGAGAACTCATAGACCAGTATCTGTGAGAGAGCACATTCTGGGAAGTCAACCTACATTTGGTTTAGAAGTTAAATTGCTTACAATATCCTGGTTAAATTGTCACCCAGCTCTATTGGAGGTTGATCCCGGTGCAACTGTTTCAGTGACCACAGAACCAGTCTGTAACAAAATTCACTCTGGACTCCAATCCTTAAATTTGTGCAAGACCTCAGCTAGACCGAGAACCCAGACCAGGGAACCTTTACAGATTAGGGGTACAACTGGGGTTCTGGTCTCTAATGAGAAGCAGCTGGCTCAGTTCCCACTGACGATAGTAAGAGACTCAGGCTTGAACTTGATTGGATGAAATCACTTCAGAAAGATTCATCTACAGTGGCTGAACATTTTTCGATTAGAAAATGGCTGCCTGAGTGAAGTCCTAACTAAATACCCTTACGTTTTTCAGGAAAGGCTTAGGATATCAAATGATCCAAGGCAACCTTGCATATTGACCAGGAGGCAACTGAGACCTGTTCTGGACCTGGAGAGACCAGATCACAGTAGAGGATGGCATATTATCATGGGGAGCAAGAGTGATTGCCCTGAGCATGGGTCACTACCAGATACTGGCTGAACTCAACCAGTATCCAGGGGTTTCCAAAATGAAAATGTGGGTAAGATGTTATATCTGGTGGCCAGGATTGGATACAGACATAGCTGCATTGGTGGGACAGTGCCCAGGGTGCCAACAAGGACAAAAGGTATCACCAGTTACTTCCCCACATTTGTGGGAATGGCCGAGTAAACGCTGGACGCAGTTACACATCAATCATGCTGGTCCTTTCATGGGCTTGATGTTCTTTGTCACTGTGGACCCCCACTCAAAGTGGCTGGACGTGCACAGAGTCCATTCGTCAAACATGGGAATTACAACAGAAAAAACTGTGCGTATCTTTTGCAATACATGGACTCCCAGAACTGCTGGAAGAGCAGTCCAAGCTTTGAAGGTAGGCTTAAAGAAACAGCCGAGCAGCAAGTTACTGCAGATGCTGGAATCTATCCTGAAAACAGCAAATGCTGGAGATTTCAGTGAGTCAGACAACATCCATTGATAGAGAGCAAGCTAACGTTTCAAGTTTAGATGACTCAGATGAAGATGAATGGATGCTGTCTGACCTACTGTTTTATCCAACATTTGTTGTTTTCATTAAAGAAACAGCTGAAAACTCCACTAGATACCAAGCCATCCTGATCACTATTTGATTATCAGACCACCCTCATGTAACTACAGGGAGAGCTCCAGCAGAGTTACTAACTGGGAGAATCAGGTTAAACCTGATCTTCACAGACCTGGGGCAGGGAAGGGTGAAACAGCATCAGGAACACAAATGTCAGACACAAGACTCTGCTGACAGAGAGAGAGAGAGAGAGAGACAGGTAACTTTAGGGGATGATGATTAGGGTGTAGGATGCTACAGGAATGGCCCTGCATGGGTAAGAGGCATGGTCAACGCAAGGTCAGGGCCAGTGATGTAGAAAGTGCGGGTTGGTGTGATGGTCCTGAACGAGCACGGGGACCACACGAAAGCAGCAAACCCACAAATGGTGCAGGAGCAGAAAGTGCCCGGGCCCTTGACAGCCTTTCCGACTGTTCCTGAACGCGTGGGTTTTCCCTCTCCATCGAGCTTGGTAGATATCTCGGAATCTGAGACGGACACAGGGGATGTCACTGCCTTGACAGCATTTGTCGTCTGAAGAAGAGGATGAATATTTTCTGAGATGATCTGGGTGAAAGGGGAACCTGATCCAGTGCTGACACACCCCAGGAGGAGTTACAAGCGAAAGAGCAGCCCACATCCTCGGACTCAGAGGGGGAGGGAAGTAGTGTTTGTAATGGGGTCAGCCAGGTGGACCTCATAGAGTAGGAGTTCCCTGATTGGGGCTGTTAACATGGTCTAATCAGGAGCCCTGGCTGACAGATATAAACAGGAGTGTCAGGGGTTCTGTTCACTTTGAGAACTGGCACTGAGGGAGCTGGATCAGGACTCTCCACATGTTAATAAAGGAGGACTTGGTGACTGGATACCAGCCCCTGTGGAGTTATTTCAACCATCACCTTCTCAAGGGAACTTGGGAAAGGCAATAAATGTAGGTCTAGCCAGCATTGCCTACATCCTTTCCAATCCATTGAGAAAACGTACAGCCATCTTTGGCAGATATTATTGACATCGGTTTGCAGGCCGTGCAATTAGAAAGCATTGATGAAGCAGGGCCATTTGAAATCAGCACCTTGGGATTGATATTGTCAAAGGACGGAATTTCCTGAACAGGATACACTCTGTTCATTTTCATTAAACCTCATTGTTTTGATGGCAACAATAGACTCAAAACATCTGACAATCTATAAGCTGTAGTATTCATAAAACAGAGCTTTTCACTGTGCCTCGGTACGGGTGACAATAAATTCAATTCAGCCGTTTTTTTTCATCTACTTATCGAGTCTGGGATGAGATAGACAGAGAGTGAAAATGTACTCCTAATGCAGTGATACCCCGACAACTAGAATCAATTTGAACGTTACTGGCAACTTAATGTAAGAGGTGGCAGCTATTAGCTGTATAAATGTCAGCTTTTCACACGAATTACACAGAAACATTGAAGAGAGGAGCAGGCCATTCAGCCCTTCGATCCTGTCCTCCCTTCAATCTGATCATTGAGGTCAATACCCTAATCCCTTGATCCCCTTAGCTATAGGAGCTGTATCTGCGTCCTTCTTAAAAACACACGATGTTTTGGTTCCAATTACGTTCAGTGGCAGTGAATTGCACGGGTTCCCCACTCTCTGGGTGAAGAAGTTTCTCTCCAATACAGTATTCTTGCAAATTGTCCTGATGAGTGGAAGATGAAAACATTTTTAAAAAAGGTGGTCCCTTGAAATGTGACGTTTCTTGCCTTGTAGTGAAGCTGACTGCTGAGCGGGGGTCTGAGGGGATGAGAAGAGAGATGGGGGGGCTGGGAGGGGGGTTGGTGAAAGTGATGGCTTGAGTAAGCAGTACTCACAGAACAGTCGGCCATGAGTCTGCAGGTACTGGCAACACTGGGTTCCAGGATGAATTATCCAGTGGAACTTGGCTGGTGGGGAACAGCAGCTCTCTGACACCTGGAGAAAGAAAAAATTAAACACCACTTCAAATAAACAAAACAGACAAGCACGGTCCTGACTAAACCTGATTAACCAAAGAGCAAATCAAATTTGATAGTGCAGTCTTGTAAAATCTCTCCAAACAGGCTTTTATTTTATCCCCTTTGGTATCACGAGGTTAATGTGAACGGCTCAGAGCTGTCTGGAGCTGCAGGAAGCTACAACTGCAATTTTTCAGGCTCTTTGTCAAGGCCATTGGTATCTCATCATCTAGATCTAAGTACCCTTCTGTACTCCGCATATGTATTAAATCAACGGATGACATTTCTAATTAGCAACATTCTTTCCAGTTCATCGACTATCCCATTTATTCTTTTATGCCCAGGGTACTGCTTCAGCTTTCATTATCAGCTCGGAGTGTGGTATTAGAGAGTAACTTGAAGAACGTCTCTCTTCTGAGGGCTGAATGACCTCAATTTAATAGAACACGTGTCTTCTCTCATTGTTCGGAATACACTTCAAACTTTTGTGAAGCCTTCACAGGATTTGATTGTATTTGAGGGAGCTATCAGTTCATGTCCCACTGAATGACATCCAGCACTCCTGAGCACTGACCCTCCAACAGTGCAGCACTCCCTCAGCACTGACCCTCCAACAGCGCGACACTCCCTCAGCACTGACCCTCCAACGATGCAGTGCTCCCTTAGCACTGACCCTCCGACAGTGCGACACTCCCTCAGCACTGACCCTCCAACATTGCAGCGCTCCCTCAGCACTGACCCTCCAACATTGCAGCACTCCCTCAGCACTGACTCTCCGACAGTGCAGCACTCCCTGAGCACTGACCCTCCAACAGTGTGACAATCCCTCAGTGCTGACCCTCCGACAGTGCGCCGCTCATTCAGTACCGATCCTGTGACAGTGCAGTACTCCCTCAGTGCCACACTGGAACAAATAGTTTCTATTTGGAATAATTTGTTATTCCACAATTAGTAGCTGGTTTTAAAGTCGGCGTCTATCACCTCACAATAAGGGACATAAATAGGCACACACACACACACACACACACACAAAGATCTGAACTAGAAACAGGAATAAGCAATTCAACAGTAATACTCTCCAACATGATCACGGTCTCTAGTTGGCTGAAGGAGCTGAAACAGAGGTAGTTCTTCTGTAAAAATATTTTAAATTTTTTTATAATTAGCCTAGCAATGAGCACCTTCCTTGCTTTATCTAGTTGCCCCTCATAGGTGATGAAATCTCTTTCTAATTTATTCCACACCCAGTATTGAATAAGCACAGATATTCACTGTCTTTAGCTCTGCCCAATAACCACGCTCTGTCACCACCAATCTTGATCCATTCCCTGGCAACTGCATATGGCTCCACCAGACTCTTCACAACATTGGTGTCACATTGAGCCCTTGCTGAACTTCCATCTCCCAATCCAACCATCATGAAGACCTCTATAACATCCTGCCTCAGCTGCCCAATCTCTCATTCACATAGTTATTACCTTGCTGCAGAATTATTCCAGCACCCTGCAGAATGGCCTTCCATATTTTACCCTTCACAAGCCTGAGGCCATTCAAATCTCTGCTGCTATCTATGCACTTGCATCCAGTGCCATTCACCCAACGGTCTCTGTGCAAGCTGACCGATACTGGCTCCTGGTTAAACAGTGCCTCAGTTTTGACATTCTTTGTATAATTTTGAAATCCCTCTGTGGCTGTACCCAGCTCTCCACCCTCTCCCCACCCCCATCTCCCTCCATTTTCACCTGAGATCTCAGCATTCTTTTAATCATTTCAGCGCCATCGGTCAGCCGTTCAGAAATTCGGACACTTCAACCTCTGGAGTTCAGTTCCTGCACATCGCCATCCCTCGAACTCGCTTCCTTATGACCCTACTCTCTTTGACCAATTTTTTTTATATCTCCTGTCCCCAACATCACCTTGCCTCGCGCATAGTCTCCCATGAACCTGCCACACACACCCAGGCCTAGTTATCACACAGTCTGCCATTGCTCACAGCCTATTGTTAGTCTCCATTAACAGCTATTCACCCTCCCAGCCAGATCATTATCAATTCTTTTGTTTGTCCAACTGTTTTTCTCTCCTTTTGGGCTCTATTCCCCCCCCCCCCATTGTTTACTCCTTGCCCCCTCCCCCTACTCTAGCTTCTGCAGGTAAACCAACATTTTCCTCGTTACCATCAGTTCTGAGGAAGGGCCCCCGGATCCAAAATGTTAACTTTGGTTTCTCTGCACAGAGTCTAGATTAGATTGGTGCTGCCAGACCTGCTGAGCCTTTCCAGCAATTTCTGTTTTTGTTTCATAGTCAAATCTAGCTTTGCTTCCACTACATAGCACCTTGGACCAGTGTAAGTTGTTGTTGTTCGTGCCTCACTGCAGCCCATGAGTTGGGAGACTGGAAGAGTGGGAGGCTCATTCAGGTGCCACACTTCCTGCACTCTCTGTCTTGCAGTGTTGACAATCCCTTCATCCTCCCCACCCTGGAACTCCTTTTCACAGTGACCATCACCCCACAAGGTACCTCACCAACTTTGTCCCATCCCAACCCTACTTCCCCACCCCTGCTGTCCAAGTATGACATAATTCTCATCAGTTTTGACCAGGAATCATGTGTCAGGCTAAAAGAGTTAAAATCTTGCACTCCAAAGGTTGGGGCTGGGTAGATTGATTTTCACCGTGAATTCAAATTGCCCTTCAGTCTTCAGTGAGACATTATAGAATCATAGAATCCCTACAGTGTGGAAGCAGGCCATTCAGCCCATTAACACCACATCAACCCTCTGAAGAGCACCCCACCCAGACCCACTGCCCCTGCTCTGTCCCTGCATTTCCCATGGTCAATCCGCCTAGCCTGCACATCCTGGAACACTATGGGCAATTTAGCATGGCCAATCTACTCTGACCTGCACATCTCTGGACTGTGGGAGGAAACCAGAACACCTGGAGGAAAGCCACACAGACACAGGGAGAATGTGCAAACTCCACACAGACGGTCTCCCCATGTAACCACGGGGACCTGATCTGTATCTATGATCTTTCAGCAGGTAACGGATATATCTGTATCCTGGCAGATGGATGTGAAACCAATCTCCACTGTCAGAATTCATCTCAATTCAGAAAAAAGCAATAGAGAGAGACATTTAAATCTAAGCTTTTAATATTAAAGATGGTCACAGTTAGACAGATGTGAAGGCTGTTTTCAACAAGAACACAGCTGGAAGTCAAACACATTCTTCCAGACAGTTTGATTTTTATTAAATTCTCTCAATGATTGATTAGCCCAGAGAAGTCATAAATCTCATTGTGTAAGTACTCAGTTGAGTACATTAAGTCCAGGCACATTGTGAGATTTAATGCTGGCAGTCATAGGCAGTAGCTGGTTTCGAGATGGTTTCTGGTTGGACAAATATCATTTTCTCCCTGTTCTGAAGACTGCATATAACCCAGCATATCTTAAGCTAGGAACATAGCAGCCCCCAAGTGGGGAAAGGTGATGGTGGCATTGTGGAATATCACTCAGCCAGATTAATATTCTAGGGACGAAAACAGAAGTTGCTGGAAAAGCTCAGCAGGTCTGACAGCATCTGTGGAGAGAAATCAGAGTTCACGTTTCAGATCAAGTGATCCTTCCTCAGAACTGGGAGGGCACAGGGTCAACTCCCACTATGATGGATGAATTTTGAATTCAGAAGAAAATCTGAAATGAAGAGCTATGTAAACATTCAGTTATTGCTACCAATGTCCTCCAGTTAAGGAAATCTTCTGCTCTTACTTTATCTACATGTGCCTCCAGTCCCACAGAAACATGGCTGACTCCTCATTGCCCTCTGGGCAAATAAATATTGGCCAAGCCATCCCATTAACAATTCTTTGAAAAAAACCCTTGAGTTCACTCTTTTCCATCACATGACACAGCAAGATGGAGTTACTGACCAATCACAGGGATCTGTCTACACCAGTCTGACAATGACCTGGAGGAGCCAGTGTTGGACTCGGGTGGACAAGGTTAAAAATCAAACACCAGGTTATTGTCTAACAGGTTTAATTGAAAGCACTAGCTTTTGGAGCGCCGCTCCTTCATCAGGTGATTGTGGAGGTTAAGATCATGCTCACAAAATTTATAGCTAAAGGAATCCACTGTCATGGAGATGTGATACAGTAAACAATCTTAGATTAAAACCTACATCTTTTATAATGGGATTTGCTGGTTTCTGTTCTTTAATATGTAAATCCCAGAGCTTCTGTTAAATTACATTCTCAAGATAGCTCAGCTTTTTAAACATAGGTGTACGCGGCATGTACTCAGGTGACTCGGCCAACATTATCTATCTCATACTCTGCCCTGAGGCATGGTACATTGGCAAAACCGAGCAGAGGTTACGGCAACGGATGAATGGGCACCGCACAACAATCACCAGGCAGGAGTGTTCCCTCCCAGTCAGGAAACACCTCAGTGGGCCTGGACGTTTGACCTCGGACCATCCTCCAAGGCAGACTTCGGAACAGGCAACAACACAAAGTGGCCAAGCAGAGGCTGATAGCCAACTTCGGTCCCCATGGGGATGGCCTCAAATGGGACCTTGGGTTCACATCACACTACAGGTGACCCCACTGCATGATACACTCATACACATACGCAACCCTACATACCCACACACCCATGCAGACCCTCTCTCTCATATGCACACACCTCCACCCCTCACACACACTTAACCAAGCTTATACACACATTTACACACACAGTCTATCGCATGCACTCACACCCACATGTGTGGCACGGTGGCACAGTGGTTAGCACTGCTGCCTCACAGCGCCAGAGACCCGGGTTCAATTCCCGCCTCAGGCGACTGACTGTGTGGAGTTTGCACATTCTCCCCGTGTCTGCGTGGGTTTCCTCCGGGTGCTCTGGTTTCCTCCCACAGTCCAAAGATGTGCAGGTTAGGTGAATTGGCCATTCTAAATTGCCCGTAGTGTTAGGTGTAGGGGAATGGGTCTGGGTGGGTGCACTTTGGCAGGTCGGTGTGGACTTGTTGGGCCGAAAGGCCTGTTTCCACACTGTAAATAATCTAATACATGCACACACTCAATCTGTCGCTCCTACATTCACACAAATATAAGCTTATGGGGTGAATTTGTTTTTGCAGAATCACATTTTATTTTGCTCAAAAACTGCATGAATCCACATAAATGTCAGTAAAACTGTACCAAAGGCTTGTTAGTCTGACATAGCATTGGGACACAGACTGACTGCAGACCTATTGTTTAAAAAGCTGAGCTATGTTGAGAATGTAATTTAAAAGAAGTTCGTACATTTACATATCAAAGTACAGAACCAGCGTATTCTAAAAGATGAAAGTTTTAATCTAAGATTGTTTACTGTATCACATCGCCATGACACTGGACTCCTTTGGCTAAAAATTCTATGAGCATGATCTTACTCTCCACAACTACCTGATGAAGGAGTAGCAATCTGAAAGCTAGTGCTTCCAATTAAACCTGGTGCAGTCTGACAATGAGGATGAGGAAAACCCTAAGGTGGGGGGTGGTGGTGAGCTTTGGGAATGGTAGGTCCACACTCGCTTGTTTCTCCCGGAACATGCCACACCTACCAGATGTCAACTCTCAAATTACTCAGAGACTGGATCCCAACAATGTTACTTCTGAGAGCAACCTTTCCTATTTGTACCTGAATGAACCAATACTTTCCGTAATGCTGACCAGCATCTCCCCTTTCCCTTAGGGACCCTGCAGCCTCTAGGACTCAACACCAAGTTCAATAAGTTTACACCCTGATTCCATTGAATCATAGAATCCCTACAGCGTGAAAACAGGCCCTTTGACCCAACAAGTCCACCTCAGCCCTCTGAAGAGTAACTCACTCAGGCCCTTTTCCCTAAACTTATTACTCTACATTCACCCCTGACTAATGTACCTAACCTGCACATCCCTGGACACTATGGGCAATTTAGCATGGCCAATTCACCCTAACCTGCACACCTTTGGTCTGTGGGAGGAAAATGGAGCACCTGGAGGAAACCCACACTGACACGTGGAGAATGTGCAACTCCATCCAGTCGCTCGAGGTTAGAATAAATCCTGGTCCTTGGCACTGTGAGGCAGCAGTGCTAACCACTGAGCCAACGTGCCCACCCTTATCTTCCCATGTTTTTTTACCCATCCCCCCATACCCAGGTCCTATCATAACATGAGTCGCTTTCAGCACAACCTACCTATTCTCTCCTACCCTTATCACTTAGTCAGCTTCGCTTCTGTCCTGGCTTACCATCAATAAGCCCCTCAGATACCTCCTTGTTTCATTTCGTGGTCTCCATGTGCTTCATCTCTACCTATCTGCTCATCTCTTCCGCCTTCCCTCCTGAACCCTCAACCTCACCTTCACCATAAATACCATGTTTTCCTAACTGCTATCAGTTCTGATGGAGAATCACCAGACTCGGGAACATTAACTCTGCTTTCTCCCCATTGATGCTGCTAAGACTTTGTTTTCATAATCTCTACTTTTGTTTAGGATCTCCAACTTCTACAGTTCTCTGTTTTATCACAATACTCTCTGTTACTACTTTCTGGGTCCCTAGAGAACAACCGAGGAACAATGCATGAGGTTAGAGTCCAAACCGTAAATCTGCCAGATCCGGAGCCGGTCATCGTAAGGAAGATGGTATTGGAGGGGATCACCCACAGGCCCCTGGTAATAAGGTCTCATGATGGATTCGTTGACTGAAGAATGGGTCAGTCCAATGGCGTGACCAAACTCATGGACAGCTACTGCAAACAGGTCCATCTTCTGGGGATCTGAAAGAAAGGGACAAAAACACCTTCTGAAATTGGCTGTGATGTCACACCATCCCTCATCATCCTTATTCTCATTGTTCAAATCTTCCAGGTCCTTGCCACTCCCCACCCCACCCTCCACATCTCCAGAACCAACCTTAGCCCCACAGTCCTTTGAGATCTCTGTGCTCCTCCAATCCTGGCTTTGAGGACATTCCTGATTTTAATTATTCAGCCGTTGGTGGCCATGATTTGAGCTGTGTTGTGCCCTAATCTGAGGAATTTCCTCTCCAAAGCTGTCCACTTCTCCCTCTCCTGCTTTTAGAAGCTCCCTTTAAAACCTCCCTCTTTGAGAGGAAGTGGTGGAGGCTGGTACAATAATAACATTTAAAAGTCATCTAGATGACTTTCTGAACAGGAAGAGTTGAGTGGGATATGGACCAAATGCTGGCACATAGGGCTAGGTTAATTTAGGACATCTAATTGGCTTGGAGAAGTTGTTTCAAAGGGTCTGTTTCAATGCTGTTTAACTCTGCAACTCTATGACTAGGCATTTAATCGTCTGTCCAGATCTCCCACTATGTGACTCAGTGTTAGACTGTGTTTGAGTTGCCTTGGAAATTTTACTATTGTAAAAGTGAATGCTGCTTTTGTTACATTGAGTAGATTTCAAGGAGTATTATTATCTCGCAAAGAAAGATTTCAATACAGTTGCAAGAACATTGTCTGAGATGTTGACCTGCTGACTGCATGATTATGGGTTGGGGTGGTGATGTTACTGCACTCCTTGTTTCTATTCTATGTTGGGCAGAAACTTTACTCAATAAAATCCTCCTACCTTCTTGACTCTCGTCTCGGTTATCCGCAGATCATGGAGAGGCTGAGTTGGTGGAAAATGCAGAGTTGAAATAGTTCTGGGATCTGAATGAGGATGTCAGATGATGAACTCTACATTTTAATGAGGAGCTTGGCTGCCTACAATGAAGGAAGACAGGAAGAGCAGGTGGCCATTCTTCCCCTCTACCTTATTCCATCCTTTATAGCTGATTTATATCCTCATTTCATCCACCTACCGAAGATTCATATCGCTAACATGTTTATCTGTCAAAACACGACTGGGCTTGAATTTAAAATGTTTTATCTACAGCATTCCTAGGGCAGAGTGCCATCTTTATACCATGCAAATTCCTGAATAGCTGGACTCTATCCCCTTTCCTGGACTCCTCCACGAATGGAAAAGGTTCTCTCTCTCTCTTTCTCTCTCTCTCACACACACACCTCTCTCAATTCTTTCCAACATCCCAAAAACCTTAAACCTCTTAAAATCTTCCAAAGATAGTCACAGGTGAGGCGCTGGAAGACTGGACATTGGCTAACGTGGTGCCACTGTTTAAGAAGGACGGCAAAGACAAGCCAGGGAACTATAGACCAATGAGCCTGGCCTCGGTGGTGGGCAAGTTGTTGGAGGGAATCCTGAGGGATGGGATGTACATGTATTTGGAAAGGCAAGGACTGATTCGGGATAGTCAACATGGCTTTGTGCGTGGGAAATCATGTCTCACAAACTTGATTGAGTGTTTTGAAGAAGGAACACAGAGGATTGATGAGGGCAGAGCGATGGACGGGATCTATATGGATTTCAGCAAGGCATTTGACAGTGTTCCCCATGGGAGACTGATTAGCAAGGTTAGATCTCATGGAATAGGGAGAACTAGCCATTTGGATACAGAACTGGCTTGAAGGTAGAAGACAGAGTGTGGTGGTGGAGGGTTATTTTTCAGACTGAAGACTAATGGTATGCCACATGGATCATTGCCGGATCCACTACTTTTCGTCATTTATATAAATGATTTGGATGTGAACATAAGAGTATAGTTAGTAAGTTTGCAGATGACACCAAAATTGGAGGTGTAGTGGACAGCGAAGAAGGTTATCTCAGATTACAACAGGATCTTGGTCAGATGGACCAATGGGCTGAGAACAGGCAGATAGAGTTTAATTTAAATAAATGTGAGGTCCTGCATTTTGGGAAAGCAAACCTTAGCAGGACTCATACACTTAATGGTAAGGTCCTAGGGAGTGTTGCTGAACCAAGAGACCTTGGAGTGCAAGTTCATAAGTCCTTGAAAGTGGGGCCACTGGTAGATAGGTTAATGAAGAAGGCATTTGATATGCTTTCCTTTATTGGTCAGAGTATTGAGTCCAGGAGCTGGGAGGTCATATTGCGGCTGTACAGGACATTGGTTAGGCCACTGTTGGAATATTGCGTGCAATTCTGGTCTCCTTCCTATTGGAATGATGTTGTGAAACTTGAAAGGATTCAAGAAAGATTTACAAGGATGTTGCCAGGGTTGGAGGGTTTGAGCTATAGTGAGAGGTTGAATAGGCTGGGGGTTTTTTCCCTGCAGCGTCGGAGGCTGAGGGGTGACCTTGTAGAGGTTTACAAAGTCATGAGGGGCATAGATAGGATAAAAAAAAGTCTTTTCCCTGGGGTGAAGGAGTCCAGAACTAGAGGGCATAGGTTTAGGGTGAGAAGGGAAAGATATAATAGAAACCTAAGGGACAACTGTTTCACACAGAGGGTGGTACGTGTATGGAATGAGCTGCCAGAGGAAGTGGTGGAGGCTGGTACAATTGCAACATTTGAAAGGCATCTGGATGGGTATATGAATAGGAAGGGTTTGGAGGGATATGGGCCAGGTGCTGGCAGGTGGGGCTAGATTGGGTTGGAACATCTGGTTGGCATGGACAAGTTGGACCGAAGGGTCTGTTTCTGTACTGTACATCTCTATGACTCTATGACTGTATCTCCTGAAAATACCAGACTTGTTGCGGTGTGGGTTAGCTCAGTTGGCTGATGGTCATGTGAATGACTCCAACAATATTGGTTTGATACCCAGACTGGCTGAGTTTATCATGAAGGACCCACTTCTCCCCCTCAGGTTAAACCATCTCCTGTCACCTGACTCTATCTGGTGAGATTTTAGAGCTATAGCAACTTCATGCATGCTTCACAATCTAACTTTTGGTCACACTCTTATGATTTTTCTTTGATGAGATGTGGGATCTGTTGCCCATTCCAATACCCCTTGAATCTTATGGCTTTCCAGACTATATCTCAGGGTGGTTAAGAGTCGACTCTAATGAGTTGAAGTGTAACATAGACCACACAGAGCAAGGACAGTAGATTCCCTTCCTTAAACAGCATTAGGGAGCAACAGTCAATAATTGCTTCACATTTACCATCGCTTACACTCGCTGCATAGTCCAGCACCTCCACCTGATGAGGGAGCAGCTCTCCGAAAGCTAGTGCTTCCAAATAAACCTGTTGGACTATAACCTGGTGTTGTGTGATTTTTAACTTTGCAAAGTCCAGATTTTTATTAAACGATTTGAAATTCCACAAGTGGTCACTGATGAGATTTGAACCCAGGGCCTAGTGTATTAATCCAGTCTCTGAGTTAATCGTCCAGCAATACCATCTTACTCCCTCCCCCAGTCTGTGCTAAGTACTTCCCAAAAGCCATTACTGTACACCTATTTGAAGTTGCAATGCTCACAAGCACACACAGTACTTCAATCTTGCCAAGGATTTGTATAGTTGCAGAAAATGTCCTGTTTATGTTCCAGCTCTCTAGTTATAAAGGTCAATGTTCCAGTCGTCATGATTTGGAGCTGCTGGTGTTGGACTGGGGTGTACAAAGTTAAAAATCACACAACACCAGGTTATAGTCCAACAGGTTTAATTGGAAGCACACTAGCTTTCGGAGCGTTGCTCCTTCATCAGGTGATTGTGGAGGGCTCGATCGTAACACAGAATTTATAGCAAAAATTTACAGTGTGATGTAACTGAAATTATACATTGAAAAACTGATTGTCTGTTAAGCCTTTCATATGTTAGAATACAGTGATAGTTTCACTTCTTTTATGTGTAAATCACAAAACCTTTTTTTAAAAAGTTGCATTCTCAGGTTAGCTGTTAACAATGGTGTTTGCTAGATAATATGTTGAAGGTGTTAGCCCCCTGTGTTCTCTGTCTATGCCATGATGTTAAAAATCACACAATACCAGGTTATAGTCCAACAGGTTTAATTGGAAGCACACTAGCTTTCGGAGCGACGCTCCTTCCTGATGAAGGAGCGTTGCTCCAAAAGCTAGTGCTTCCAATGAAACCTGTTGGACTATAACCTGGTGTTGTGTGATTTTTAACTTTGTACACCCCAGTCCAACACCCGCCTCTCCAAATTATGCCATGATGTTTAGATTGATTCTAATCTAAAAAGTGAGATAACGGAGTTTTACATGAATTCATGCAGTTTTTGAGCAAAGTACAATGTAACCCTGAAAGTACAAATTCACCCCACAAAATATATGTGTGCATTTGGGTCTTTGTCTGTCTGTGTGTGTGTGTGTGTGTCTGTCTGGGTTGGGAGTTGTGAGTGTGAGAAAGTGTATGTGCATATGTGTAGTGAGTGCAGAGTGTCTTAAGTCTGTGAGGGAGTGTATGTGTGAGTGCGTGTGTCTGTAAGGGTGTGTGTGGGTGTCTGTGTGCGCGTCTGTGTGTATGTGTGTCCACCTGATGAAGGAGCGACACTCCGAAAGCTAGTGTGCTTCCAATTAAACCTGTTGCACTATAACCTGGTGTTGTGTGATTTTTAATAATGTTCCAGTAGCCTTCCTTGATTATTTTGAAGAGCTTTTTGTTGCCTCGTGAAACCTGGGAGTTAACAGAATAATGGCAGTAAGGGAAGTACTGTGCCAACAGAGGGAGGGTGCTGTATCCATTGTAACCCCCTGCTGCCTCTCTCTATTCATGTCAATCTGTATTCACTGCACCCCCAGCCCTCACAGTACACATCCAACCACCTTTTACCCTGCTCATAAACAAGAGAACAAATGCAAATGGATAAACAGGAAAGCAATAAAATGGAACTGTAAATCAGGCTTGCTGCTGTGTAGCACTAGAACCCTGTTAAAGAGCTACCTGAGAATGTCACATCTAATGTTCAAATGTCTCTTTTAGCCGGGGGCTAAACAGATGGATTTTATGTGTATTTAATGTGCTTCCTCATCTTGCTGACAATGTCTTCCATCGGGAGAGACACCAGCAATTGAGCAGACATCCTCAGAGCTTCATGTAAAGGTCTTTACTGTGTCTATACGATGCATATCTCGTCAATGCATCAATATGTTTCTGACATCGATGTATTCCTCGCAATTTGGATCATTTCATCTGTGAAAGATTAGATTTGAAGAATTAGCTCAATGCAGTAGCTGGAACACTGCCGATAGAATTAGTAGGTGCAGAGGGAGGGGGAGCATCGAGTCAAGGCTATGAACAGGGAGTTGGATAACTTATTACAGGAGAATTATCTGCAGGTTTAGGGGAGGCAATAGCCTGGTGGTATTACTGTGATAAGGGCCCCTCTGGTAGAATTCTTACCCCTGAACTAGGGGGTCTGAGTTCAAGTCCCACATGTGCCACAATGTGTAATATTGTGTCTGAACAGATTGGTTAGAAAAATAGGCTAAATAAAAACAAAATTATCATCAGGCTTTTAATCCAGAGACCCTGGGAATCAAAACAAACCAAGACATTACTGGAGAAACTCTGGCAGCATCTGTGGAGAGAGAAACAGAGTTAATGATACCAGATCAGTGACCCTTCTGAGTTGGTTCTGATAAAGGGTCACTGCACCTGAATCATTAACTCTGTTATTCTCTCCAGAGATGCTGCCAGACCTTCAAACTTGCATGCTCCAGACATTGAGACTTCTGTCACTGGAACAGTTTCTACTTACTTACAACAGCAAAACAGTCAGGACTGTGAAGATTTCTATTCAATTTCCTCTTCAAAACCACAGCTGGAAGGGGCACAGTGCTGACCCTCTGACAGTGCAGCGCACCCTCAGTACTGGCCCTCTGACAGTGCGGCACTCCTTTAGCACTGACCCTCCAACAGTGCAGCACTCCGTCAGCACTGACCCTCCAACAGTGCAGCACTCCGTCAGCACTGACCCTCCAACAGTGCAGCACTCCCTCAGCACTGACCCTCCGACAGTGCGGCACTCCTTCAGCACTGACACTCAGACAGTGCAGCACTCTTTCAGTACTGACCCTCCAACAGTGCAGCACTCTCTCAGTACTGACCCTCCAACAGTGTGACACTCCCTCAGCACTTACCCTCCAACAGTGTGACACTCCCTCAGCACTGACCCTCCAACAGTGCGGCACTCCTTCAGTACTGACCCTCCGACAGTGTGGCACTCCCTCAGCACTGACTCTCCGACAGTGCAGCACTCCCTCAGCATTGGCCTTCTGACAGTGTGGCACTCCCTCAGTGCTGACCCTCCGATAGTGCGGTCCTCCCTCAGTACTGACCCTCTGACAGTGCGACACTCCCTCAGTGCTGACCCTCCAAAAGTGCGGTACTCCCTCAGTGCTGACCCTCCGACAGTGCGGTACTCCCTCAGTGCTGACCCTCCGATAGTGCGGTCCTCCCTCAGTACTGACCCTCCGACAATGCGGCACTCCCTCAGTGCTGACCCTCCGACAGTGCGGTACACCCCCAGTACTGACCCTCCAACAGTGCGGCACTCCCTCAGTGCTGACCCTCCGACAGTGCGGTACTCCCTCAGTGCTGACCCTGAAAGGATGAGCTGTGATGCTGTGGTGTGGTGAGTTAGTGCCATGTACTTCCTGACTCAAAGCCACAAACAATCCCCAATGAAGTCACTGCCTGACATCTTTAAAAGGTCTCCATTGGTTGCGGCTCCAACCAATGACAGTACCTGACGACCGGAAGGTCCAAGCCTCATCGTTATCGAAATGCACATCTCCTGCAATTGGTTCATCACCGGGGAGGAATGCGTGAGCCACGGAGCCCCCTGGTCCATCGAAGGGGTACTGGTCATTGTGTTGTGACTTTGTGAAGTCGATCAGAATGTCTGCATTGTCTCCCGCCACCTCATGGAAATTGAGTGGTGCAATGTCACTCCAGACCTTCAGAGCATAATACATCAGAGCACGAATGGTGTCATGTCCTAACCGGCTGTCCGTTGGAAACGTTCGGACTCTGCAGGTGGTAAATCAAAGCTGTGAGCACGGACTCAATTACTGCTAATGAGCAACAAAGCTGCAATTAATCTCTTGTTAACATTAATGAGAGCACAATGTGATACTCTAGTCTTTTAAGCTTCCGTGAAAAAATGATAATGCTTTTCACAACTGACATTTGCATTAAGATTAAAATGTCAATAATTGACTGTAGGCTTGCACTGATGAAAAGTGGGGGTTCCTTACCGATTCCCAGATGCCTTCCTAAATAATGCCAGTAAACAAAATTAAACAAGCCAGCCATTAGGGGCAGCTATTGGTCAGCTCCTTAATGACCTGTACCCGGTTACCTCTCTGTAAATGGTACAACTCTGGATGAGGTTAGAGAGAGAGAGAGAGGTTACAGATGATATTTGTCTAAGGTGAAGGCTCCGGTTACGTCAGGAGTCTTGGACTGTTCTCGTTCAAACCACAATGGTGAAGGGGAGATTTAATCCAGCCTGTTAAAACTGTGTGAAGGGCAGACAGGGAGAACCTATCAGGATGCTGAGAGAGTCAGGCCACATTCACTGCAGTTTAAAAGAATTGTGGGGGTAGCCTCAGAGAAACCCATAAATTCCTACCAGCACAAGACAGAGTAAACACAAGAAGGATGTTCCCAATGACCAGGGAGATCAGAACCAGAGGGTTAGATTCTAAAGATACAGGGTAGGCCATTTAGGACTGAGATGGGGAAATATCCAGAGAGTGGGGAGACTGGGGAATTCCCAGCCACAGAACGTGATTGAGTCCGGTAGTGATTGGAACCAAGTTGATCTTATTGACTGAGAGATCCTTGATTGGGGTTGTTAACCTGGGCCAATCAGGGAGCCCTGGCTGACAGATAGAAACAGGGGATGCCCTCCCCTTCACTGTTTTGATCACACAGCATTGTCCTTTGATGTGAAGGGCACTGCTTGTCACTGGCCACTCAGGTGTCTTCCTATTTTCCTGGTGGTGGAAATTAAATAAAGATTTGTGCACTTTGTGTCTCTCACTGTGTCTCACACTCGCACACACACACACCATGGGTGCTGGGGAAAAAATAAGCACTACCGCAGTTAGGCGGTAGCGCGGGGATAAAGAAAAAAAAAGAAGAAAAAAAGAAAAAAAGGAAAAGAGAAACAGGGGATTTCGAATCTCCTCAGTTCAGGGACTCTCTGCAAACTGGCTGGCCACTGCCAGTGTACTGTGTACGTGTAAATAAAGGGTGACCTAGTGACGGGATACTGCTTCTGTGTTGAACACTGAATGTTTTCAAGAAGGAGTTGGATATAATTCATAAGGCTAAAGGAATCAGTGGGAAGGGGGAGAAAGTGGGAACTGTGTTGGATATCAGCGTATTGAATGGGGGAGCAAGGGCTATATGGCTGACTCCTGTTCCTATGTTTGATGTTTCTTGGAGCAGAGACATTGAAGGTAATTGGTCAAAGAGCTGGAGTTGGAGTTGAGGAGAATGGTTTTGAACACAGCCATTTGTTATGACCTGGGGTGCACACAATGAAAAGGAAGTAGGAGAACATTCTGTAATAATCTTCAAAATTGTACAAAGTAAACAGCTGAGCCTTTATGGGGTTACCGGGAAAGAGCAGGCAAGTGGAATTGGTAGGATAACACTGAAAAGATACGGGTCAATGTGTGGAATGCTCCAAGATTCTGCACCATAGCTTTATGGGAAATAGGACCCAGTTGGAATGGGAAATGCTGTATTGTAGCCAGTGTAGAATTACTCAATAATCTCATTCAGAGCAAAATCTGGAGGTTTGTGACTCATCTTGACATTGTGATCAAAAGATCATCACATCTAGAGGAGAACAGTTCATCTCTGAGAATCACCTGAGGACAGATCGGGTTTAGCTGGGGTGTTGTGTTTTAGCAGCTTTACCTGAAAACATGTGCTTAGAATCACAGAACAGTTACAGCTCAGAGGCTATATGGCCCATCATGTTTTTGCTAGCCCTACCTTAGAGGAATTAATTCCACTCTCCTGCTCCTTCCCTCTAGTCCTATCAATTATTTTCCCCTTCAGAAACATACTCCATTCTACAACTGAATGTACATCCAGCACACAGTCCAGAAATGTTACCCCAATCCTTGCTAAGTGCGGTGTAAAAACATTTCCTCATGTTGCCTTTTGGCCATTTTACCAAACGCCAATTTTATGATGGCTGCAGAAAGTCTAGTGGGCAAAGCATCAGGGAGCTCCCAGGCTCCAGATCTAATCAGGCGCTGTGTATCAGGGCCGAAGAGGCAGACTTAAAATCACTTTTCTTCATATTTCCACAAAGTGAGTGCTTTCACTGTGTAAAATAGTTGAGGATATTCCAGTTGGGTAGATAGAGTCACACAGTGTGGAAACAGACCTTTCAATCTATCTAGTCCGCACCAATCATTCTCCCAAATTCAACCAGTCCCATATAGAGAAATAATTCCTTGGGCAGAGGGGATCCAGTTCAAGGGGGCACGGTCTTAAATTTGGGCTGTTCAGGGCTGAATACCCCTTTAGACAAAGCGTCGTGGAAATTTAAGACCCTCGCCCCAAACATACTGTTGATGTTTTTGGGCAGTTGTGTCTGGAATTGATCATTATTAGTTTTGCACATCACGGTATATAAATGGCAGGTAAAGGGTTGGGACTTCGAGCTCAGGCATGCTCCAACGGAATGGTAAAGGGACTGAACTCTCTCTTCATCTTTCTCTAGTGCTAAATTTGATTCACAATCCAGGCGAGAGAGAAAATTGGATTGTATCTTTTTCTCATCCCTGAGAAAGAAGATTCAGCCTTTAGCTAACTCTAATGTCTTGACATTCATAAAAGGCAATCAGTATACTATGATGTTATTGCTTAGGGTTTAATGAGTAATAAACTGCAGTTGACTCAAGGAGAATTCCTTGTTTGTTATAAAGCAATCATTGATCCATACTTGATGTAATGAAGATTGATGCACCTGAATCTTCATAGAATACTGAAGAAGCATAAAAGGCCTGATAAACACCAGCATCCTGATCTCAAGCTGTATATCCCAGCAATATCTGTTTGCTTTTGGGGGAATATGAATATTGACTGTGTCCCACATGCTACCAAGACATGAAGAAAACTGAAGGGTGTCACCGTGGCTCAGTGGTTAGTACTGCTGCCTCACAGCACCAGGGACTCAAGTCAATTCCAGCCATGGGTGACTGTATGTCTGGGCTTTCTCTGAGTGCTCTGGTTTCCTCCCAGCCCAGGGATGTGCAGGCTAGTTGGATTAGTCATGGAAAATTCAGGGTAACAGGGAGTGAGTGGGTGTGGGTGAGATGCTCTTCAGAGGGTCAGAGTAGATGCAATGGACTGAATGGCTGAGTAGTTTCTTAAACTTATAACTTCAGCAACTCCCTGTGCGATAGAGTTAGGGTTTGATTCAGGTTTGGCCAATTTCAGTGTACAATACTCAAAAGGGTGCTAGAGAGACCTGATCTATATGCTCATAGATCATTGAAGGTGGCAAGTCAGGTGAAGAGTCATAGAGATGTACAGCACAGAAAAACATCCATACTGACCAGACATCTTAACCTAATCTAGTCCCATTTGCCAGCACCCAGTCCATATCCCTCCAAACTCTTCCTATTAATTTACCCATCCAAATGCCTCTTAAATGTTGCAATTGTACCAGCCTCCACTACTTCCTCTGGCAGCTCATTCCATACACGTACCACCCTCTGCGTGAAAAAGTTGCCCCTTATGTCTCTTTTACATCTTTCCCCTCTCACCCTAAACCTATGCCCTCTAGTTCTGGACTCCCCAACCCCAGGAAAAGACTTTGTCTATTTATCCTATCCATGCCCATCATGTTTTATAAACCTCTATAAGGCTCAGCGTTCAATGCTCCAGGAAAACAGCCCCAGTCTATATAGCCTCTCCCTATCGCTCAAACTTTCCAAGCAGTGAATAAAGCATTAATATAGACATACAATACAAGAGCAGGGAAGTGATACCAAACTTTTGTCTTATGAGACTGCAGCTGGAATATTGTGTATAGTTCTGGGTGCCATATTATGGGGAGCATTGCAGAGAGTGCAGAAGTGATTTTTACGAATAGTTTCATGGATAAGAACCTTCAGTTACGAGGGGAGAGTGTGACTGATTTCCTTGCAGAGCAGCAGACTAGAATGACATTTGATATAAGTTCTCAAAATCATGAGTTTCAATAAAATAAAAGTTTCAAACAGCAAGGTTCCGATCTGCCTGAAATGACACACATTCACCTGAAGCATTCAAGAGGGCACGGGACAGTTAATTTCATCAACAATGTGCGAAGGTATAGGGAAAGGGCAGGAAAATGGCACTAAATCATGACACTCATTGGATCGTAATTATGGACAGGATGGGCTGAATTGCCTCTCTCTGTGCCATAACACTGTGTGATTCTTGTGTATCCTCAAGTTATATTGCTCCACTATTGGCTGCTGTGTCTTCAGGTCAGGCAGCATCCAAACAGCAGGCATATCGACGTTTCAGGCAAGAACCCTTCATCAGGAATTCTTGATGAAGGGCTTTTGCCCGAATCCTGGATTCTCCTGCTCCTAGGATGTTGCCTGACCTGCTGTGCTTTTCCAGCACCACACTCTCAACTCTGATCTCCAGCATCTGCAGTCCTCACTTTCTCCTGCTCTGTCTTCAGCTGCTTCTCCACTTTAACTGAACAGCGATAGATTGGGAAAGTGGGGAGTGCAACGAGACCTGAATATCCTTGTACATCAGTCACTGAAGGTAAGCATTGCAAGGGCAGCACATGATGAAGAAGATAACTGTTATGTTAGTCTTCATCACCTGTGGATTCACATACAGGAGCAGGGTTGACTTGCTGTAATTGTATAGAGACCTTGCTGAGACCACTCCTGGAGTACTGTGTGCAGTTTGGAGTCTCCTTATCTGAGGAAGGGTGTTCTGGTGATGGAGGGAGGGCAGCAAAGGTTTCTCTGACTGATTCCCGGGATGGCAGGTGTGATGACAAAGAGGGACTGGATTGGCCAGGAGTTTATAAGGTTTAGGAGTGATCTCAGAAACGTGTAAAATTCTAACATGCTGAGGCAAGGGTAAACACAGAAAGGATGTTCCCTATGACCAGGGAGCCCTGAACCAGGAGGTCACAATCTAAGGATATATGATAGGCCATTTCGGACTGAGATGGGGAGAAATGTGTTCTCCCAGAGAGTGGGGGGTCTGCGGGATTCTCTGCCACAGAAAGTGATTGAGGCCCAGACATTGAATGTTTTCAAGAAGGAGTTATATATAGTTCTTAGGGCTCAAGGGATGAAAGGGTATGGTGAAGATGTGGGAACAGGGAACTGAGGTGAATGATCAGCCATGATCCCATTGAATAGAGGAGCAGGTTCAAAGGGCTGAATGGCCTCCTCCTGCTCCTGTTTTCAATGTAACCCTAAGTCCTCGATTTCTCCCTCTTTTCAGCCATCCTTAAATTCTTGCTCTCACCTCTCCTAATAACTCCCATTCACATGGCTCAATGTCACGATTTGTTTGATGACTATTTTAAAGATGCTATATAAATGCAAGTTGTTATAGTTCACAACCTCAGGGCATCTGTAAACAGTTTAGAACTCAAATACCTTTCAATTATTAATTCTATTGTCATAAAGAAAACACAGCAGTCAATTGCCATGTTGCAAACTCCCAGAAACTGCATTGCAACAGTTATTGGATAATCAGCTTGAATGAGGCTGAATTAACGATCAAACATTGACAAGACACCAGAGAGACCTCAGCAGCACAGCTTCAATTAGGAACATTTACATCAGGCAGGATAGACATGACCCTGGGATAATATCCTATTTGAAGGATGGCACTGCCTGACAGTGCAACATTCCTTCAGCACCGCACTGGGAAGGTCAACCTGGATTATGTACCAAAGTCTCTACAGTGGGACTCAAACTCACAACATCAGAATATTTTACACCACGTCTTGGCTGACATTAAACATTGTAAACTGTTTCAGACACATTATATTCAACTTACACACGTACATTCGTGCACGCACACATACATGCACACACACACGCACACTCACACACAACCTAATATTCACACACATACACGCACACACACGCACACTCACATCCAACCTAACACTCACACACATACGCATGCACACGCACACTCACACACAACCTAATATTCATACACGTACACGCACACTCACACACAACCTAACACTCACACCGTGGGTGGCACGGTGGCACAGTGGTTAGCACTGCTGCCTCACAGCGCCTGAGACCCGGGTTCAATTCCCGACTCAGGCGACTGACTGTGTGGAGTTTGCACGTTCTCCCCGTGTCTGTGTGGGTTTCCTCCGGGTGCTCCGGTTTCCTCCCACAGTCCAAAGATGTGCGGGTCAGGTGAATTAGCCATGCTAAATTGCCCGTAGTGTTAGGTAAAGGGTAAATGTAGGGGTATGGGTGGGTGGCGGGTCGGTGTGGACTTGTTGGGCCGAAGGGCCTGTTTCCACATTGTAAGTAATCTAATCATTCACAAACACACACACTCTCACTTCTTTAGTTTGGTGCTTTGACATCCTGTGATCTGGCAGTGGTAAGGAATGTTGTTGTTTGTAGGGAGTGACCCACACTTTAGCAAATCCCCGAATCACACCGGGCAAAAGAAGAACCACTTGCCAAAGAAGAACCAGTACATCAAAATCTGGCCACTGGAATGTTTCTGCAGAGAACACCTTAAGTTGTTGATCCAAGTGACTCTGTATTCAGTTCTCTGTCTGAAGGCAGGTTGGACCCACAGCCACAATACCTCTACCATGGACAGAGCAAACAGGCAGGTCCTGAACCCAACCCCAGCCAGAACAGGTGTGACCAACCCTTACCGACTGGCTCCCTCCACCACCTCCATGGTTATAAGCTGTGATGGCAGCACCTTTACCAGCGAGGGGCTATGGATAGTGACGGTAGAAATTTCTCTTCTCTCTCCTCACACATCTGAGCAGCACCCTGTCCCACACCATTGCAAGTTGATCTGACAAAGTCTTCAGCAGAGTAAGCGGACAGGACACAACAGACAGAAAGAAGCCGTTCCTGCTCATAAAATGATCAAAAATGACGAGGTGCAGATTTAAAACAAAGTGCAAATGAAGTAAACACGACATGAGAGAAAACCTCTTCTTACAGTGAGTAGCTGAGTAGTTGACAGCAAGTCTGTGGAATCCTCTGCCTGGAAATGTGAGTTATACAGATTCCATTGAAGCATTCAAGAGGAGCACTGGATGGTTATTTGAGTGGAAATGGTTTGCATGGAGATGGGAGAGATTTCGCACAAGGGGACAGAGCCAGTGTAAGCTAGATGGACTGAATGAGGTCACTCTGTACCGTTATCATTTGGAGATGCTGGTGTTGGACTGGGGGTGTACAAAGTTAAAAATCACACAAAACCAGGTTATAGTCCAACAGGTTTAATTGGAAGCACATTAGCTTTCGAAGCTTCGCTCCAAAAGTTAGTGTGCTTCCAATTAAACCTGTTGGACTATAACCTGGTGCTGTGTGATTTTTAATTCTGTACTGTTACAGTTTCTGATCTGTGATCATCAGTCAGCTTGGCCATCCAGTCCCAAACTGCAAATGTGAACCCGGAGCTCTGGCTCAGAGGCAGGGACCTACCCACTGTGCTGTGAGACCTCCAAATGACTTAAGGGGGAGAAAGAGATCTGATTACAAGCAGTGGAAGGAAAATGGAGCAAGTTACTGGCCAAGTGTCGTTTGTAATAAGAAGTGAAATTATTTATAGCACTTAAAACTATTACATTTCTGCAAGCAAGTGACTTTGGTCCTAAAGTGGTATTGCCAATAAATTTTACATCTGATTAACTGAAGTAGCTTTCATCTGATCACAACTTTCCATTAATAACATTAAATGTGAGGATGCAATTACAAGATTGACATTTACCTCCAGGATATATTTCTTTTATTCCATTTAGTCCCGAGTTGAAGAGATCTTTTCCTCCTGATACTTTCTGGTTCCACAATATCAGGCAGTGAGCAGCGAGGTGTCTTCATTAGTGTCACGGTGGCTTGATCTAAAATTCAAACAAGTTAATTGTTTTTCACACAGGAGCGCAATAAATGAACCGGATGGATGTGGGAACCTCCATGCACCAGGTTCCTTCACTCAGGGATTCAATCTCAGTTACTTCCATAATGTTTCTACTAACAGAAATATGGGTTAGGATGTGGATTCGGGTCAGGGTCAGGGGTAAGGTTAAAGTTAAGGTTGAAGTTAAGGTTAGGGTTAATGTTAAAATTAGGACTAGGGTTAAGGTTAGGGTTAAAGCTAGGATTCTGGTTGAGGTTAAAGTTAGTTTTAAGTTAGGATCAGGGTTAGCATTACAGTTGGGCTCAGAGTTAGGGTTTGGGTTAAGGTTAGGGTTGGGGTTAGGGTTACGATTATGGTTAGATTCAGGGTTTGGTTTCGGCTTAAGGTTAAGGCTAGGAATAGGATTAAGATTAGTGTTAGGAAGAAGAACACAGACATAAGCATGATGGGCCTGAAGGCCTCACTCTGTACTGTGCAATTGCATGTGGAAATGGATGAGAAAAGGAGCTGGAGATGATGAGAAGGGAAATGGGCAGCCGGAGTTTGAGAAAGGAATAGGAAGTATAGGCACCAAAATTAAAGCCAGGCATTCTGGCTTCTGAAACATGACACTTTGTCAAAGAATTTGTTTTGCACTCACCAGGACAATTCACAAGAATACCAAAGGGAAAAATAACATTGATACTGCATGAGTGGAGAGTGTGTAAAGAATTGTACTGACAGCTAGTTTAGGATCATCCCTCAGGTTCACAGTGTGGTGTAGTTGTGTATAGTGGAAGCTCCATATGTTAATGCACAGGGCTCTGTTCTCTGCACATTTATAAAACTGTGTCTGTTTCAAAATAGGTGGCAGCCAATCTCTGGTTCATTACTCAGAGTAATCCCTAGCTCAGTCAGTGTCAAACCATCTGGTTTAAAAATTTAAAAAAGCTGGCAGTTAACTGTCAATCAACATTATTGCAGCATTCTACATCTCAATCAATCATAGCTCAATTGCCAACCAATCAGTGCTCTCCTCTTTTGCAATATAAATGTTAGTTTCCCCCTCCAACTCTATTTTGATTTAGTCCCTGCCCTCCCCTTCACTGTTTTGATCACACAGCATTGCCCTTTGATGTGAAGGGCACTGCTTGTCACTGGCCACTCGGGTGTTTTCCTACTTTTCCTGGTGGTGGAAATTGAATAAAGATTTGTACACTTTGTGTCTCTCACTGTGTCTCACACCTGCGCACACACACACCATGGGTGCTGGGGATAAAAATAATAAGCACTACCGCAGTTTGGCGGTAGTGTGGGGGAAATAATAATAAAAAAATAAACAGGAGTTCACGGTTACGTTAGGGCCCGGGTGTCCTTGGAGAAGGAGCACGCGGTGTCCACCAACACCCTGGAGTTGTTCAGGGAGAGGTGGGCGCCGCAGGGAGTGGAGTGCATCATTTCCCCCTCCAACGCTATTTTGATTTAGTCCCTGCCCTCCCCTTCACTGTTTGTTCACACAGCATTGCCCTTTGATGTGAAGGGCACTGCTTGTCACTGGCCACCCAGGAGTCTTCCCATCTTCCTGGTGGTCGAAATTGAATAAAGATTTGTGCACTTTGTGTCTCTCACTGTGTCTCACACCTGCACACACACACCATGGCTGCTGCGGAAAAAATAAGCACGACCGCAGAAAAAAACAAAACAAAAACAACCCAAAAATAAATGTTAGTTTCTACTCCACTTGAATTGGTATTCTTGCAATTGTCATGATGAGTGCAAGGCAAACTCTAACAAAATGCTTCTTTATTCATCAAAAGTTCAAAGATGTGTAGGTTAGGTGGATTGGCCTTGGGAATTGCAAGGTTATGGGTGTGGGTGGGATGTTGTTTCAAAGGTTGGTGCAGACACAATGGGCTCAATGTCCTCTTTGTTCACTGTAGGAATTCTAGAATTCTAATTCTATTAGCTCAAGGGTACAATAATTAAACATGGACATCAAAAGCAGTAATGGAAAACATCCCTCCAATATAAAGGCGGTAGGAAACATTACGATAGAGAATTGTTAATGAGGCACACATTAAGAATCCTCCTAGTAAAGGGACTGAAGGAGTAATTCCAAATATTGTGAGTACAAGCAGGTAATGGGATCTGTCTTGCATAACGTTGCTGCATCTAATATTAGGCAACAATAAAGAAATGATTCCCAACTTCAAATAGATAGGTGCATGCAGTATACAGTGGTTTGTCCTAAAGCACCTGTGCTGATGTTGAGAATCCACACAATTCCCCCTGTGCAATCTGCCTCATCTCAGACTCTCAGCATCTGGTTCTATCTCTTATTCTCTCACATTCACCCTTTCAAAGCATCAAAAACAATTTGCTTAAATTCCCCTGTGATCATGAGTGTAACAATCCAGATGAGTGGATCCCAAAGTGGCTGGGGGAGCAATCATTTGGGATGCTCAGCTCTGAGGCAGTAATAATCACTGTTGACTGGAGATTGACATAAGAACATAAGAGCTAGGAGCAGGAGAAGGCCATCTGGCCCTTCATGCCTGCTCCCCCATTCAATAAGATCATGGCTGATCTTTCATGACCTCAGGTACATTACCCATCCTCTAACCCTAACCATTAATTACTCTACTGTTCAAAACATTATCTATCTTAGCTTTAAAAACATTCAATGAGGAAGCCTCGACTACTTCACTGGGCAGGGAATTCCATAGATTCACACCCTCTGGATGAAGAAGTTCTACACAGTCCCAGGATTGGCTCTGAGACTCCAGTCAAAGTCTTCAGATGGTTCAGGACAAAAATATTAAACACTGCTCATTAATTCCTTGCCTCCTCATCACCACAGCCTCTACTCTCCCATTCAACAACTGCTCCCACTCATCCCTTCCATCCCATTATAGTTTTTCACTGTGGCAAGTTGGAACTGGCGATCGATGAGATGAGCATCATATCCTGTTCTTATAAGGACATCTACTAGCATCTTTAGGTGTCCATCATGTTCCTCCTTGTCTGAGCTTACCCATAGGGGATGGCTTCTGTAACATGTTTAGGATGGAAACTAGAGAAGTGCAGCATTGTGAAGTTATCTGTGGGCTTGCAATAGAGTGAGGTACTGAGGTGCCTGTTCTTGATGGAGATGTATATGTCTAAGGTTGAGACTGATTCTGAAGAGTAGGAGAAAGTGAGGTCTGCAGATGCTGGAGATCAGAGTTGAGAGTGAGTTGCTGGAAAAGCACAGCAGGTCAAGCAGCATCTGAGGAGCAGGAGAGTCGACGTTTTGGGCCAGAGCCCTTCATCAGGAATGAGGCTAGGAGCCTTGGGGACGGAGAGATAAATGGGAGGGAGGGTGGGGCTGGGGAGAAGGTAAATAAGAATGCAATAGGTTTATCTTTCCACCCATTTATCTCTCACACCAAAACTCCCAGCCTCATTCAGGGCTCTGGCCTGAAACGTCAATTCTCCTGCTCCTTGGATTCTGCCTGACCTGCTGTGCTTTTCCAGCAACACACTCTCAACTCTGATTCTGAAGAGTAGTCCATGGTAAATCTGATGGTAGGATGAGACTTGCTGACATTTGCTCACAGTTGTTTCAGTGATACTTTGCCATGAGTCCAGAGGAAGAAAATGTCTTCAATATAGATTGGTTGGAGTCTTAGTCAAGAAGTCTTGCTCAAACTTGTGCATGAAAACGTTGGCATATTGGGATGCAAATTTAGTCCCCATGGCTGTTCCGTGTGTCTGGATGAAGAGCTGGTTGTTAAAGATGAAGTCGTTGTCGTCAAGGATGAAGCAGATGAGCCGTAGAATGGTGCCTGGAGATTGGCAATTGTTGGTATTGAGTACTTGGGCCAATGTTATCTACCTCATACACTGCAGGCAAGGATGCCCTGAGGCAAGGTACATTGGCGAGGACAAGCAGACACTACGATAACGGATGAATGGACACCGCACAACAATCATCAGGCAGGGGTGTCCCCTCCCAGTTGGGGAACACTTTAGCTGTCCGGGATATTCAGCCTCTGATCTTCAGGTAAGGGTCCTCCAAGGGAGCTTTCAAGATAACAATTCAGAATCGCCGAGCAGAAACTGATAGTCAGGTTCCGTAGCCATGAAGACAGCCTCAACCGTGATCTTGGGTTCCTATTGCGCTACATGTGATCCCACCAGACTGTTCTGTATCTGTTGTGGTTCTGCTCGCCGAGCTGGAAGTTTTTGCTGCAAACGTTTCGTTCCCTGGCTAGGGAACATCATCAGTGCTGTTGGAGCCTCATGTGAAGCGCTGCTTTGATATTTCTTCCAGTATTTGTATTGGTTTGTTCTTGCCGCTTCCGGGTGTCAGTTTCAGCTGCAGTAGTTTGTATGTGGGGTCCAGGTCGATGTGTCTGTTGATGGATGTTCTTGCCGTTTCCGGGTGTCAGTTTCAGCTGTAGTGGTTTGTATATGGTGTCCAGGTCAATGTGTCTGTTGATGGAGTTTGGGGATGAATGCCATGCTTCTAGGAATTCTCTGGCTGTTCTCTGTCTGGCTTGTCCTATGATAGTGGTGTTTTCTCAGTCAAATTCATGTTGCTGGTTGTCTGAGTGTATGGCTACTAGAGATAGCTGGTCGTGTCGTTTTGTGGCTAGCTGATGTTCATGGATGCGGATTGTTAGCTGTCTTCCTGTTTGTCCTATATAGTGTTTTGTGCAGTCCTTGCATGGTATTTTGTAAACTACGTTAGTTTGGCTCATGCTGGGTATTGGGTCCTTGGTTCTAGTGAGTTGTTGTCTGAGCGTGGATGTTGGCTTGTGTGCTGTTATGAGTCCTAAGGGTCGCAGTAGTCTGGCTGCCAGTTCTGAGACGCTCCTGACGTATGGTAGTGTGGCTAGTCCTTTTGGTTGTGGCATGTCCTCGTTCCGTGGTCTATCTCTTAGGCATCTGGTGATAAAGTTGCGTGGGTATCTGTTTTTGGCGAATACCTTGTATAGATGTTCCTCTTCCTCTTTTCGCAGTTCTGGTGTACTGCAGTGTGTTGTGGCCCTTTTGAATAGTGTCCTGATGCAGCTTCGTTTGTGTGTGTTGGGGTGGTTACTTTCACAGTTTAAGACTTGGTCTGTGTGTGTTGGTTTCCTGTGTACCCTTGTGGTGAATTCTCCGTTGGGTGTTCTCTCTACTAACACGTCTAGGAATGGGAGTTGGCTATCCTTTTCCTCTTCTCACTGCAGCTGAAACAGACACCCGGAAGCGGCAAGAACAAACCAATATAAATACCGGAAGAAACATCAAAGCAGCGCTTCACACGAGGCTCCAACAGCACTGATGATGTTCCCTAGCCAGGGAACGAAACGTTTGCAGCAAAAACTTCCAGCTCGGTGAGCAGAACCACAACAACGGATACCCGAGCTACAAATCTTCAATCAGATGTTCTGTATCTGTAAGACCTTCCTTACTCTCCTGTTTTGACACCATCGCCTTCATAAATTGTTCTGATCTCTCAGCCTCAATTAGTTTGTGCGGTTTTGGATTAATTATTACTTTGGTTAGACCCCCAGCATGTGACTCTTCTACTTATCATGTTATTTCAGTCATTTGGTTTGTCTCCAGCACCATCTTATTTTTGATTATTTGTAACGATCTCTCTGCCTCATTTAGTCAGATTATAAGTCACCCCTTCGCTTGTTATTCAGCTGTTGACACTTTACTCTTACAATTTGGCAATTTTGACCACCTGCAGAGACTTATTATTCAGCCAGTCAACACTCCACTCACACCAGTTGTACCTACCTGTTGACACTGTTAATTACCTGGAATTATTTTGCTATTATCTCTCTGCCTATTTATTCTGTGCCTGTGCACTTCCCTCCACTTCACCTGACAAAGGAGCAGCGCTCTCAAACCTTGTGATTTCAAACTAACCTGTTAGGCTATAACCTCGTGTTGTATGACTTCTGGCTCAGTTATATAGAACATACAACATCATGGTTAGGAGGGACATGGAGTCGGTGATTAGGAAGCAGCTGTTCCCTCAGCTTGAAGGGTCAATAAGAAGGGGGCATCATTTTAAGGTGAAAGGCAGGAGGTTCAGAGGGGATTTCAGGAAAAATGCACTGCCTGGGAGGGTAATTGGGATGGGAGATATTGAAACCTTTAAAAGGCTAAGTGGATGAATACCTCAAGGCTATGGACCTAATGCTGGAAAACAGGATTGGTGCAGATAAATGATGGGAACAAAACCAGAAATTGCTGAAAAAGCTTAGCAGGTCTGGCAGCATCTGTGGAGAGAAATCAGAGTTAAGGTTTCAGGTCCAATGACCCTTCCATAGAACTAAGGTGATGGATTTTGTTTTGTTGGCATAGATTTATTTGATGGGCTGAAGAGGCTTTTCTGTACTTTATGACAATACAGAAACAGGCCATTTGGTCCAAGCAGGCTAGGCTGAGTGTCAGAGCTCCTCTCTAGCCTGCTCGGATGAATGTGTGGGTGGAGGTCATTAGGTAGGCACTGATGGGACTGTGACCTTTGTAGTCTTGTTTAATGCTTTAAGAAGTTGTATTCTGTCCAGCTCAGAGCATGTTACTCGGTTCTATCAGTGTCATGTACAGTGTGACAATGAGCAGGTTCCTGGTCTAAGTCAATACCTAAACCTGAAGGACTCACACTGAAGTTGCCATACTCCTTCTAGACCATTGGGCTGCTCTCTTATAAGACAGATAGACAACTGGTGGTATTTTAATCAGAGGGTGATCCCACCTCAGTTAAGGTGGGAGGGAGAGTCCTTCATGGTCACCTTAGCCAGAATGGGAATGGAACCCACGCTGTTGGTGTCACTCTGCATCAAAGACCCAGCCATCCAACCAACTGAGCTAACTGACCCCAGAGCTAACTAGGTGACATAATAAAACAAACATCTCACCCATTGGCGTATCTATCCCGTTCTCTCTAATGTAGTTACCAAGGCTTCCTTAAAACAACCCACACAATTCAGTGAGTGGTAGTGAGTATACATTCCCACCTGAATTCCCAATTGGATTTCGAGTCACTGCCACACACCAGTGGCCTCTAGACTTGCTCCTTCCCACAACTGGAGACACTCTTCTGTATCCATTCAATCAAAACTTTGCACAATTTTAACAAACTCCATTTGGTTACCCTTGAGTCTACTCTCTTTAATAGGAAAGAGAACCAACCTATTAATCAGTCACAGCTCTGGTATCATCCTCGTAAATCTATTTCCATCTTTTCCAGCACTCCAAATGTGGCTTAGCAAAGTCTAGCCATCCATTCCCATATATTGTTAACCCTTAGTTCTCTATTCGCCTCTCTCAGACAATCCTTCATGTTGGCCCAGTCATACAGCCAGGAAATAAAATGATTTTCCAGCCTCAAGATCCTCTGTACAGGAGCATTTCCACTATTTTTTACAAAACAGTCACTGCTCTAGTTTATGGCTTGTGTCAACATCTTTCTGAATTAGTTATGGCCCTCAAACTGAGAGAAATCTTCACAAGCAGCAAACACAAATATCTATGAAAGATATTCCACAGAGTTGCCTGGGTATTTCTGCATTTGTTGCTAAGCTGGAGGGTAAAGGAGGTGAGATTTCTGATTGGTGTCATGATTTGGAGGTGCTGGTGTTGGACTGGGGTGGACAAAGTTAAAAAATTCACACAGCACCAGGTTATAGTTCAACAGGCTTATTTCGACGCACGAGCTTTTGGAGAGCTGCACCTTCACCAGGTGGCTGCGGATGTGCTTCCAAATAAACTTGTTGGACGATAACCAGGGTATTTTTGATTTTCAACTTTCTGATTGTTGTGAGTATTTTACCTTCTATGTGACTACATAGTGGCAGTTGTTTGTTCAGTAACTGTCCATGGTGCTGAATACATTTACCTGTAATGGTATCAGTACAGTGTTAACTTCAATATAGCTATGGGTAGATGGCAAGATGCTCTTTGTTTGTTTAGTTATGTGTTTGTTTATTTTTTATTCACTCATCAAAGGTGGGTGTCACTGGCTGGGCCCAGCATTTATTATCATCCCTAGTTACCCCTTGAGAAGGTGGGGGCAAGCTGCCTTCTTAAACCGCTGCAGTCCACATGCTGTGGGTAGACTCACAATGCCCTTTGGGAGGGATTTCCAGGATTTTGACCCAATGACAGTGAAGGAATGATGATATATTTCAGGATAATGAGTAGCTTGGAGGGGAACTTGCAGGGGATGGTGTTCCCAAGTATCTACTGCCCTTGTTCTTCTATGATGTGGAGGTGCCAGTGATCACCTGGAGTGGACAGGGTCAGACGTCACACGACACCAGGTGTATTTGAAATCACTAGCTTTTGGAGTGCTATTCCTTCATCAGGTGAATTTCTGCTGCTACTGAGTGTCAGAGGTGGAATGAGTGGATGTTGTGCCAAACAAGTGGTCTGCTGTGTTCTGGATGGTATTGAGTTTCTTGAGTGTTGTTGGAGCTGCCCCCATCCAGGCAAATGAGGAGTATTCCATCACACTCCTGACTTTTGCGGTGTAGATGCTGGCTGGGCTGTGGGGAGTTAGGAGATAATTTACCTGCTGTAAAGTAGTAATCCAGAACCCCAGGCTAATGGTTCTGTGGAAGATTATGAAATTTGTATTCCTCAATACAAAATATCTGGAAATAAAACTTCCTTTGGTGGCAACCACCTATATATCAACTGCTGTAAAAACTCACCTGGTTGAGCTTTAGGGAATGGAATCTGCTATCCTTTATAGTCTGGCCTACATGTCACTCCAGACCCACAGCAACGTGATTGTCTCTTTAACTGCCCTCTGGAATGGCCTAGCCAGCCACTCAGTTCAAGGGGAAATGATGATGGGTGACAAATCATTGCCTTTCCAGCAATACCTGTGTCCCATGAATGGGTAAAGGAAGAGAAGCAGAGCTCTTTGTGCTGCTATTGGGACTGAATCAAAATTACAAACTGAAATATACGTTACAAAAGCTTATTTGAAATGCTAACTTAGCTTCAGAAATAACAGCACATACCTAATAGTCCATTAATTTCCAGGCCTCCAAACCTCTGCATGGCTTTAATGGCCTTAGTTAATGCTTCTTGGGTTTGACGTTGATCAGTAGCAGGACCCAGTGGAGCCAGGTAGCCAAACTTAGTCAACCATTCCTGTGGAAGGTAACAATTGAACACAGTTTTATGATCTGGAGACCCATTATCTTTAAAGTTTTGATAAACAAATCCATCCAACACCTTCAATTCATCAATGTGTCAGAACCAGCCACAAACCATGAACAGCAAAGAAGTGAAATTGTTCTCCCAGTCTACACATTCATTTTTTACCAAGTGGAGCATCTTGTCTTAAGGGTGAAACCTCAGGAAACAAGAATATCCATTTGCCAAGCCCGGCGTTTATCTGAATACGCCAGCACTGGCACATGTGTTAAACTGGGGACTGGAGTTAATTATTTATATATAAAAACCGAAAGAACTGCAGGTGCTGTAAATCAGAAACAAAAATAGAAATTGCTGGAAAAGCTCAGCAGGTCTGTGGAGAGAAACCAGAGTTAATGTTTCGGGTCAAAGTCTCCCTTCCTCAGAAGGGTTGTGTTCACTGTTCTGAAGAAAACAAGCCCAGTTTTTCCAATCTCTCCTCAGGGCTCAGACTCTCCCTCTAGCCCAGGCAGCATCCTGGTAAATTTCCTCTACGCCCTCTCCAGTGAAATCACATCCTCCTAGAATGCAGTGACCAGAACTGCACACAGTACTCCAGCTGTGGTTTAACCAGTATTTTATACAGTTCCAGGACAACCTCAGATAAAAACTAAACACTGCAGAAGCTGGGAATCTGAAACAAACACAAAGATTGCTGGAGGAATTAGACACTAGACTGCCAAAGTAATTGCTGCTACAAAAGTAGAGACAGCTACACAGAAACAGCACAATCTGGCAGATATTGACATGTTGTTTTCTGTTTTTAATCTCATATTTAAGGTATCACCATGAATTTGCTTGCAGCTTTTCCCAACACGACCCAGGTTCCTTCAAGGTCTAGGGTCAACGTTGTTCAGAGGAAATCCCTGATCAGCGTCAAGTCAAAAAGATATTGCAGCCTATTACTGAAGCTCAAAGTCTGACATTCCCCCACTTCTCCCCTCCTGACTCCCTCTCCCTAACGTGATGCTCATAATGGAAGTATAATGTTGTTCCTTCACTGTCATTGGGTCAGAATCCTGGAATTCCCTCCCTAAGGACATTGTGAGTCTACCTACAGCACATGGACTGCAGCGGTTCAAGAAGGCAGCTCACCCCCACCTTCTCAAGGGGCAACTAGGGACGGGCTATAAATGCTGGGCCCAGCCAGCGATGGCCAGGTCCCAGGAGTAAATAAGAAAATGCTGTCAGATCTCAAATACAATAGATTTAACGTAAACAACATGTGTTTACA
The DNA here is from genome assembly GCF_020745735.1 of Hemiscyllium ocellatum. NCBI lineage: Eukaryota > Metazoa > Chordata > Chondrichthyes > Orectolobiformes > Hemiscylliidae > Hemiscyllium > Hemiscyllium ocellatum. The sequence goes on along the minus strand of NC_083424.1, from coordinate 4,059,905 downwards.
TAGAATTACATCCAAGCAAGCCATTCAGTCCACACCAGAGATTTTACATCACAAATCAGCATCCTTCACTCGCCCTCTCACCTCTCCTCCTGTTTCTCTGTGGTTCATGTCTTTATCCAACTTCCCCTTAAAAATTTCTGTTTGGAGGAGGCTATTCCTCAATGATGGAAGAACCCAGCACATCAGTGCAAAAGATAAGGCAGAAGCATTAAGAACAATCTTCAGCCAGAAGGGCCAGGTAGATGATCCATCTCAGCCTCCTCCAGTGGTCCCCAACATCACAGACACTAGTCTTCAGCTAACTTGATTCATGAAGCATCAAGAAACAGTTGGAGGCACTGGATACTGCAAAGACTATGGTCCCTGGCAATGTTCCAGCATTGTTGCTGATTCTGCTTTTCATTAGCATTACATTCCTAGGAACCTGTGTTAAAGGTTACATGTAATAACATGTTGAGCTGCAGAGTGGGATGATGGCAGGGAGTGTGGTGTAGGATGTGGCTGTCTCTCTCCCCAACGGTATTGCTTTGACCCTCAACTTCAGATTGTCCTGGAGAAGGGTCACTGGGGCTCGAGATGTTAACTTTGTTTCTCCCTCCACACAGATCTGCTGAGTTTCTCCAGAAATTTCTGCTTTTGTGGCAAAGTATAAGGTTAGCTTTTAGTTGGAGCATATGTGAATACTTCAGATCTCCACATTCGAGAGAGGATATGGAGATACTGGACAACAATAACACTTTGACTGAGATGTGACAATTGAACTGGCAAGTTTGAACAGGCTGACGTTCTTTACTCTCAGCTATAGCTTGATGGCAGCTTTAAAGTTAGAAAAAGATTTAATAGATTAATCATTGTGGGGATTGTGCAGATAAGAACTAGGAGCCATTACTAAAAAAACAACCACTTTTAATTTGAATACGTTACATGGATCCAAGCCAGAGGATAAAGTAGGAGACGCAGATTTTTCTGTTTTGTCCTCCCTGGTGTTAGAGGGTGTGGGTTTGGGAAATGACTTTTTTAGATGCTTCCCACTGCTGCTGCTACTGAGCGTCGCTGCTCGAGGGAGCAGATGATGAAGATGTGCTGCCAATCGCATGAGCTGCTTTGTCATGGAAAGTGTTAGCATATTTAGATTTCCAAAAGACATGCAATGTGAAGCCACGTAAAAAAAAAATACATATGGTGTAATGATTCAGCCATCAAAGATCAGCAAAACAGTCAAGGCACAGACAGACACAGACAGACAATCACAAGATGGACAGATAAGCAGACACAGGCAGATAACAATGGATGGGCAGACAAAGGACAGATAGACAGACAGATACAGGCAGACACCTCAAAGATAGACAGACAAGCAGGCAGACACAGGCAGACATTAAAAGGACAGGCAGACTGTCAAAGCACAGACAGACACAGGTAGACAGTGGAAGGACAGGCAGGCTGTCAAAGAATTAGAAGACAGCCTTATATTTCATTTGCATCTTTTGTGACCTCGGAATGTCCCAACTGCTTTACAGTCCATTAATACTTTTAAGATGTTGTCACTGTTATAATGTAAGACACAAGGCAGCCAATTTGCACACAGCAAACTCCCACAAAGAGGAATGAGATAATGACTACATAATTTGATTTTAATGATAATGGCTGAAGGATATTGGCTAGGACACTGGCACCATGCCCTGTTCTTCAACACAACATCATCAAAGCAATTAGCTCCATCTGAGAAAGTGCAGATCTGACCATAGTTTAATGGCTCACCAATCCTCAGCAATTTATTTTTATCAACTGTACAAAGTCCCAAAGGTCGTCACTCCATATTTCTGATTTAATTCTCCCATCACTGTTCCCCAAAAATCCCCACATCAACATTCCTCACCACAGTCAAATCTCTAATATTTGATGAAACCACCAGAACTCGCACATCTGGTTTGGCTGGGTATTATCTTAGACACAACACTGCAAACAACTCAAACCAGCTGTTGTCTTTTAGAACAATCCTTCAAGCAACACAACAGATTGTGGAAAACATGCCAATATTGAAAGTACCCTTTTAAAAGTAAATATCAACTGCTGGAGGGATGAATATAAAGTTTCTTTTTTTCTTTGTGTATTTATATTTCAAACAGCAAGAAACATACAAAGACAGGCAATAGAATTTTGGGACATAATCGTGTCAAGGTTTGAGTCGGTAACAATTTAATTATTAAAGGTGTCGAGGAATTTGGCTGGTCGGAAAACAGACTACAAAGACCCTTAAATGATTAGGAATAGGAATTGGCAGGATGTCATCTTTGATTGGAGTTGTTGAAGGGTTCTGATGTATGACTCAGGTTATACGCATGCTGATTCCATTCCAAATTACAGCAAAGATTTATGAGGGAGAGCAACAGAGGAGAAAAAAGAGCGTTAGTGGAATTATGAAGGACTCTTCACTCAAATAAAGAACCTTGATCAGAGCTCAGGATTTGAAAAGAGAAAATTGCCTCTGATAGACGTTGTTCAGCAGCTGGTGCTTCAGTGGCATCATTTAAATTAAGGCGAACGGGATTGGTTAGATCATAAGACCATAAAATATAAACAGAATTAGGCCATTCGGTCCATCAGGTCTACTTCACCATTCGATCATGGCTAATGTGTTTCTCAATCCCACTCTCTTGCCTTCTCCCTATAATCATTGCTCCCCACTGACCTCAGCTGGCTCCAACCCCATACTGTAGAATAGGGGGAGGTGTGATTTACTCCAGTCTTTTCTTTTTGAGGAGATTCTAAATTCTCTGTTTAAATACTATTTTTCTTTATCTTTTTCCCACACAACTGCCAAACATCAGTAGTGTTTACCTTATACAGTCTTAAGGTCAGGTGCAAACCTCAACCATGACAATGGCAATACTAAACTGTTTCAACTGCTCTTCCTCAGGAAAGAACAGAATTGCATTTCTGTGGTGCCTATCACAACCTCAGGATGTTCCAAAGTACTTTCCAGCCAATTAAGTACTTTCAGAGAGTGTTTGTAATATAGCAACAGCCAATCAGAATGATACCTGACGGATAGACATTCGCACAGACACTCAGGAGAGTTAGCCTGACTTGGAAATATATCACTGTTCCTTCAGGGTCATTGGATCAAAATCCTGGAATGGCATTGTGGGTGTTCCAATAGTACACGGACTGCAGCGGTTCAAGAAGGCAGCTCACTCCCACCTCCTCAAGGGGCAACTAGGGACGGGCAGTAAATGGTGGACCCAGCCAACAATGCCCACATCCCATGAATGAAATTAACCTCTCCTGCTCTACTTCAAAATAATGCCATATGGTAAGTGCGGTCAGTGGGCAGAGGGCATTGGACAGGGGTCACATGGGTCTGGAGAGGGTACAGATGGAAATATATCATGGTCTCCACCTTCAGTGCTACATACTGTGGGGGATTATCAACCCCTGTTTGTAAGGACCACATTCCAGTCTTCACTGAGTGGGTTCTCCCGGGAATGGGGATCAAATCCTATTCTAGAAACATAGAAAATAGAAGCAGGAGTAGGCCATTCTGCCCTGTCATTCAATGATATCATAGTCGATCATCCAACTGACTACCCTGTTCCCACCTGCTCCACATACCCTTCAATCCCTTTTGCCCTAAAAACTACCGAAGCCCTTGAAATGGGCAGATGAGACCTCAATCTCAGACAAAAGCCAACATCTTAAGCAGTGCAGCACTACCTCAGAGAAGTACTGAGAGGGTCAATCTATATTATGGATTCAAGTAGGGGATTTATGATTCTCACATCAGAAACTGGAGCTGCTAACTGTTCTGGGGCAAACAAATTCCTATCATGCTTGTCTTTTATCTCTCTCCTGTCTAATTGTAAACACAATTCAGCTAACCTGGATTATTAAAGCTCTGATCTGCAACTGATGTTCTCCAATTCTTTATCATTTAGTCCATGAACTGCCGCAAACTGTTTAGTTTCTCATTCACCTTCGCAAGAGCAGATTACAAAAAGGCTTCTGTGTCACAGGGAATAATGCTGATTCAGAGGAAAATGCTGTAGCAGATGAAAGATTAATAAATACTTCGATGAATGGCTTAATGTCATAGAGAAACCTCCTGATCAATGTGCACTTGTTAAAAGAAATGAGAAAGTGAAACAAGATAGGAATAGAATAAGGACTCACAAATAAATTAACTGACTATTTGAAGATGAGATGCAACCGAAGTTTCCAGTATCTATTACCCTCCATAAATCTTTATTAAGAAACTGAACAATGAATTGTCACTGAGGGTGCAGACAAGACAATTGGTTAATTATGTTGTTTTTACTGTACAGTAGAGCATCTACATAGAATGTGGAGCATAGAAACAAAATCAGAACTTGCTGGAAAAGCTCAGCAGGTCCGGCTGCATCTGTGGAGAGAAAGCAGAGGAAATGTTTCGTGTCCAGTGACCCTTCTTCAGAACTGATTGTAGCTAGGAAAACATTGGGCTTGGTATAAGTGCTAGAGAAGAGGTGGGAGGAGTAAACAATAGGTGGAGATGGAGCCTAGAGAAAGGAAGAAATTCTATACTGTGTACATTTAATCTTTTACTTTTTTCAGCGTGACACCCTGTTGACAATGTGACTTGATAATGTCACAGCAATGGGAACCTGGGTGGACGGTCATTAATGGAGTATCACTTCAACCAATCAAATTGAATGATGATAAAAGTAACAATGTAATGACTAATGGGGAAGTGTAAATTCGAGTGGATTGCTTCACTGTCCAATCCAATACAGTAAGAGAGATAAACGGAGGGAAAGAAAGAGAGGGAGAAAAAAATCTGAAAACTTCTAAAAATGTAGTTTAAATCTGAATTTTAAAGAATTTCCATCAATTAAATTCTAAAGGAATGAGACTCCATGTGTGTAAAAGTTACTTTTTCAAAAGTAGTGAAGTTGTTTGGAGCTAACTTTTAACACACCATTAAAAGGGGACTTCAGTCAGAAATCACCAAGATGTCACTCTCAGTGGTGAGTACAGTTTACAGCTACCAGACAGATAGACCAACTTTGTGTCACTCCATGCAAGGTAAAGGAAAAAAGTAGCTTTATTTCTGAAACTTTGATACAGAGTTTTGAACAATTTCAGTGCTGCAATTTGTTTAAAGAAATGTGGAATCAGAAGCTAGACTTAGTAATGACGACCATGGAACTACTGAATTGTAGCATACAGTCAACTGGTTCACATATGTCCTCCAGGGAAGGAGAACAGCCTGGTCAAGTCTATTTGTATCTTCAAACCCAACTTCTACACCACCGTCAAATGCACTTGGCCCATCTTGGACACCTCCCTTCCTTTCCTTGACTTCACCACTTCCATCTCCGGTGACAGTCTACAGATGGACATTTATGACAGACCCACAGACTCCCATAACTACCTGGACTACACCTCTTCCCACCCAGTATCCTGCAATAACTCCATCCCATTCTCCTAATTCCTCCTCCTCCCCCACATTTGCTCGGATGAGGAGACATTCCACTCGCGAGAATTCCAGATGTCCACCTATTTTGAACAACATGCTTTTCCTCCCTCTGTCACCGTCTCACCACCTCCATTCCCCATTCCTTTGTTCTAACACCCCCAATGCAATAAAGACAGTCCCTCTTATCCTCACCTACCACCTCACCAGTCTCCACATCCAACGCATCATCCTAAACACTTCCACCAACTGCAATTAGACCCCACCACCAAGAACATCTTCCCCTCCCAACCCCTCTCTGCTCTCTGCAAGGCCCATTCCCTTCGCCAATCCTTGATTCATGCCACTCTCCCCACCGAGGCCCCCGAATGTACCTTTGCCTGCAACTGGGAAAGATGCAAAAACCTGCTGGTACCCCATCCCCCCATCACCTCCATTCCGGGCCCCAAACAGTCCTTTCAGGCAAGACAGAGGTTCACCTCCCTCTCTTCCAACCAGGTTTACTCTATTAGGTGGTGCCAACGTGGTCTTCTCTCCATTTTCTCTCCAAGCGTAAACTTAGGGAACGGTTCACCGAGCATCACAGCCGGGCCCACAGGGGCTGACCAGACCTCCCAGCCACTGCCCATTTCAATTCCTCTTCTTACTCCCTTTCCAACATGACATCGTTGGCCTCCTCCATTGCCACAATGAACCAAACCGCAAATTGGAGGAACAACACCTCATCTTCCACCTGGGCAAAATACAGCCCGGAGGACTCAACACTGAGTTCTTCAATTTCAAATAACCTCCCTTCCCATCCCCCAACTCCTTACCAGCCCCTCCCCCTCCCTTCCTTTGCCACCAACCGGATTCATTCCTCCCATTGACCAACCAGGTTGTACCCTCTACCCGTCCTCACCTATCCCCACTTCCCCAATCTTCTCCCCCCCTCCCCCTCTATCTGCAGCTCTCCCAACACCCACCCCCCAGTCCTGAAGAAGGGTTACACCCAAATTGTTGACTTCTCTGCCTCCTGATGCTGCCTGGCTTGCTATGTTCTTCCAACCTCCTGCTTGTCTACAGAGGATTGGACACTGGCAAACATGGCAACTTTATTTAATAAGGGGTGTCAGGATTTTCCTGATTATCTACAGACCTTTTAGGTTATCATTGGTGGGGAGTGATAATCAGGGAACACCAGGCTTTTGGAGAGTTTTCAGTTCATTAGGAGAGGCAGCACAGGGTTGGAAAAGGCAGATTGTGTTTGACTAATCCATGAGAACGTTTTAATGCTGTAAAAGGGAATGTGATGAAGGGAATATAGTAGATAGTGTCTATATGGAGAAAGGTGTTTGATAACATCGAGGCTTATGGAATACAGGGCTCAGTGCCAGCCTGGTTAAATATTAGGCTGAAAGACAGAAACTGGCAAACTGTGGTAAATGGTTATTCTCAACATTAATGTAACCTTTGATATCTCTGCACTTTTAATTTGTTTTAGATATGTCTTCTAGTAATAGCCTATAGATTGTATAAAGCAACTAAATTTGCTGTGATTCGTGTGTGCTCGCAGTCAGAAGTGCCGAGTCAATAATCCACCTCGGCCTCCTCCAGTGGTCCGCAGGATCATAGATACCAGACTCCAGCCGATCCCATGATATCGAGAAACAATTGGAGATACTGGATACTGCAAAGGCTATGGGCCCTGACAACATCCCAGCAATGGCACTGCCGACTTGTGCTCCAGAACTTACCAATCCCCTAGCCAAGCAGTTACAGTTATAACACTGGCATCTACTTGACAATGTGGAAAATTGCCCAGATATGTCCAGTACATAAAAAAACAGAACAAATCCAACCCGGCCAATTACCATCCCCATCGGTCTACTCCCCATCATCAGTAAAGTGATGAAAGGGGTCAGTGACAGTGCTATCAAGCTGTTGTGGTTCTGCTCGCCGAGCTGGAAGTTTTTGCTGCAAACGTTTCGTTCCCTGGCTAGGGAACATCATCAGTGCTGTCATCAGTGCTGTTGGAGCCTCGTTGCTCAGCAATAACCTGCTCAGTGACGCCCAGTTTGGGTCCCCCCAGGATCACTCAGCTCCTGATCTCATTACAGCCTTGGGTCAAATATGGACAAAAGAGCTGAATTCCAGAGGGGAGGGGAAAGGGACAGCCCTTAACATCAAGGCTGCATTAAACTGAGTGAGACATCAGAGAGCCCAAGCAAAACTGGAGCCAATAAAAATCAGGGAAATCTCTCCATTGTTGTGTTTCTTGGAGGTCAGTTATCTCAGCTCTGAGACAATAGAGTTATCCAACACAGAAACAGCCCCTTGGGTCCAAATCATCCAAGCCAACCAAATTTCCCAAACTGAACTAATCCCATTCGCCTGTGTTTGGCCTATATCCCTCTAATCCTTTCTTATCCATCAAATGTCTTTTAAATATTATAACTATACCTGCATTTACCACTTCCTCTGGCAGTTTATTCCACAGTCGAACCACCCTCTGTGTGAAAAAGCTGCCCCACAGGTTCTTTTTAATTCTTCATCCTCTCACCTTTAACTTGTGCTCTCTAGTTTTAAACTCCACTACCCGCGGGAAAAGACCTTAGATAATTACCTTATCTGTGCCCGTCATGATTTTATAAACTTCTATTTGGTCACCCCTCAATCTCCTATGATCCAGGGCAAAATGTCCTAGCTTATCTACTTATAACTCAAACCCTCCAATCTTGGTAACATCCTTGTAAACTTTTTCGACACCCTTTCCAATTTGCTGAGTGTAATCACTCATCATAATAGAACCAGTCACCAAGGGTATGGTATGAATAAAGTCAATGTCTTTTAAAGTTGCCCAAGCTGGGGTAAGTTTTAATGGAGCATTCAGGTTGAAACACAGTGCTCCTAATGAACGTGCCTTGAATAGAAATTATTACTTTTAAAAAAAAATTCTTTTATTGATGTGAGCAAAATTGCCAGCATTTATTGCCCATACCTAATTGCCTAGAGGACAGTTAAGAGTCAACTACATTGCTGTGTGTCTGCAGTCACATTTAGGACCAGGTAAGGACAGCAGGTTCCTTCCCTAAAGGACATCAGTGAATCAAATGGGTTATTTACAACAAATGACAGGTTAGATGGTCACATTAGGTTAGGTCTATATTCTAGGTTATTGTTTTTAAAATTGAATTCAAATTTCACCATCCTGGGAATTGAACTCATATCTTCAGAACGTTACACTGGGGATCTGGATTATATGCCTGGGGGCATTACCATTATGCCAATGCCTCCTATCCAAGTGGCCAAGTCATCCCGAGGCCAGTGAGGACACCACTGTCTGGAGAAGACTACTCACCAACAGGATGGCAATGGGACCCAGCGTGTGACTTGGAAGTTTTGAATCCCTTCCTCATTTCCTCTGCGGAAGCCAAACCGCAGGCCCATGGCGTGATTCAAGGCAGGAGCTTGAGGTTTTACACAGCAACAACAATGTGTGAGTAAACAGAAAGATAAAAGTGAGTGAAATATTATAAGAAGGAGGAGGAGTTGACCTTTTGAGCCTACTTTGCTATTCAATAGGATCATCTGACTCAGTCGCCTATTCCCATTTTCTCTCAACTGTTACAACACAGGGTAAACTCTCCTTCTTAATTTAGACCAGCAACACAGAAAAGATTTATCCCACACAGTAATCTGTGAAAATGTAAGAGGCCAAGAACTATTTAAAGTAAAAATTAACAATTTTATTTCTTAAAGTATAATAGAGAATAATTAACTAACAATTATGTACAACTCCTTCATCTCATTTATCTTTTACCTTCCACTTCTATAATACTAGCCCGATAAAACCCCTGATTAAAATTTACAAACAACTCTTCTTATCTCAAAACCAGGCAGCTTTCAGTTCTTCCCTGTGTTCCTGTCTTCTTTTCTTCTTCTTGGGGATCCTGTTTCACAGGTTACTGGTTGATAAAGGTACCTATAAGAGAGCTATTTTTCTGGCAGTCTTTCTATATGCTGGTAGCTTGGCAGTTTTCCTCCCACCTGTCCAACCCTCTCCGGTCTTATACCCCCAAAGCATTGGATTGACTTATTGGCTTTTAAGATTGTCAATATACTCAATTCAAACTTGATTGGAATTTTATATTTTTCGGAATATAATCTAAACTGATTGGCCGAATTTGAATTTGTTTTTGTCTCATAGCATTTCAGCCAGTGTTATCTGTTCTGAATCAAATGTCACATTGTAAAGTCTCCAGCACTCGGTGGGCTTGCCAATCCTTCACTCTCTTAAAAGTACAGTACACTTTTACACCTTCATAACACAATACCCATTGATCCCTTTAGTCTGAAGAACTATACCTAACTCATTCTTGAAATCATTCAATGTTTTGGCCTCAACTGCTTTCCATGGCAGAATTCCGTAAGCTTCCACAATTCTCTGGGTGAGGACATTTCTCCTCATCCCAATCCTAAATAGCCTCCCCTGTAATGATCCTGAAATAATAACCCTGGTCATGGGGATCATCTTTTTTCTATCGAGCCTGTGTTATTCTGTTAGAGGTTTATTGTTTTCAACAAGCTTCCCCTCCCACCCCCCCACCTCAATCTTCTAAACTCCAGTGAATATAATCCTCACTGATCCAGTCTCTCTTCATCTCTCAGTCCTGCCATTCTAGGAATCAGTCTGGTAACCCTTCACTGCACCCCCTCCACAGCCAGAACTTACTTCCTCAGATAAGGAACCAAAACTCAACAAAATGCTCCAGTTCTGGTATCACCAAAACAATGTTGAAATGCAGCAAGACAAAGCCTCTTCTTCCTCTGGGGCCTCACCAACTTCTACAGATCCACCATATTGTCCAGGTGCATAACGGCCTGGTATGGCAACCCCTCTGCCCAGGACCGTGCAAAACTCCAAAAGTGGTGTGCACAGCCCAGACCATCATGGAAGCCAACCCCCCATCCATGGATTCCATCCACACGGCTCGCTGTCAAAGAAAGGCTTCCAACATCATCACAGAGCCATCCCACCCCGGTAATGCTCTCCTCCAACCTCTTCCATCAGGCAGAAGATGCAGAGATTTGAATACACACCCCAGCAGGTTCAGGAACAGCTTCTTCCCGGCTGTTATTAAACTGATGGATGGACCCCCAAACCACAAATAATGCTGATCTTGCTTCTGTTGCTCCTGCTTAGCGCACACACCCTGTGCAATGTATCCTCTTTGCCTCTATCTAACTCTTTTTACAACCTCTGGTCTGTTCACTATGATCTGCCTGTACTGCTCGCAAACAAAACTTTTCACTGTACTTCAGTACATGTGACAATCATTCAATCAATTGATCTTATGGTAAGATACTGGCATTAATTTCATGAATTACTGAATTAGCCTGAAACAGGAGTCTGAGAAGAGACAAAATGTCTTTAAATGATGAATGGATAAGGTCAATGTGGATCCCATGGGAAAAAAGTCAGGATGCAACTCTGCCATTTAAAGCAGACTCCAGTTTCCCTACATTCAGAGGAAGTAAAATTAGCAGAAACTGAGAGCATATTGGGAGGTGATAGCCCAGTGGTATTATTGATGGGCTGTTTATCCAGAGTTCCAGGTAATGCTCGGGGGACCTGAGTTCAAGTCCTGCCACAACAGATGGTAGAATTTGAATTCAATTTTTTTTAAAAAACTGGAATTAAGAGTCTAATGATAACCATAAACTATTGTTGGGAAAAACTCATTGAGTTCACTAATGTCCTTTAGGGAAGGAGTATGCCATCCTTACCTGGTCTGACCTATACGTGACTCCAGACCCACAGAAATGTGGGTGACTCTCAACTGCCCTCTGGGAAATAAATGCAGGCCTGGCCAGCAACACCCTCATCCCCTGAATGAACATGGATAAAGAATTAAGATATTACTAACCGTTCCTGAGCAAATGAGGGTTTAAGAATCGGTGCTTTAATAACTTCACAGATTCTCAGTGCATCACATTGCTGCTTGTGGGATCTTGCTGTGCACTCACGTCCTACATTACAACAATGACTACACTTCGAAAAGACCTTCATTGGCTGTAAAAGTGCTCTGGGGTATTGTGAGGTTGGGAAAGGCGCCATGGAAGTGTAAGTTTTCTCGAAATTAAATTCAAGCATTTCAAAGACTTGCTAAAACCCTCCCATTATAATTATACAGGACAGAACTGGGAGCAAGACTGAAATATGGGAGAGCTCCTTTCACTGTTCTGTACAATACTTTAAATGATTACATCCTTCATAATATCGTCACGATTAAAAAGCAGCAAATGCCAATTCCCAAGCAGGACCAACACTTTATTCAAACTCTTTGGTTATTATCACCATGAATATTTATAACTACACCTAAAGATGATCAGGATGAGTATTGGCATGGGCTGAAATTCCAAACTGGGAAAGCTTGCTGAGTTTGGTGTCAATGCTGAACAATAATAAATCATGAGAGCCTTGCAGAATGGAAACTACACAGGGGAACGATAAGCACCTTTCTGATCTGCAGATTGGAATATCTTCAATGCTTAAGTATAAAGGATGTTTTGGGGGGAATATTTTGAAGTGAAGCAGCTCATGTTTATATATCATATTATCATATTGTCAGGAGGACCCAAGGAATCTCTTAATCAGTAGCTACTCTTCATGTCCTTGTATGTATTTAAGCCTGAGGTAGAGTGACATGATGCCTCAGTTGTTAGCATTGTTGCCTCACAGCGTCAGGGACTTGGGTTGAAACCCAACCTCCGGTGACTGTGTGTAATCTGAGTTTACACATTCTTTCTGTGTCTGCTAGGTGCTCTAGTTTCCCTCTACAGTTGAAACGTGCAGTCTGGGTGGGTTAGCCATTCCAAGTTGCCCATAGTATCATAGCAATGTGCAGGATGGATAGGTTAGCCAATGGAAATGTGGAATTATGGGGATAGGGCAGGGAGCTAGGTCTGCGAGGTATGTAATTTTGGGGATTGGTGCTGACTTGATGGGCTGAATAGCCTCTTTTTGTACTGTAGGGATTCTATGAGATAATTTCTAGATCGTTTGCGAAGTCACAGGTTATGGCGAAAACATAGGAAAGTGTGGAATGCCAGATCAGCCATGATCCGATTGAGCGGCAGAGCAGATGTGAGGGATGAATGGCCTACTGCTGTTGTTATTTGTTATGTCTCATGTGAAGTCACCCAGTAAACCTGTCCACCATTGGAGCGAGCGGTGACGTGAAGAAATGGGTTTCTCGGTATCAGTGGCTCAGGGATCAGCATTTCCCAAATCGCAGAATGAGACCAGGACACGATGGGGAGTGCTTCTTGGAAAGGAACGTGGAGAAAGAGTCAGGGTGTGGGATTGCTGTTTCAAAGAGCTAGCACAGTGGGATGGAGTGAATGGTCTCCACATTTGCCGCGGAATACTTTGAATAACGTCACCCACCTGAGAGGGCAGAGACGACCGGAGTTTCAGCCAGGAGACCATGTCTCCAACAGTGCAGCACATCCTCACCCTGTCCATCCAGACCCCACAGCAGGCTCAGAGTCTGCATGGGCTAAAGGTCGGTTCCCAGGATGTTGCCTCACACATCATCGGAGAGAAAAGCCTGAAGAATTTGGGAACATCTTTACTTGCCCTAGTTAGAAGAACACTGGGGAAGGCAAAGAAATTCAGTTTATCTGGGTAAATGACTGAAGGAAGAAAGACACCAGGATATATCCTCCAGGACTGGAATTAGAATTTGAAGTGTCAGCCTATATCATATACTCAGGAACAATTATCATCTTAAACCACAACCTTGTCACTCAGACACTTTCAAACTAAGTCAATACACACGTGCAACAGGTCATACGTGAAGGCCACTGCTGACTGAAAGTATCATATTTATCACAGCACAGAAAGACGCCAATTAATCCATCGAGTTTATATTGGAATAAGACAAGATTTCATCTGTTTTGTGTTCCACCAATGTCTAACGTCTTGAATTTCACAAGAATAATTACTACAACAACAGCAATCTGCATTCACGTGGCACCTTTGAAGCAATAACATTTCACAAGGTGCTTCACAAGTGCATTATTGGCCAATGTTTGACATCAAAGCCACATCTGGTCGTTATTTGTTAAGAAGAGGAGAGAGGTAGGGAGATGGTGAGGAAAGAACCTCAGAGCTTGGGCCACTTGCTCACCAACGGCAGAGTGATTAAAATTGTGGATGAACAAGAGAACACAACTTGGATGAGTACAGATGTTGGAAAGGGCTGTAGGCTGATGAGATTAGAGCTAAAGAGGGAATATCATTGGGATTATTTTAAAACTGAGGCAGTACAGGGGCAGGTAACTAGTCACTGAGTGCAGGGGTGATGAGCAAAGGGGAACTGGTGCAGGGTAGGACACAGCAGAGGAGCTCAAATCCTTTGCAAGTTTATTTAATTAATTCACATGATGAGGGCTTCACTGTCTTGATCAACATTTATTGCCTATCCTTAATTGTCCAGAGGGCAGTTAAGAGTTCAATCACATTGCTGTGGATCTGGAGTCACACGTAGGCCCGATCTTTCCTTAAGGAGTGAACCAGATTTGTTTTCCCTGACAATCAACAATGGTTTCATGGTCATCATTAGACTCTTAATTCCAGATTTTTATTAATTTCAAATTCCTGCTGCCGTGGCAGGATTTGAACTCAGGTGCTCAGGATTAGTAGACCGGGGGTAAGACCAGTAGGCTGTCACATCCTCACACTGACAGACAGGGGGTTTATCAGGAGATTATATCCACATACTGGGAGAACTGATATCTCAGTGAGTGAGATTGTTCAAGTGCCCACTGTGCTAACAAAATGCTTATCAGGTCAAAGTGTAAGAGGCAGAGCATGGTAAAGGAAGGTTAATGAAAACTCAGAATCAAACGCCTGTGAGTCACTGAGGTCTGATGAAATCTTTGAATCTGATTGAATCTTGTTGCAGAACACAGACCAAGCTGGAAAAGCTGCAACTAGACTTACCATAGCTCTTCAAATCAGTGTCCCTTGGACTGATGGGAGTAGAGGTGAGGCAGAGACAGGAAAGGCCTCAGTGGGAAGAGAAATGATTTCACTGGGAACAGAACCATCAAAGGATGAAAGTGCAGTTATCATATTACGACAGATGGATGGCTAAAATTCCCTAATTGGGATATATTTGAGAGCAGGCAGGGCTGTGGGTGCACTTGCCATGATATAATTACAAGCTGAAGGTCACGGTCTGAGCTGTTGCAGGAATACTGAAATTAGGATTGCATAACGATACCTACAAATGAAAGAAACATTGCTGAATGTACACAGTAAAGCTAAATTATTGTTTCCTCAAGCATCAAGTGTTCAGGGGATATTTTAATAAACAAGTTCAAAACCCTGATGCTCAAAAAAGGGGAAACTATTCCAAATGATAGGAAGGCAAGAAACCAAAAATCACAGATTAAAGTTGGAAAGTAAAAGGACCAGTGGAATAATCCAGATTCATTAACTGTGATGTTGGCGAAAATGGATTAAACACTTTCATTAGGGGGAGTTGGGTAATGGCAAAAAATACTTAGTGGAAAGAGGTGACTGGTAGTTGTTTCAGAGAACGCCAAGGAACATGATGGGCTGATTGGCCTCCTGCTCTGCTCAACAACAATGTAGATTGAAATGGTGATAGTTGTGCAAGTCAGCTGCTCAAGGGAATCTGTAGGTGCATGAGAAAGGCTTCTGAAACTTCTCAATGTTGTTGGGTGGGGAGGAGAAATGGTAGGGGTGGGGGGGGCGTGGCATTGGCTGGTGCAGCACGGTGGTAAAAACAAGGACTGCAGACGCTGGAAACCAGAGTCTAAATTAGAGTGGTGCTGGAAAAGCACAGCAGGTCTGGCAACATCCGAGGAGGAGGAAAATCGATGTTTTGGGAAAAAGTCCTTCATCAGGAATAGAGCTGATGAAGGGCTTTTGTCTGAAACATTGATTTTCCTGCTCCTCAAATGCTGCCAGACCTGCTGTGCTTTTCCAGCACCACTTTAATCTAGACTCTGGTGCAGCACAGTGGCTCAGTGGTTAGCACTGCTGCATCACAGCACCAGGGATCTGGGTTTGATTCCAGCCTCAGGTGACCGTCCGTGTGGAGTTTATATGTTCTCCCTGTGTCTGTGTGGGTTCCTCCAGGTCCTCCGGTTTCCTCCCACAGTCCAGAGATGTGCAGGTTAAGGTGGATTGGCCATGAAATGTGGGGTTACAGGGCTAGGTAAGGGGGTGGGTCTAGGTAGGATGCTCTTTGGACGTTCGGTGTGGCCTCAATGGGCCGAATGTCCTCTTTCTGCACTGTAGGGATTCTATGTTTCTATGAATGGGGCTGGCTGTATAGGTAGCCCATGAATGTTCCATCTCTCTCCTGCTCCCATGTTCCTACAATACAGCAAGTGAAGAAGTGAGAGTAAAGCACAGCAATAGCAGTCCAGCCTCAAGCTCAGTTTCAGGACACCCAGTCAATCATGATTCAGTTCAAATTGGCCTCTGAATTGGTCCTGAATTGGCCTCTGTAACAAATACGCACTTCACCTGAACCTCAGGTGAGGTATGGTGGCTCAGTGTTTGCACTGCTGCCTCAAAGCACCAGGGACCCAAGTTCTATTCCAGCCACAGGCGACTGTCTGTGTGGAGTTTGTTTCGGTTTCCTCCCACAGTCCAAAGATGTGCAGGTCAGGTGAATTGGCCATGCTAATAGTGTTAGGATTAGTCAGAGGGAAATGGGTCTGGATGGGTTACTCTTCGGAGGGTCGGTGTGGACTGGTTGGGCCACTGTAGGGATTCTAACCTCCTCTCAATTCCAGGCACAGTCTGACAATGACCCCATACAAGGAGCTGCATTTCAAGATGGTATAGAAGAGCTAATGGATTTCCAAAACTTCCTTTAAAGGTCAGTTGAAACAATCTTCAGTAAAGACATAGAGTAATCAGAGTCTCGCTGAGACATGGCTGCTGAGCTGAACAGCTCGCTGGGGTAAGTATCAACACTTCTACTTGCAAACACACAGAAGACCCTGCATTCCGGTGATACCTTTCATACCACCGGACGGCAGGGTGCAGCCAATGAGGTGAGGCCGCTGTTGTAATGTGAGAAACATAGTGTTCAATTTGTGCACAGCACACAGCAATGTGATGGTGACCCTAAGAATATGGTTTAATGATACTGCATCTCCATTCCTGAAGAAGAGTTCTAGTCGAAATGACGACTTCTCCACCTCCTGATGTTGTCTGCCTTACTGTGTTCTTCCAGCTCCCTACTTGTCTCCTGAGAAAAATACTGAGCAAGAAAGCCAGAGGGAAGTGCCCATCATTTTTTTCTCCTAATTGTGACCCCTGACCTTCTACAATCCACTTGAGAGTGCAGGCTTGTCCTTAGTTTCACACAAGAATCCACAACCTACAATTGAGACTTCATGGGACATAGGTGTCACTGACTGGTCCCAGCATTTATTGCCCGTCCCTTGTGAAGGTGGGGGTGAGCTGCCTTCTTGCACCACTGCAGTCCATGTGCTGCAGGTAGACCCACACAGTCTTCCCTCCTTAGGGAGGGAATTCCAGGATTCTGACCCAATAGTTTCTAGTATCTCAACTTGCTGCTCCCAACTTTCTCAGCTGGATTGCACTCACATGAAAAAAGCCTGAAATAATTACATTTAGAAAAGTAAGAGGCTTTTTTTTTGTTGTGGAAGCTAATCATTAAGCTATATTTTAAGGTTTCAAAGAAATCTTCTGTCAAAAAAAATCATTGCGCTTGAGAGGCACAGTTACTCTATGGTTATAAATAATAGTTTGAGGAACAGCTTACATGATTGCAAGATTGTTTCTGATAAAGCTGAGATGAATGAATGTGCTATTCACAGAATTCTTTGCAATCATGAGAATCAAATGTAGTCATTCTATGAACAGGAATGATTCTGAAGGCGGGAGCAATCAGACATTTACTAAATGACTCTATGACTCTTGTATCTATAAATTAGGAAGTCAGAAATCCTTGGGAGAATGGATTAGAAGGAGGAGATAATTCAGTGCGTCCTGCTACTCAACTTTAACCTGAATTTCCCTGGAAATTTTACCTTGTAAAATGGTAAAACGATTCAACGGGTAGGAAAATACCGCAAATGTCAAATCTGAGGTGAGAATAACTCCATGTAAGATGTACAACTGCCCTCATTATTTAACCCTGTAAAGTGGCGATATTATCCTGCTGGGTTTGTGGATGTAGGTTTGCTCGCTGAGCTGGAAGGTTCATTTCCAGATGTTTTCGTCACCATACTAGGTAACATCTTCAGTGGACCTCCAGGCAAAGCACTGTTGATGGTTCCTGCTTTCTATTTATATGAGTGGGTTGCTTTGGTTTGGCGACGTCATTTCCTGTGGTGATGTCATTTCCTGTTTTTTTTCTCAGGGGGTGGTAGATGGGGTCTAACTTGATGTGTTTGTTGATAGAGTTCCGATTGGAATGCTATGTTTCTAGGAATTTCGTGCATGTCTCTGATTAGCTTGTCCTAGGATGGATGTGTTGCCCCAGTCGAAGTGGTGTTCTTCCTCATCTGTATGTAAGGATACCAGTGAGAGAGGGTCATGTCGTTTTGTGGCTAGTTGGTGTTCATGTAGTCTGGTGGCTAGTTTTCTGCCTCTTTGACCAATGTAGTGTTTATTACAGTCCTTGCACGGTATTTTGTAAATGACATTAGTTTTGCTTGTTGTCTGTATGGGATCTTTCAAGTTCATTAGCTGCTGTTTTAGTGTGTTGGTGGGTTTGTGGGCTACCATGATCCAAGGGGTCTGAGTAGTCTGGCAGTCATTTCTGAGATGTCTTTGATGTAGGGGAGAGTGGCTAGGGTTTCTGGAAATGTTGTGTCTGCTTGTTTGGGTTTGTTGCTGAGAAATTGGTGGATTGTGTTCATTGGGTACCCATTCTTTTTGAACACACTGTATAGATGATTTTCCTCTGCTCTGCGTAGTTCCTCTGTGCTGCAGTGTGTGGTGGCTCATTGAAATAATAGTCTGATGCAGCTTCATTTGTGGGTGTTGGGATGATTGCTTCTGTAGTTCAATATTTGGTCCTTATGTGTTGTTCTCCTGTAGACACTGGTTTGAAGTTCTACATTGACTATTCACTCTACTGTGACATCTAGGAATGGCAGTTTGAAGTTGTTTTCTTCCTCTTTAGTGAATTTTATGCCAGTAAGGGTATTATTGATGGTTTTGTAGGTTTCCACTAACTTGTTTTGTTTAGTAATGACAAAGGTAGCATCCACATAGCAGACTCAAAGTTTGGGTTGGATGGTTGGCAGAGCTGTTTGTTCGAGTCTCTGCATATAAATATAAATATATAACTAGAAAGCAGGAATCATCAACAATGGATCGCCTGGAGGCCCACTGAGGATGTTACCTAGTAGGGTGATGAAACGTCTAGAAATGAACCTTGCAGCTCAGTGAGCAAACTTACATCCAGAACCTCAACCTGAGCTACAAATGTTCTCAAAACTCACTAGGTTTGTGTTTCAGCTGATCCTCTTTGAGCTGCAGCTCCAAAAATTACATTCCAACGAGGTTCAATGAGAGCTCGGTCTAACTGAAGTGTAACTTCCGAACTTCCATTCCTCCTGCACTGTTCTGGGTCTCCCGGCATTGTCATGTTGAAGGTGCTACTGAAATGTATGGTCTGGCTGAGATGTTCAACAGAAGTGGTAATTTCTGTACACCAGTGCAATGGGACTGGTCACTACCATTCAGGAAGCACACTTTTGCTCATTTCTGAGGCCTGTACTTGGATTGGGACAAAAAAACCCTGCAGGTTCTGGAATCCAGAATAGATATACAACAGACTAGAAGAACACAGCAAGCCAGGCAGCATCATGAGGTGGAGAAGTCAATGTATCGGGTATAATCCTTCAGGGCTGGAGGTGGGGGTAGGGGGAGCCACAGATAAAGAGCCATGGGGGAATAATGAGGTCGTGCTAGGTGAACATAGGAGGTGAATGCAACCTGGTTGGTCAATGGGAGGGATGAATACTGTTGTTGTCAGGACACTGTGCCCCTGGGTCATTGTTTTTGAACTCTCCTTATGCTGAAAGGCTCAGCACTGACTCAAGGAGGAGGCTGGAACCTGAAGCAAAGAGAAAAATGATTTTCAGATGGAAAAGATTCAAATCACTGTCCGACTGTCAGAGAGTAGCTGAGTGAACCAGTCTTCACACCCTGTCTGCTGTATACCGATTATCCTTGAAACAAGCCAGTTCATTCAATCAGGGCCTGGTAACTGATAGCAGGTGTGATTCACACACAAAACAAACAATAAATAGGTATCAAAACAGAAAGAATTTCCTTCATCACTCCCTCCATCACTTTCAAATGAATTGTGAATCTTGGATGCAGCCATTTCTGCTTCATCAATTCCCTTCTCTCTATTATAAGGTCAGAAGTGAGGTGAAGTGAGGGCTGCTGGGAAGGGTGGGTTTTCCCGCTTTAAAAGGGGCTTACCTTGGGGGTCGGGCCTCCATTTTACCAGAGCGGCGAGGAGAGGAGAGGTGAAGCGAGGGCTGCCGGGAAGGGTGAGTGTTCCCGCATTAAAAGGGACTTACCGCGGGAGTTGAGCCTCCATTTGCTGAGAGGTGTGAGGGAGGAGCGAAGGACTTCTGGGAAGTCATATATTTGTGTGATTGCGTTACCCGAAACACTACTCAGGTAGTGCCTCCCACCCAACCTCCTCCTCTAACTAAAAAAAAGATTCTGTGAACCAGATTGGTAAGGTAACCAGTTTTTTTTATTCCTTAATTTTTCAACAGTCTCTTTGGGAATTTAGAATAGTGTGAATGGAGGTTAGGGCAGTTGAATGTTCCTCTAACAGAATGTGGGAGGTAAGGGTCACCACTAGTGTCCCTGCTGACTACATCTGCGGGACATGCACCCAACTCCAGCTCCTCGAAAACCGCATCAGGGAACTGGAGCTGGATCTGGATGAACTTCGGATCATTTGGGAGGCAGAGGGGGTTATTGAGAGGAGTTACAGGGAGGTAGTCACTCCCCGTATACAAGAAAAAGGCAGATGGATTACAGTCAGGGGATGGAAAGGGAACCGGCAGGCAGTGCAGGGATCCCCTGTGGCCATTCCCCTCAACAAGTATCCTGTTTTGGATACTGTTAGGGGGGGATGACTTACCAGGGATAAACAATGGAGCACAGGACTCTGGTACAGAGTCTGTTGCTCAGAAGGGAAGGGGGAAGAGGAGCAGAGCAGTAGTCATTGGGAACTCCATAATTAGGGGACAGACAGGAGGTTCTGTGGGGACGAGAGAGACTCACGGTTGGTGTGTTGCCTCCCAGGTGCCAGGGTTCGTGATGTCTCTGATCATGTTTTTGGGATCCTTGAGGAGGAGGGGGAGCAGTCCCAAGTCATTGTCCACATAGGCACCAACAACATAGGTAGGAAGAGAGATGGGGATTTAAGGCAGAAATTCAGGGAGCTAGGATGGAAGCTTAGAGCTAGGACGAACAAAGTTGTTGTCTCTGGTTTGTTGCCCGTGCCACGTACTAGTGAGGTGAGAAATAGGGAGAGAGAGGAGTTGAACACATGGCTACAGGGATAGTGCAGGAGGGAGGGGTTTTGGATTCTTGGATAATTGGGGCTCTTTCTGGGGGAGGTGGGACCTCTACAAGCAGGATGGTCTTCATCTGAACCAGAGGGGTACCGATATCCTGGGGGGGACATTCGCTAAGGCTATTGTGGTGGGTTTAAACTAATCCAGCAGGGGGGGATGGGAACCAAAATAGTAGTTTGAGTATAGAAAAGGTTGAGAGTAGGGAGGTCCGAAATCAAGTTTCAGGGATGCAAGATGGCACCGGCAAGCAAGACGTTGGTTTGAAGTGTGTCTACTTCAACGCCAGGAGCATCCGGAATAAGGTGGGTGAACTTGCAGCATGGGTTGGTACCTGGGACTTCGATGTTGTGGCCATTTCAGAGACATGGATAGAGCAGGGACAGGAATGGTTGTTGCAGGTTCCAGGATTTAGATATTTCAGAAAGAACAGAGAAGATGGTAAAAGAAGGGGAGGTGTGGCATTGTTGGTCAAGGACAGTATTACAGTTGCAGAAAGAATGTTAGGGGACTCGTCAACTGAGGTAGTATGGGCTGAGGTTAGAAACAGGAAAGGAGAGGTCACCCTGTTGGGAGTTTTCTATAGGCCTCCAAATAGTTCAAGAGATGTAGAGGAAAGGATAGCAAAGATGATTCTCGAAAGGAGTGAGAGAGAGACAGGGTAGTTGTCATGGTGGACTTCAATTTTCCAAATATTGACTGGAAACACTATAGTATGAGTATTATAGATTAGATTAGATTACTTACAGTGTGGAAACAGGCCCTTCGGCCCAACAAGTCCACACCGACCCGCCGAAGCGCAACCCACCCATACCCCTACATTATCCCTTACCCCTTACCACTATGGGCAATTTAGATTGGCCAATTCACCTGACCCGCACATCTTTGGACTGTGGGAGGAAACCGGAGCACCCGGAGGAAACCCACGCAGACACGGGGAGAACGTGCAAACTCCACACAGTCAGTCGCCTGAGTCGGGAACTGAACCCGGGTCTCCAGGCGCTGTGAGGCAGCAGTGCTAACCACTGTGCCACCGTGCCGCCCATAGATGGGTCAGTTTTTGTCCAGTGTGTGCAGGAGGGCTTCCTGACACAGTATGTAGACAGGCCAACAAGCGGCCTGCATTAGATTTGGTCCTGGCTAATGAGCCCGACCAAGTGTTAGACTTGGAAGTAGGTGAGCACTTTGGTGATAGCGATCACAATTCTGTTATGTTTATTTTAGTGATAGAAAGGGATAGATGTATACCACTGGGCAAGAGTTATAGCCGGGGGAAAGGCAAATACGATGAGATTAGGCAAGATTTAGGAAGCATAGGATGGGGAAGGAAACTGCAGAGGATGGGCACATTAGAAATGTGGAGCTTATTCAAGGAAGCTATAGACTGTGGGAGCCATGGTTTACGAAGGAAGTGGAATCTCTGGTCAAGAGGAAGAAGGTGGCTTATGTTAGGATGAGATGTGAAGGCTCAGTTAGGGCGCTTGAGGGTTACAAGGTAGCTAGGAAAGACCTAAAGAGAGAGCTCAGAAGAGCAAGGAGGTGACATGAGAAGTTGGCGGATAGGATCAGGGTTAACCCTAAGGCTTTCTGTAGGTATTTAAGGAGTAAAAGATTGACGAGAGTAAGATTAGGGCCAATAAAGGATAGTAGTGGGAAGTAGGGCGGCACGGTGGCACAGTGGTTAGCACTGCTGCCTCACAGCGCCTGTAGACCCGGGTTCAATTCCCGACTCAGGCGACTGACTGTGTGGAGTTTGCACGTTCTCCCCGTGTCTGCGTGGGTTTCCTCCCGGTGCTCCGGTTTCCTCCCACAGTCCAAAGATGTGCGGGTCAGGTGAATTGGCCATGCTAAATTGCCCGTTGTGTTAGGTAAGGGGTAAATGTAGGGGTATGGGTGGGTTGCGCTTCGGCGGGTCGGTGTGGACTTGTTGGGCCGAAGGGCCTGTTTCCACACTGTAAGTCTAATCTAATCTAATCTAGTGTGTGGAGTCAGAGGAAAGAGGGGAAGCAGTAAATGAATATTTTTCGACAGTATTCACTCTAGAAAACAACAATGTTGTCGAGGAGAACACTGAGATACAGGCTACTAGACTAGGTGGGATTGAGGTTCACAAGGAAGAGGTATTAGAAATCCTGCAGAGTATGAAAATAGGTAAGTCCCCTGGGCAGGGTGAGATTTATCCTAGGATCCTCTGGGAAGCCAGGGAGAAGATTGCCGAGCCTTTGGCATTGATCTTTAAATCGTCATTGTCTACAGGAATAGTGCCAGAAGACTAGAGGATAGCAAATGTGGTTCCCCTGTTCAAGAAGGGGAGTAGAGACAACCCAGGTAATTATAGACCAGTGAGCCTCACTTCAGTTGTTGGTAAATTGTTGGAAAAGGTTATAAGAGAGAGGAATTATAATCATCTAGAAAAGAATAATTTGATTAGGGATAGTCAGCACGGTTTTGTGAAGGGTGGGTCGTGCCTCACAAACCTCATTGAGTTCTTTGAGAAGGTGACCAAATAAGTGAATGAGGGTAAATCGGTTGATGTGGTGTGTCTGGATTTCAGCAAGGCGTTCGATAAGGTTCCCCACAGTCGGCTATTGTAAAAAATGTGGAGGAATGGGATTGTGGGAGATATAGCAATTTGGATCAGTAATTGGCTAGCTGAAAGAAGGCAGAGGGTGGTGCTTGATGGGAAATGTTCATCCCGGTGTCCAGTTACCAGTGGTGTATTGTGAAGGTCGGTGTTGGGTCCACTGCTGTTCGTCATTTTTATAAATGACCTGGATGAGGGCATAGAAGGGTGGGTTAGTAAATTTGCAGACGACACTAAGGTCGGTGGAGTTGTGGATAGTGACAAAGGATGTTGTAGGTTACAGAGAGACATAGATAAGCTGCAGAGCTGGGCTGAGAGGTGGCAAATGGAGTTTAATGCGGACAAGTGTGAGGTGATTCACTTTGGTCGGAGTAACCGGAATGCAAAGTACTGGGCTAATGGTAAGATTCTTGGTAGTGCAGATGAGCAGAGACATCTCGGTGTCCAGGTACACAGATCCTTGAAAGTTGCCACCCAGGTTGACAGGGTTGTTAAGAAAGCGTACAGTGTTTTAGCTTTTATTAATAGAGGGATCGAGTACTGGAACCATGAGGTTATGCTACAACTGTACAAAACTCTAGTGCGCCCGCACTTGGAGTATTGTGTACAGTTCTGGTCACCGCATTATAAGAAGGATGTGGAAGCTTTGGAAAGCGTGCAGAGGAGATTTACTAGGATGTTGCCTGGTATGGAGGGAAGGTCTTATGAGGAAAGGCTGAGGGACTTGAGACTGTTTTCGTTAGAGAGAAGAAGGTTGAGAGGTGACTTAATAGAAATATATAAGATAATCAGAGGGTTAGATAGGGGGGACAGGGAGAGCCTTTTTCCAAGAATGGTGACGGCGAGCATGAGGGGGCATAGCTTAAAATTGAGAGGTGATAGATATAGGACAGATGTCAGAGGTAGTTTCTTTACTCAGAGAGTAGTAAGGGTATGGAATGCTTTGACTGCAATGGTCGTAGATTTGCTAACTTAAAGTACATTTAAGTCGATATTGGACAAGCATATGGACGTACATGGAATAGTGTAGGTTAGATGGGCTTCAGATTGGTATGACAGGTCGGTGCAACATCAAGGGCCGAAGGGCCTGTACTGCGCTGTAATGTTCTATGTTCTATGTAAGTGGGGATGTTCACCGATAATTGTACAATGTTCAGCACCATACATGACTCCTCAGATACTGACGCAATCCGTGTTCAAATGTAACAAGATCTGGACAATATCAAGGTTTGATATGGCAAGTGGCAAGTAACATTTGATCCACACAAATGCCAGGCAATGACCATCTCCAAGAGACAACCTAACCACCACCTTGCCCGGCTACAGGAAGGACATTATCAAATTAGGAAGGGTGCAGAAAAGATTTACAAGGATCTTATTGGGACTGTAGGGTTTGAGTTATAAGGAGAAGTTAGAAGGTGCTGTCTGAGGATCTTTGGTGAATTACTGCAGTGTATCTTGTAGATATTACACACTGCTGTTACTGAGCGTCGGTGGTGGAGGGAGGGGATGTTTGTGGATGTGGGGCTAATCAAGCGGGGGCTGCTTTGTCCTGGATGGTGTTGAGCTTCTTGAGTGTTGCTGGAACTGCCCCCAACCCAGGCAAGTGCAGTGTAGGAGGTTGAGGGATGACCTTATCGAGATTTATAAAATCATAAAAGGCATAGATAAGGTGAATAGTAATGGTATTTTCAAAACTAAAGGGCATAGTTTTAAGGTGAGAGGAGAACGGGATCTGTTAGGCAACATTTTTGCACAGAGGCTGATTTGTGTGTGGAATGAACTGCCAGAGGAAATGGTAGATGCAGGTACAATTCCAACACTTAAAAGTCATTCAGACAGGTACATGAATAGGAAAGGTTTAGACAGACACAGGCCAAACGCAGGTAAATGGGATTAGATTAGTTTGGGAAATATTAGCGTGGACAGGTTGGACCAAAGGCTCTGCTTCCATACTGTGTGATTGTATGATAAATGGTAATATCATCACTGAATCCTTCATTGTCAACATCCTGGGGGTTACCATCGACCAGAAACTCAACTGGATTTGCCTTATAGACACAAACTCATCTCCAAATTCTAAGAGCTGGGTTTCAGTTCTCTCCTCTGTAACTGGTCCCTAAATTTCCTGACATACAGACCGCAGTCAGTAAGAATAGGCGACATCTCCTCCACCATAACTCTCAGTACCAGTGTCCCTCCAAGGCTGTGTACTCAGCCCCTCCTTATGAACCCATGGCTAAATTCCAACCCAACTCCATTTACAAGTTTGATGACAGCAGCAGTATTGTAGGTTGGATCTCAAACAATGATGATACAGAAGACGGGAAAGAGGTTGGGTGTTTATTGGCAAAACGAAGGAGCTGTTCATTGACTTCAGGAAGTGGAGTGGAGGACATGCCCCCCTGTCTATATCAATGGGGCTGAGGTGGAGACGGTCGAGAGCATCAGGCTCCTGTGAGTGATGATCCCCAACAATCTGTCCTGGTCTCCCCATGTCAATGTGATTGTCATGAAAGCACATCAACATCTCTACTTACTCAGGAGGCTAAGGACATTCAGCGTGTCTACAATGACTCTTACCAATTTTTATAGATAGAGTCATAGAGATGGACAGCATGGAAACAGACCCTTCGGTCCAACCCATCCATGCCGACCAGATATCCCAACCCAATCTCGTCCCACCTGCCAGCACTTGGCCCATATCCCTCCAAACCCTTCCTATTCATATACCGATCCAAATGCCTCTTAAATGTTGCAATTGTACCAGCCTCCACCACTTCCTCTGGCAGTTCATTCCATGCACGTACCACCCTCTGTGTGAAGAAGTTGCCCTGAAGGTCTCTTTTATATCTTTCCCCTCTCACCCTAAACCTATGCCCTCTAGTTCTGGACTCCCCCACTCCAGGGAAAAGACTTTGCCTATCTACCCTATCCATACCCCTCATGCGCCATAGAAAGCATCCAATGTGGATGCATCACAGCAAGGTATGGCAACTGCTCTTCCCAAGAAACTACAGAGGGTCATGAATACAGCCCATTCGAGCACACAACCCAACCTTCCATCCCGCTGGCTCCATCTATACTTCCCGCTGCCTCAGGAAAACAACCAACATCATCAAAGACCCCTTCCATCCTGGATACACTCTCTTCCACCCTCTTCCATTGGGCAAAAGATATAAAAGTTTGAAAACATGTACGATCAGATTCAAGAACAGCATCTTCCCCACTGTTATCAGACTTTTGAACAGACCTCTCAAATGTTAATGTTGATGTCTCTCTCTCTCTCTCTCTCTCTGTGCACCTTCGCTGCTGCTGTAACACTGTATCCTGCCCTCTGTTCTGCTAACCTGATACACTTTTTTGGGTTTGATCTCCTGTATGGCACGCAAAGCAACACTTTTCACAGTATCTCACTGATTAGAGCCAGTATTTTCACCTTAAATAGACACTGATAGTGTTGCTGTAATGTCTATGACAACAATAAAATCAATCAATCAATCAGTGGCTTCAACAGCACGTCACATGCTGGGAATACTGCACAAGTAACTCCCCTCCTGCCTCCCCAAAGCCTGGCCACCATCTACAAGGCACAAGTCAGGAGTGTGATGGAATACTCCCCACTTGCCTGGATGGGGGCAGCTCCAACATCACTCAAGAAGCTCAACACCATCCAGGACAAAGCAGCCCCCGCTTGATTGGCCCCACATCCACCAACACCCACTCCCTCCACCACGATGCTCAGAGGCAGCAGTGTGTAAAATCTACAAGATGCACTGCAGAAATTCATCAAAGATCCTCAGACAGCACCTTCCAAACCCCAACCACTTCCATCTAGAAGGACAAGGGCAGCAGATACATGAAGAAAGTGAGGACTGCAGTTGCTGGAGGCCAGAGTCGAAAAGTGAGGTGCTGGAAAACTCAGCCGGTCAGGCAGCATCCAAGGAACAGGAGAATCAACGTTTCGGTCAGGAAGGGCTTATGCCTGAAATATTGATTCTCCTGCTCCTTGGATGCTGCCCCACTAGCTGTGTTTTTCCAGCACCATATTCTTTGACAGCAGATACATGGGAACACCATCCCCTGCAAGTTCTTTTCAAGCCCCTCACCCATCCCGACTTGGAAATATATTGCTGTTCCTTCACTGTCGTTAAGTCAAAATCCTGGAATTCCCTCCCTCAGGGAATTGTGAGTCTACCCACAGTACATGGACTGCAGTGGTTCAAGAAGGCAGCTCACCACCACCTTCTCAAGGGGCAACTAGGGACGGGCTATAAATGCTGGGCCCAGCCAACGATGCCCATGTCTCAGGAATAAGTTGAAAAAATTGTGACAACAATTTGCAAACTGTAAAGCATCTAAAAAGTGTAATATATTCCAAGATGATTCAAGGGGATGTCAACAAAAATTCAGCAATGAATCCATATAAAATTATAGTCAGGCAGTTCACCGAAACATTGGTCAAAGATTTTAACCAGTGTTTGAAAGAAGGAGGCAAAATCATAACCACCAATAAGTTAGGTGAAGGAAACTGTAGATGTCAGGATCAGATGAATGCAGACATTGCGGACAATTATAGGGAGTTATGTGGGCGGCAAAAATAACTCATGGACATTAAATTGTAACACGCTCAGCGTCACTTTAGAGTGAAAATACTGGCTCTAATCAGTCAGATGTGATTGCAGATTAAAACAAACATGGAGCGATTAATAAGTGACGTAGGTTAATCCCTGTACTAAGAGATTATGGTCTTGTGATGAGTTAGAAACATATTAAAAAAAGGTTAGATTATCTGTTGCATTACCAACTGTTATTGAGCAGGAAATGAAGAGGTATCAATAAATTTACAGCTAAAGGGAATGCGATAATTTTGAAGAGGATGAAATAGATAAAGCAAGAAGCAACTTGAAGAAGTATTTGCATTTTACAAACCGTTTCACATGCTCAATATGTCTCAAAGTGCTTTATAGCAAATACAAATGTTTTGGCATGTTGTTTCTGCTCTTACGTAGAAAATACAGCAGCTAATTTGCACACAGCAAGTTCCCACACGCAGTAACATGGAAATGAATAAGTAATCCTGTCTTTGAGTGACAATGGAAGGGGTAAACATTAGTCAGGACACAGGGAGAATTCCTGCAATTTTCTCCAGATGTGATTGGAATTTGGCGGACACATGCGGGAGAGGTAGTGCCTGCAGACACACTCAGAAATACACACACAGGCACACACACACAGATACACACACAGACACACAGACACACACACACACACAGACACACAGACACATACACAGACACACATACAGACACATACACATACACACACACACACACACACACACAGACACACATACAGACACACACACTCCACAGACACACACACACACAGACACACACACACACACACACACACACTCACATACACAGACACACACACACACAGACACAAACACACACACGTGTCCAAACTGATGTTTTCTGGAAATGAAACATGTACTAAGAAAGGTAAAACAGAAACACGTCACTTCATACAGGCCTGAGGATTGATGGCTAAAACCATTGCAGGCTTAAAGAAACCTTCACTCTGAAGAAGGGTCATTGGACGGGAAACATTATTTCTGTTTCTCTCTCCACAGATGCTGCCAGACCTGCTGAGTTTCTCCAGCCATTTCTGTTTCTTTTGTTTCTGAGGGATTCTTCCTCACTTCATTTTGCACAATGGAGCGAGAAAATTCCTAGCTTCTCAGCTCCATCTCTTACCAGTTTCAGACACAGAATAAAATAAACAATGGGTCCCATTGTATCCCACCAACTGGGGGAAATGCATGATGTCCAGGCAGCATTCCAGCCACGATCACCTCCTTTCATTTTGAGTTTATTTGAAATCCCATTTTCATGTCATTTTATAGTTTTTACATTGAAAAAACGAGACATGGTCTCTCATCCAGGAAAGCCAATCATATTTGGATTCACTCCACCAAGCAATGGCATCATTTCCATCTCAGCTTGGCCAGAAAGCACAAAGGAAGTCACTGGACCTGTCCCAACTGGTATAGGGCGCCTTGACCAGTCTGTGCCAGCACACACTGGCTGCGAATGTCAGCCTGTGTTATGATGGCACACCCTCAAACGATGTGTGACTTGGACAAAAATGGAGACGCTGGTCAGCCTTGGAGGCCAGTTCCAGAGTGAAGGATGGTGCAGGGAGTGAGTCTCGGAGCAGAGGATGGGGCAGGGAGAGAGACCCAGAGTGGAGGATGTTGCAGGGAGTAAATCGCAGAGTGGAGGAGGGTGCAGTGAGTGAGTCTCGGAGTGAAGAATGGTGCAGGGAGTGAGTCCTGGGGTGGAGGATGGTGCAGGGAGTGAGTCTCGGAGTGGAGGATGGTGCAGGGAGTGAGTCTCGGAGTGGAGGAAGGTGCAGGGAGTGAGTCCTAGAGTGGAGGATGGTGCAGGGAGTGAGTCCTGGAGTGGATGACGGTGCAGGGAGTGAGTCTCGGAGCGAGGGATGGTGCTGGGAGTGAGTCTCAAAGTGGGGGATGGTGTAGGGAGTGAGTCTCGGAGCGGAGGATGGTGCAGGGAGTGAGTCTCGGAGTGGAGAATGGTGTAGGGAGTGAGTCTCGGAGCGGAGGATGCTGTATGGAGTGAGTCTTAGAGCGGAGAATGGTGTAGGGAGTGAGTCCTGGGGTGGAGGATGGTGCAGGGAGTGAGTCTCGGAGTGGAGAATGGTGCAGGGAGTGAGTCTCGGAGCAGAGGATGGTGCAGGGAGTGAGTCTCAGAGTGGAGAATGGCGTAGGGAGTGAGTCTCGGAGTGGGCGATGGTGCAGGGAGTGAGTCTCGGAGTGGAGAATGGTGCAGGGAGTGAGTCTCGGAGCAGAGGATGGTGCAGGGAGTGAGTCTCGGAGTGGAGAATGGTGCAGGGAGTGAGTCTCGGAGTGAGGGATGGTTTAGGGAGTGAGTCTCGGAGCGGAGGATGGTGCAGGGAGTGAGACTCGGAGCGGGGAATGGTGCAGGGAGGGAGTCTCGGAGTGAGGGATGGTGTAGGGAGTGAGTCTCGGAGCGGGGGATGGTGCAGGGAGTGAGTCTCGGAGTGGAGGAAGGTGCAGGGAGTGAGTCTCGGAGCGGGGAATGGTGCAGGGAGTGAGTCTCGGAGCGGGGAATGGTGCAGGGAGTGAGTCTCAGAGTGAGGGATGGTGTAGGGAGTGAGTCTCGGAGTGAAGGATTGTGCTGGGAGGGAGTCCTGGATAAACCGCTCTGGTGCAGCTGTGAGCTGTTGTGATGCGGGGTGGTGGTTTGGAGCTGCGTGGGGATGTTTAGATTAGATTACTTTAGATTAGATTACTTACAGTGTGGAAACAGGCCCTTCGGCCCAACAAGTCCACACCGACCCACCGAAGCGCAACCCACCCATACCCCTACATATACCCCTTACCTAACACTACGGGCAATTTAGCATGGCCAATTCACCTGACCCGCACATCTTTGGACTGTGGGAGGAAACCGGAGCACCCAGAGGAAACCCACGCAGACACGGGGAGAACGTGCAAACTCCACACAGACAGTCGCCTGAGGCGGGAATTGAACCCAGGTCCCTGGCGCTGTGAGGCAGCAGTGCTAACCACTGTGCCACCGTGCCGCCGTGTTTGTTGGACTGGGTCTGGTGCTGACAGTTAGACTGAGGGGAAGCCCATGTACTGAGCTATTGCAATGTAATGTTTATGTGTAAATAGTTTATGTGACTGTCATGCCTATCCTTTGAACTATGTTTCATTTCTAACTTATACTATGAATCATTGTGAAATAATGCAACTACTTTTTTTTAATTGTTCTATTGTATTTAAGGTCTGTACCGAGGTACCTGAGCCTCGGATCGCGTCATTAGAGGAGGAATTAAAAAACTTTCCACAGTACACCTGTACTTCTGGACTTGAGTACATGTGACAATAAAGGATATTCTAATCCCAAGGGATATTCACTCGCCTACAACTGATCCTCAAACTCCTTCCTTATCCCAGGAACTCTGCCTCCCATCTCCTGGGAAAAGGGAAGGAGGGTAAAAATGGCGGATAATCCAGGAAAATGCTTCTGGAAGCTTATTCATGGCTTTTCGATGTCACTGACAGGGTCAACAGTGCCTGCTGTTCCTAATTGCCCCTTGAAATGATTGATTGCCTAACAACCATTTCAGAGGGCAGTAGGGAGTCGACCTTATTGCTGTGGCTCTGGAATCACATGTAGGCCAGACCAGGGAAGGATTTCCTCCCTAAAGGACATTAGGAAACAGATGGGTTTTTAGCAACAAGTGATAATAGATCAACACTAAGACTAGTTTTCAATCACAAAATTTTATGAATTGAATTTGAATTCCAGCGTCTGTCATGGCAGGATTTTAACACACACCCTCAGAAGGTGTGCACAGGTCCCTGGATTATGAGTTCAGTTACAAGACCAGGACAGCACACTACCTTCACGTCACTCCCAGCCCTAACCTTTATTCGGTCAGCCATGATCAATCAGTACCCTCTGTTACCGTGTGGCTAATTCTCAAATAAAAGATTCAAAAGAACTGCAGATGCTGTCAATCAGAAAAAAAATTGCTGGAAAAGCTCAGTAGGTCTGGCAGCATCTGTGGAGAGAAATCAGTGTTAATGTTTCGGGTCAAGCAACCCTTCCTCAGAATCAACCAATTCTCAAATCTTGACTTTACAATGTAGAAAGATTGACTTTCTGAGAGTCTGCGCCAGGGAGGAGGAGTGAGGTGATCAGAAGAACAGTAATGGACAGACACATCAAGGAGAACAAGAGAGCAGCAGGAAGGTGGGAGTGAGACTGTTGGGGTCAGCTATTGAATGTTACATCGATTAGTGGCAATGCTTTACTCAATGTTCGCCATCGTAGGTTTTATCAAACCAGGTCCTTGCACAGAAGGTCACAGTTGCACTGGAAAAGGTGCTCTTTTCTCTCCTTACAGATGCTACCAGACCTGCTGAGATTTTCCAGCATTTTCTCTTTTGAACATGGGGAGGTTCTTGCTTTAGGGGAACACCACAAGCTAGAGGCTGGTGGGCATCTAGATGAGGCAGGTCCTAATAAAACTAATCAAGAATTCAGAAAAATAAGCTTTATAATGCCTAGAGTGGGGTGAATGTGGAATTCACGGCCCCAGGGAGTGCTCCAAGTGATTAGAATGACTAAGTCCGACCAGACAAAAGTGAGGACTGCAGATGTTGGAGACCAGACTCTAGATTAGAGTGGTGCTGGAAAAGCACAGCAGGGCATGCAGCATCCGAGGAAAAGCCTCATTCTTGATGAAGGGCTTGTGTCCGAAATGTCAATTTTCCTGCTCCTCAGATGCTGCCTGGCCTGCTGTGCTTTTCCAGCATCAGACTGATCTAGACTAATTCCTATCAGACGTTAGGGCTGCAGTTCTTGCGAGAGAGAGAGATGACTGGGGGTGGTTTAACCTGATGGTCACTGCGCCTTACCCCAGGGGTGGGTGAGGTTCATGGTAACCTCAGCTAGCATAGGAATTGTAGCCATGCTGATGCTGGCACTCTGCAGTGTAAAATTGCCCATAGTGTCCAGGGATGTGCAGGCTAGGTGGATTAGCCATGAGGAATGCAGGGTTACGAGGGACAGGGTAGGTCAGTATGGACTCAATGGGCTGAATGACCTGCTTTCACACTATAGGGATTCTATGATTGTATGAAACCAGCCAACTGAGCTAACTGACCCCCTGACAGTTAAGGAATATCTGGATAAACACAAGGGAGCAAGGAATCAAAGGTTATAATCACAGGCTGAGATGGAAACAGGTTAGGGTGGGAGGGTGGAGCACAGACACCAGCATGGAGATGTTGGGCTGAATGGTCTATTCTGATGCTATAAAATGCATTGTGTTTCCCTGTCAAAGAGTCGACAACCCCCCAGGGACTGAGAAGAAGCATTCCTATGAAAGAATGCTCCGATATTCTGATATGAGTCACACAGCTCCTTCACAGGTTGTTGAAATTTAGAATTTTAGCAGCTTTTGCTCAGAATCTCCCTAAAAGGCTTTTAGATCAGACTATTAAGCCTGGGTCTACAGACTTTGTACTTTCATTCCTGATGAAGGGTTTTTGATTTTCCTGCTCCTTGGATGCTGCCTGACCTGCTGTGCTTTTCCAGCCCCACTCTAATCTAGACTCTGGTCTCCAGCATCTGCAGTACCCACTTCCTCCTAGACTTTGTACTTTCCCACTTTAAAGAATTCTCAACATTCATCAGCACCATGACCCACCTGCCCCAATGGAAAGAGAGTTACTGATACAAAACGTCCTTTTGGAGTGAGGTTGAACTTGGCACAGGGGGCTCAGACTCCTCAGGGCAGGCCTACCAATTAATTCAATTGCACATATCCAGGGGGTTGTGAGCATTCAGACAAAGTTCATCCAATTACAGATCCGAGTACAGATCCCTCAGAGAAAAGAACATTTCGAATTCAGCACTGCAATATGAATTCAAAGCACCTCCCTGACTTCAGTAAGGTTTTAAAAGGAAGAGTTGCACTGCACAATTAGAGGAATGGAACACATTGGCTGCTGATTGAGTCAAACATATCTAATACTTATAGACCCTGCATGCTGTTAAGCATGAGACCGTTTTTAAAATGAAAGTAGCATCAAACAGACTTGCTGGGAAGAACAGTCATTATCTTCAGTGTTAGATAAAGCACTGCATAACACTGCAATATTTGATTTCCAAGTTTGGATCTCACACCAGTCACTGACTTCTGAGCAAAATAATATCATTACTCGTTCCTCCTGCAGCTTTACTCTGTTAGTGGCAGGCTTATAATCAGGTTTGTAAAGCAGTGAATGTAATCTGGAGATCAAACTCATGATATGTCTTACTGTATTGAAGACCATGCTGATGATTTAACAGCATTTCAAAGAGAAATTAATTAAGATCTTTTGTTTTCAGAGCAAATCACACATTTAGGTCAAAGATTTGAGGATTCCTGAGTCAACAGATATGAAGCTGGAAAAAAACGTAGACTTTCCTGCTCCTCGGATGCTGCCTGACCTGCTGTGCTTTTCCAGCACCACTCTAATCTTGACTCCAGCATCTGTAATACCCACTTGTGTCTAGCTTCCAGCATCTGCAGTCATTACTGTCTCCATGCCATTTCAGGATTCCTGATCCACTGCTGAGAGCTGGAGGATAACCCACACTGCTCCTAGGCGAGATATAAAACCAAGGTCCCAATCACCTCTTTGCATGTAAGTAAAGCTTCCTGTTAATCAAATTACTGCTCAGTCACAGGTTAAAAACACTGTCTTAGAACAACATTGTGTAAGATGTTGTTGCTATTTCTCTAACACCACTAGGAGGTGCAATTGAGTTATAATTTTAGCGATGAATAGACACATGATTGAATTTTCCCCAATGTACAGTTTACATGGGGATCACTGACATCGGTGTAACAGCCTAGAGTGTTCAAAAGATCCCGTCAATTTTACATCATCCAAATTTGTTGTAAAGAAATCAGAGATTATGGAAATCTGCTGCTCAAGAGCAGAAAATTTTCAATATCCAAATTAAAAAGGGGAAAAATTCTCCCAAACATACACAAGTAAAAACTGTATGAAATTCATGAATATACAAACAAAAAAATGAGGAGGCCATTCAGCCCTTTGACCCTGCTACACCATTCAATAAGGTCACAGCTGGTCTGACGTTAACCTCAGCTTTACATTCCTGCATATCCCCAGTAATCTTTCATCCCCTTGGGAATCAAAGATCTATCTCCCTCTGTCTTGAAATATTCAAAGTTTCTGCATCCACTGACATTTGAGGAAGGGAATTCCAATGACTTACAACCCTCTCTTGAGAGAAAAAAAATACTTTCCTCGTCTCTGTTTTAAATGGGTGGCACCTTATTTTTATTAACAGTGACGCCTTGTTTTAGATTCTGTCACAAGGGGGGAACATCCTTTTACACACTCACCCTGTCAATTCTCCTCAGAGTCTTAGATGTTCCAACTCAGTTCTCTCTGACTCTTCTGAACTCCAGAGCCTGGCCTATGGACCTGGCCTGTCAGGTCATTTCCTCAAAAGGTCACCCATTAATTCAGGTATTAGTCAAGTAAACCTTCTCTGAACTGCTTCCAATACATTAACATCCTTCTGTAAGTATGGCAACCAGTACTGCACATAGCACTCCTGATGTGATAGCAGTGGGAGAGGGGCAGAAGGAGATTTACCAGGATGTTACCTAGGCTGGAGAGTTTCAGTGATGGAGAGAGATTAGACAGACTGGGTTGTTTTCCTTGGAGCAGAGGGGACTGTGGAGGAAATGATTGAGATGGAGAACATGATGAGGGGTATGGACAGGGTAGACAGGAAGAATCCTTTCCCCTTGGTGGAGGGATCAGTGAGCAAGGGGCAGAGATTGAAGGGAAGGGTTGAGGTTTTGAGGGAATGTGAGGAAAAATGTTTTCACCCAGAGGGAGGTGGGAATCCAGAACCCACTGCCTGTAAGGGTGGGGGAGGCAGAAACTCTCAGAACATTGAAGAATTACTTCGATATGCATTTGCAAAGCCAAGGCTATGGTTGTCTGCTTCTTATACAAAGGCTACTGTGTTAACCATCAGGGGGAGCTCTGCAACAGCCCCAGTCTCAGAAAGATTAAACAATTATAATACCTCTATGCATAGTAAAATCAGATATGGCTGTTTTAAATTAACACAGTGACAAACAGCAGTTACTTGTGGCTGTTACAGATATTTCCCCAGAATTACTGTCTCCTCTCACCAGCTGGTGCTAAAATTGGGACCACATCTATACAAACACACTGGTTATCTTTGAAGACAGCCACTGTCTGAAAGGCTTCTGAAACTGCACCAAGGTCCA
Organism: Hemiscyllium ocellatum; assembly: GCF_020745735.1. Classification (NCBI taxonomy): domain Eukaryota; kingdom Metazoa; phylum Chordata; class Chondrichthyes; order Orectolobiformes; family Hemiscylliidae; genus Hemiscyllium; species Hemiscyllium ocellatum. The sequence goes on along the minus strand of NC_083424.1, from coordinate 4,023,354 downwards.
TGAATGAAAGTGCTTTGAGTATTTACAGCCAGCAGACAGTCCACTGAGCCAAATGTATACATACCTAGACTGCATGCAGTGTCTCTTCAGCAGATTGTGTACACAGTCAACAGAATGTGTTACAGCCAGTGCAGTGTGTACACAGTCAGCAGAATATGTACACAGCCAGCAGAGTGTGTACACAGCCAGCAGAATGTGTACACAGCCAGTGCAATGTGTACACAGCCAGCAAAATGTGTACACAGCCAGTGGAATGTGTACACAGCCATTAGAGGGTGTACACAGCCAGTGCAATATATGCACAGCCAGTGGAATGTATGCATAGCCAGTGGAATGTGTACACAGCCAGCAGAGTGTGTACACAGCCAGTAGAGTGTGTACACAGCCAGTGCAATGTGTACACAGCCAGCAGAATGTGTACACTGCCAGTAGTGTACACAGCCAGTAGAGTGTGTACACAGCTAGTAGAGTGTGTTCACAGCCAGTAGAGTATGTACACAGCCAGTGCAATGTGTACACAGCCAGCAGAATGTGGACATAGCCAGCAGAGTGTGTACACAGCCAGTAGAGTGTGTACACAGCCAGTGCAATGTGTACACAGCCAGCAGAATGTGTACACTGCCAGTAGTGTACACAGCCAGTAGAGTGTGTACACAGCTAGTAGAGTGTGTTCACAGCCAGTAGAGTATGTACACAGCCAGTGCAATGTGTACACAGCCAGCAGAATGTGGACATAGCCAGCAGAGTGTGTACACAGCCAGTAGAGTGTGTACACAGCCAGTGCAATGTGGACATAGCCAGCAGAATGTGTACACAGCCAGCAGAATGTGTACACAGCCAGTGGAGAGTGTACATAGCCAGTAGAGTGTGTACACAGCCAGCAGAGTGTGTACACAGCCAGCGGAGTGTGTACACAGCCAGCGGAGTGTGTACACAGCCAGCGGAGAGTGTACACAGCCAGCGGAGTGTGTACACAGCCAGCGGAGAGTGTACACAGCCAGCGGAGTGTGTACACAGCCAGCGGAGTGTGTACACAGCCAGCGGAGAGTGTACACAGCCAGCGGAGTGTGTACACAGCCAGCGGAGTGTGTACACAGCCAGCGGAGTGTGTACACAGCCAGCGGAGAGTGTACACAGCCAGCGGAGAGTGTACACAGCCAGTAGAGTGTGTACACAGCCAGCAGAGTGTGTACACAGCCAGCAGAGTGTGTACAGAGGTATCCTGTACCTTCCTGACTGGGGTTGATCATCCAGAAAAGAGGTGGAACATTCTCCCTCCAAGTGTGTGTATGCTGTCAGGATTTCAGCTGTAGCTTCAAGATTGTTCAAAAATGTTTCAGTTAAAAAGAAACCAAAGGTCACATTACAATTCATGACACTCCGGGTGAGAACCACAGAGCTGCCAATTTATCCCAGTCCCAGAGACTGGGCAGAATGCAGTCAGGCCATATTCCAGTCAGATCAGATACTGCAGATCAAAACACTGCACCTACCCAGAGCACACAGTGGGCACTGACCATGGGGTTGGCAGCGAGGCAGGGGGTGGGGTGAGACAGCCGGGGTGGGGGGTGATGAGGATAGGGACAGTTGGTGATGCTCCATGTTAATCCCAGTGCTGTGTCTGCCCTGAAGGAGACAGGTCCCTGTATGGAGAGGGAGAGCAAGTTACCAGAGTCCAACTCAGCCAGTCCAGGGCAGACCAAGATCAGCAAAGCTGACCATTCTCAGCGGAGTTTACCTTTCCCTTTGTGATAGAAAACATCGCTCCATGCCCCAGCTCCCAGGCACACATTCAGAGCCTCAGTGGCACATTTCTAAAGAATTAATTCGCAGCCAGAAAACGCCTGAACTGAATCTTACCCGAACAATCCAAACCCTGGGATTGATTTTTGATGCTGTGAAGCTGTTGTATACGGGAAAAGCCATACTCACAATGCCCAGTACTGTCTCCTCACTGGGGGCTGGTGCTGACTGGGTTCCGAGGTAAGACATTAGCAGCAGCAGCACTGACAGCACCATCTCTAACATGGTTCAGCCCCGGCTGCAGATCCAACAGGTCTCTCGGTGGGAAAACCTCTCTCTCTCTCTTCCTGGGATTCTCAGCGTCTGCTGATGTTGAATAAAGGATTCCGTTCCCAATGAATCTGCAATCTCCCAGCTCCTCACCAACTCCACTGCATCTCATCCCCAGCTCCTGTGCTGAAATTAACCCGGACCCGAATGAAGTAAACAGCGAGCGCAGGAATAAATAAACTTCTGATTTCTATTCCGCTCCCATCTGATTTGTGCAGAGCGAGGGGACAGTTGCCGGGGCTCTCTCTCTCTCACACACACACACACAGCGGCTGACAGTCCCGCTCACTCATTCCATCTGCGCAGAAAATAAATCGAATTAGCAACACGGCTACTCTGCATTCGACTGGAACCAGCCCAGAGTACAGCAGCCAACTCGGCGGCCGAACAGCCGCTGCAGCCCCGCTCCACTCCCTGATTTTAAGTCTTCCTTCAGTCAGTTCCACAGCCACCCCTCAGTCTGGGACATCTCTCTCTGAAAAAGGAAGATGAAGATGGTTGGAGACTCCCTTGATCTTCCCCATTATCTAATCTTCCTTATCCCTGATCTTCCCATACCCCGGTCTACCCTATACCCTGATCTTCCATATCCCTGATCTTCCCTATCCCTTGATCTTCACTATCCCTTGATTATCCCTATCCCCGATTTTCCTTATTCCCTGATCTTCTCTAACCCCTGATCTTCCCTAACCCCTGTTCTTCTCTATCCCTGATCTTCCCTAGCTCCTGATCTTCACTATCCCCTGATTTTCTCTATCCCCTGACCTTCCCTATCCCCGATCTTCACTATCCCCTAATCTTTCCTATTCCCTGATCTTCCCTAACCCCTGATCTTCCCTAACCCCTGGCCTTCCCCATCTACTGATCTTCCCTAACCCCTGATCTTCCCTAACCCCTGGCCTTCCCCATCCCCCGATCTTCCCTATCCTCTGATCTTCCCTATCCCTGATCTTCACTATCCCCTAATCTTCCCTATCCCCTGATTATCCCTATCCCCTGATTTTCCCTATTCCCTGATCTTCACTATCCCCTGATCTTCCTTATCCCTTGGCCTTCCCTAACCCCAGTCTACCCTATGCCCTGATCTCCTGATACATGATCTTCCCTATCCCTTGATCTTGTTGCTGGAAAAGCGCAGCAGGTCAGGCAGCATCCAAGGAACAGGAGATTCGACGTTTCAGGCATAAGCCCTTCTTCAGGAATGAGGAAAGTGTGTCCAGCAGGCTAAGATAAAAGGTAGGGAGGAGGGACTTGGGGGAGGGGCGTTGGAAATGCGATAGGTGGAAGGAGGTCAAGGTGAGGGTGATAGGCCGGAGTGGGGTGGGGGCGGAGAGGTCAGGAAGAAGATTGCAGGTTAGGAAGGCGGTGCTGAGTTTGAGGGATTTGACTGAGACAAGGTGGGGGGAGGGGAAATGAGGAAACTGGAGAAATCTGAGTTCATCCCTTGTGGTTGGAGGGTTCCCAGGCGGAAGATGAAGCGCTCTTCCTCCAGCCGTCGTGTTGTTATGGTCTGGCGATGGAGGAGTCCAAGGACCTGCATGTCCTTGGTGGAGTGGGAGGGGGAGTTGAAGTGTTGAGCCACGGGGTGGTTGGGTTGGTTGGTCCGGGTGTCCCAGAGGTGTTCTCTGAAACATTCCGCAAGTAGGCGGCCTGTCTCCCCAATATAGAGGAGGCCACATCGGGTGCAGCGGATGCAATAGATGATGTGTGTGGAGGTGCAGGTGAATTTGTGGCGGATATGGAGGGATCCCTTGGGGCCTTGGAGGGAAGTAAGGGGGGAGGTGTGGGCACAAGTTTTGCATTTCTTGCGATTGCAGGGGAAGGTGCCGGGAGTGGAGGTTGGGTTGGTGGGGGGGTGTGGACCTCATGAGGGAGTCACGAAGGGAGTGGTCTTTGCAGAATGCTGATAGGGGAGGGGAGGGAAATATATCCCTGGTGGTGGGGTCTGTTTGGAGGTGGTGGAAATGACGGCGGATGATACGCTGTATATGGAGGTTGGTGGGGTGGTAGGTGAGAACCAGTGGGGCTCTGTCCTGGTGGCGGTGGGAGGAGCGGGGCTCAAGGACGGAAGAGCGGGAAGTGGAGGAGATGCGGTGGAGGGAATCGTCGATCACATCTGGGGGGAACCTACGGTCCTTGAAGAAGGAGGCCATCTGGGCTGTATGGTATTGGAACTGGTCCTCCTGGGAGCAGATGCGGCAGAGACGAGGGAATTGGGAATATGGGATGGTGTTTTTACAGGGGGCAGCGTGGGAGGAGGTGTAGTCCAGGTAGCTGTGGGAGTCAGTCGGTTTATAGTAAATGTCCGTGTTGATTCGGTCGCCCGAGATAGAAATGGAAAGGTCTAGGAAGGGGAGGGAGGAGTCTGAGATGGTCCAGGTAAATTTGAGGTCGGGATGGAAGGTGTTGGTAAAGTGGATGAACTGTTCAACCTCCTCGTGGGAGCACGAGGCAGCGCCGATACAGTCAGCGATGTAGTGGAGGAAAAGGTGGGGGGTGTTGCCAGTGTAGCTGCGGAAGATGGACTGTTCCACATATCCTACGAAGAGGCAGGGCTGGGAGCTAGGATCTAGGACCTGGTGTGGGGCTGCACAGCAGGTCCTAGCTCCCAGCCCTGCCGTGTTTTCACCATCCCTCCAGACCTCCCCCTCTCTGAGGATGAAAGATCAGTCCTCAGCAGAGGCCTCACCTTCATTCCCCTACACTCTTGGATTAACGAGTTCAACGCGTGGCGAGACATCGAACAATTCTTCTGCCGCCTTTGCCTCCGCGCCTACTTCTTCAACCAAGATTCTCGCCCACCCTCTGATGACCCCTTCTCCTGCCTCTAACACACCCCATCCACCTGGGCGCCCCGTGCTGGCCACTTGCCTGCCCTCGATCTCTTCATAGCCAACTGCTGCCGCGACATTAACCACCTCAACCTCTCCACCCCTCTCACCCACTCCAACCTCTCACCCTCGGAATGTGCAGCACTCCACTCCGTCCGTTCCAACCCCAACCTCACCATCAAACCGGCAGACAAGGGAGGCGCGGTAGTAGTTTGGCGCACCGACCTTTACACCGCTGAGGCTAAACGCCAGCTCGTGGACACCTCCTCCTACTGCCCCCTTGACCATGACCCCACCTCCCACCACCAAACCATCATCTCCCAGACCATCCATAACCTCATCACCTCAGGGGATCTCCCATCCACCACCTCCAACCTCATAGTCCCACAACCCCGCACCACCCGTTTCTACCTCCTGCCCAAAATCCACAAACCTGACTGCCCCGGCCGACCCATTGTCTCAGCCTGCTCCTGCCCCACCGAACTCATCTCTGCATACCTCGAAACGGTCCTGTCCCCCTTAGTCCAAGAACTCCCCACCTACCTTCGGGACACCACCCACGCCCTCCACCGCCTCCATGATTTTCGCTTCCCCGGTCCCCAATGCCTTATCTTCACCATGGACATCCAGTCCCTGTACACCTCCATCCCCCATCACGAAGGACTCCAAGCCCTCGGCTTCTTCCTTTCCCGCCGCACCAACCAGTACCCTTCCACTGACACCCTCCTTCGACTGACTGAACTGGTCCTCACCCTGAATAACCTCTTTTCAATCCTCCCACTTCCTCCAAACTAAAGGAGTTGCCATGGGCACCCGCATGGGCCCCAGCTATGCCTGCCTCTTCGTAGGATATGTGGAACAGTCCATCTTCCGCAACTACACTGGCACCACCCCCCACCTTTTCCTCCGCTACATCGATGACTGTATCGGCGCTGCCTCGTGCTCCCACGAGGAGGTTGAACAGTTCATCCACTTTACCAACACCTTCCATCCCGACCTCAAATTCACCTGGACTGTCTCAGACTCCTCCCTCCCCTTCCTAGACCTTTCCATTTCTATCTCGGGCGACCAAATCAACACGGACATTTACTATAAACTGACTGACTCCCACAGCTACCTAGACTATGCCTCCACCCACCCTGCCCCCTGTAAAAATGCCATCCCATATTCCCAATTCCTTCATCTCCGCCGCATCTGCTCCCAGGAGGACCAGTTCCAATACCGTACAGCCCAGATGGCCTCCTTCTTCAAAGACCGCAGTTTCCCCCCAGATGTGATCGACGATGCCCTCCACCGCATCTCCTCCACTTCCCGCTCCTCCACCCTTGAGCCCCGCCCCTCCAACCGCCACCAAGACAGAACCCCACTGGTTCTCACCTACCACCCCACCAACCTCCGTATACAACGTATCATCCGCCGTCATTTCCACCACCTCCAAACGGACCCCACCACCAGGGATATATTTCCCTCCCCTCCCCTATCAGCATTCCGCAAAGACCACTCCCTTCATGATTCCCTCGTCAGGTCCACACCCCCCCACCAACCCAACCTCCACTCCCAGCACCTTCCCCTGCAACCGCAGGAAATGCAAAACTTGTGCCCACACCTCCTCCCTTACTTCTCTCCAAGGTCCCAAGGGATCCTTCCATATCCGCCACAAATTCACCTGCACCTCCACACACATCATCTATAGCATCCGCTGCACCCGATGTGGCCTCCTCTATATTGGGGAGACAGGCCGCCTACTTGCGGAACATTTCAGAGAACACCCCTCTGGGACACCCGGACCAACCAACCCAACCCCCCCTGGCTCAACACTTTAACTCCCCCTCCCACTCCACCAAGAACATGCAGGTCCTTGGACTCCTCCATCGCCAGACCATAACAACACGACGGTTGGAGGAAGAGTGCCTCATCTTCTGCCTGGAAACCCTCCAACCACAAGGGATGAACTCAGATTTCTCCAGTTTCCTCATTTCACCTCCCCCCACCTTGTCTCAGTCAAATCCCTCGAACTCAGCACCGCCTTCCTAACCTGCAATCTTCTTCCTGACCTCTCCGCCCCCACCCCACTCCGGCCTATCACCCTCACCTTGACCTCCTTCCACCCATCGCATCTCCAACGCTCCTCCCCCAAGTCCCTCCTCCCTACCTTTTGTCTTAGCCTGCTGGACACGCTTTCCTCATTCCTGAAGAAACGTCGAATCTCCTGTTCCTTGGATGCTGCCTGACTTGCTGCGCTTTTCCAGCAACACATTTTCAGCTCTGATCCGCAACATCTGCAGTCCTCACTTTCTCCTATTCCTTGATCTTCTCTATCCCCTGATCTTCACTATCTACTGATCTTCCCTATCCCCTGATCTTCCCCATCCCCTGATCTTCCCCAATCCCTGATCTTCCCTATTCCCTGATCTTCCCTATCCACTGATCTTCCCTATCCCCTGATCTTCCCTATTCCCCGATCTTCACTAACCCCTAATCGTCCCCATCTCCTGATCTTCCCTAAACCCTGATCTTCACTATCCCCTGATCTTCCTCATCCCTTGATCTTCCCTATCTCTTGATCTTCCCTATCCCCGATCTTCCCTAACCCATTATCTTCCCCATCCCCTGATCATCACTATCCCCTGATTTTCTCTTTCCCTGATCGTCCCCATCCCCTGATTGTCCCTATCCCCTGATCTTCCCTATCCCTGATCATCCCCATCCCCTGCTCTTCCCTATCCCTGATCGTCCCCATTCCCTGATCATCCCCATCTCCGATCATCCCCATCCCCTGATCTTCATTGTCTCTGCTCCCCCTGCAATAGCCTCAGCAGTTGTGTTGCGTCAGATTTTAATGGGTCATTTGTCACCCCTCAGCCCCCTCATCCCCAAGCTCCTTCACACAAGGAATGTATCATTTGTTCAGGTTGCTGTGCCCTGGACAGGGGTTCAACTGTGGGATAGAATCATAGAGATGTACAGCATGAAAACAGACCCTTTAGTCCAAATCGTCTACGCTGACCAGATATCCCAACCCAATCTAGACCCACCTGCCATGACCCGGACCATCACTTCCTCTGGCAGCTCATTCCATACACATACCATCCTCTGCATGAAAAGTTGCTCCTTAGGTCTCTTTTATAGCTTTCCCCTCTTACCCTAAACCTATGCCCTCTAGTTCTGGACTCCCCCATCCCAGGGAAAAGACCTTGTCTATTTATCTTTTCCATGTCCCTCATGATTTTATAAACCTCTATGAAGTCACCCTTCAGCCTCCGACATTGAGGGAAAACAGCCCCAGCCTATTCAGCCTCTCCCTGTAGCTCAATCCCTCCAACCCTGGCAACATCCCTGTAAATCTTTTCTGAACCCTTTCAAGTTCCACAAAATCCTTCATACAGCAGGGAGACCAGAATTGCACGAAGTGTTCCAACAGTGACCTAACCAATGTCCTGTACAGCAGCAACATGACCTCCCAACTGCTGTACTCAATACTTTGACCAAGTCAAAACAGCATACCAAAAGCCTTCTTCACTATCCTACTGATCTGCAACTCAACTTTCAAATGAGTTATGAAGCTGCACTCCAAGGTCTCTTTGTTCAGTAAAATTTAGGCAAAAAATACCTCTTTTGGTAGTAACACCAAAAACTTGCAATTGCATAGCATCTTTCACTAGTCCCAGGACATCCCCAAAGAGCTGAATCATGCAAAATGCAGTGCAGAGTTTGATTAGATTAGATTCCCTACAGTGTGGAAACAAGCCCTTCGGCCCAACAAGTCCACACCGACCCTCTGAAGAGTAACCCACCCAGACCCATTTCCCTCTGACTAATGCACCTAACACTATGGGCAATTAAGCATGGCCAATTCACCTAACCTGCACATCTTTGGACTGTGGGAGGAAACCCACACAGACACAGGGAGAATGTGCAAACTCCACACAGACAGTAGCCCGAGACTGGAATCGAACCTGGGACTCTGGTGCTGTGCAGCAGCAGTGCTAGCAACTGAGCCACCGTACCACACAGCATGATCCTACAAATAGCCACGTGATAGTGACCAGGTCATCCAATTTCCATTGCTGTTCAATACTTGGGAACACCACCCCCTGCAAGTTCCCTTCTAAGCCACTCACCATCCTGACTTGGAAATATATTGCCATTCCTTCACTGTCACTGGGTCCGAATCCTGGAATTCCCTCCCTCATGGCATTGTGGGTCTACCCACAGCACTTGGACTGCAGCGGTTCAAGAAGGCAGCTCACCTCCACCTTCTCAAGGGGTAACTAGGGACGGGCAATAAATGCTGGCCCAGCAAGTGACATCCATGTCTCAGGAATGAATACAAAAGTTTATTGGAATTCTTGGAATGACAGAAAACAGCCCTCTGACCCACCCAGGTATCTAATCCTCCAGCCTCCACGTCATCAATGGTTTGGATCAGGACGTGTCCTATAATCCAACATTGACACAAAGACAGGTCAAGAGGTAAATATCGGGATACTTGCATCACCCTCTTTACCTCTGTCACCTCCTCTAGCTAAAAGTTAAAAGTTGATAGATCCTGGCTCAGGACAATCCCCATTCTCCAGTGGCTGTGGGTTCTTCCACCCCCACCAAAGGGCAGATGGGCCCCTCAGTATTAACAAATGGTGCCTGTGACCGTATGGCACTCCCTCAGCGCTGAACTGCCTGGGTCAGCCTGGCATTCTGGCTGCAACTCTCTGCAATGGGGCTTGAACCTTCAACCCACTGTCTCAGCATTGAGAACAAGATCTGCATTGCATTTATATAGCACTCTTATTGTAGTAAAACACTTGCAGGAGTAGAACTGGACCTTCTGAAGGAGCTATCATTTAAGGAGAACAAAAGACTTTAATTGATTTTAAGAATGACCTTAAACCAAGAGAGAGAGAGAGAGAGAGAGACAGAGAGGGTGAAGGAATTCCAGAGTCACAGAGTCATAGAATCATGGAAACAGACCCTTCGGTCCAACCAGTCCATGCTGACCATAATACCAAACTAAACTAGTTCCACCTGCCTGCTCCTGGCCCAACTCTTTCAAAACCTTTCCCTATTCATGTATCTACCCTGATACTTTTAAATGTTGCAATTATACCCACATCCACTTCCTCAGGAAGTTCATTCCACACGTGAACCATTCTCTGTGTAAAACATTTGCCCCTCATGTCTTTTTTGAATTTCTCTCCTCTCATCCTAAAAATGTCTGGAAACGCCCCATCCTCAAGAAAGGACAAGTAGCATTAATCCCATCTATACCCCACATTATTTTATAAACTGCTATCAGGTCACCTCTCAACTTCCTTTCTTCCAGTGAAAAATGACCCAACCTTTCTTTATAACTCAAACCTTCCATATCCGGCAACATCCTGGTAAATCTCTTCTGAGCTCTCTACAGCTTTAATAATCTCCTTCTTGTAACAGGGTGACCAGAACTGGACACAGCAATCCAGAGGAGGCCTCACCAATGTCCTGTATAACCTCAACATGACTTCCCTACTCCTATACTCAAAGGTCTAAGCAATGAAGGTAAGTGTGCTGAACATCTTCTTTGCCACCCTGTCTATATGCGATGTAAACTTTAAAGCATGATGTATCTAAAGCTATTAATTATATTCGCACTCTGCCTGTGTAGGTATGACTGTCAATGATCTAGATTAGAGGCGAACATGAGGACTGCAGATGCTGGAGACCAGAGTCTAGATTAGAGTGGTGCTGAAAAAGCACAGCAGGCCAGGCAGCATCCGAGGAGCAGGAAAATCGATGTTTCGGGCAAAAGCCCTTCTTCAGGAATGAGGCTTTTCCTCGGATGCTGCCTGACCTGCTGTGCTTTTCCAGCACCATACTAATCTAGACTCTGGTCTCCAGCATCTGCAGTCCTCACGTTCGCCGATGACTGTCAAAGGTGAAGAATGACATATCCTGCCCAAGAGAATACATTCTAGACCTGAGAAGTTTGTAGAGCTAGAGGAGGTGACAGAGGTAAAGACGGTGATGCAAATATCCCGATATTTACCTCTTGACCTGTCTTTGTGTCAATGTTGGACTATAGGACACGTCCTGACCCAAACCATTGATGACGTGGAGGCTGGAGGATTAGCTACCCGGGTGGGTCAGAGGGCTGTTTTCTGTCATTCCAAGAATCTCGTTCTGAATCCTCACAAATCCCAAAGTCTCTGTGCTTGCCATTTCAATAATGCTGACTGAATCGAATAGTTCCTACCCATGCATTCCTCTACATCACCAACTTATTACATTCATATCTCTGTAATTAAAATGGATAAATGTAAGGAAGGTTTATTTTTCTCATTGGAACATATTAAATCTGAGAGAGCCTTGGGCAATTCTGTAACCCCAAGAAAGCAGTGAATACTCACTCAATGATTAACTTCAATGCTGAGATTGATAGGTTTTTGGACACTAAGGGAGTTGAGGGAGATGGGGATAATGTGGGAGAGTGAGGTTGAGTTAGATGATTAGACTCAAGAGACCAAACAGTGGACTGCTGTTCCTGGTTATTAAATTTTTCGTCCTACACTAATAGGGCAGTTCCTTCAACTTCTTTGAATGCATGAGCTAACATTAAAGAGTTTTAAATAGTGCTCAATAGCATTAAAATGACTTGAAGGCTACTATTAGGAGAAAGTGAGGACTGCAGATCCTGGAGAGTCAGAGTTGAAAAGTGTGGTGCTGGAAAAGCACAGCAGGTCAGGCAGTGTCCTGGGAGCAGGAGAGTCGGCATTTCAGACGTAAGCCCTTCATCAGGAATGTGAGTGGGGGGGGGGTGCGCTGTTGGTGGGAGGCAAGGGGAGCGGAAGGGAGCTGAGAGATAAATAGGAGGGGCTAGGGGGCATGGTAAGTGAGAAGGCACTAGATAGATGTAGATGGGGGGGGTGATTGTGATAGGTTGGTGGACAGTGTGCAGCAGATAGGTGGGAAGGAAGATGGACAGGTAGAACAGGTGAAGAGGGCAGTGCTGAGTCAGAGAGCTGGATCTGGGACGAGATAGAGGATGGGGAGATTTGGAAACTACTGAACTCGATGTTGATGCTGTGTGGTTGGAGTGTCTCAAGGCAGAAGATGAGACGTTCTTCCTCCAGGCAATAGGTGGTTTGGATTTGGTGGTGGAGGAGGTCCAGGATTTGCATATCCTTGGCAGAGTGGGAGGGGCAGTTGAAGTGGTAAGCCACAGGGTGTTGGGGTTGTTTGGTGTATTTCCCGGAGATGTTCCCTGAAACGCTCCGAGAGTTGACATCCTGTCTCCCCGATGTAGAGGACACCACATCGAGAGAAATGGACACAGTAGATGAGGTGGGTAGATGTGCAGGAAAATCTCTGCTGGATGTGAAAAGATCCTTTGGGGCCTTGGGTGGAGGTGAAGGGGGAGGTAAATGTGTCTCCTTGTTCCTGTCAATCATCTTTGTGTCTGCCTCTCTTTTATTCCCTGTTTCTGTGGGCCCCATCTCCACCTATCTGTTCACACCACACCCCCACCACTCCCCACCCCCATCATCAGTAAAAGGTACCATGCTTTTCCAGCTGCTATGAGTCCTGGACACAAAACATTAACACTGCGTCTCTCTCCACAGATGCTTTCACAAACCTACTGAGTTTCTCCAGCATTGTCTGTTCTGAAGAAGGGTCACTGCATCCAAAAAGTTTACTCTGTTTTCTCTCCGCAGATACTGCAGACCTGCTAAGTTTCTCTAGCAGTTTCTCAGTTTGGTTCCAGTATATGCAGTTCTTTCGGTTTCCTGTTGGTGTTCTATTTGTTTGTATCTCCTTGTCACTGGCTATTTCCTCAGGGCAGTGCTCAGACTTCAATGTTCTGTCAATAAACAGTGACCAAAAAGCACCAGACCACAACACTATTCTCATTTAGTAATGGAAAGATAGAATATTGAATGGAATGGAGTCACAAGCATGATTTTATTGATCCTATTCCCCTTACACCAGCTTCATAAACTCTTCAAACTCACCATAAATATTGATGTAACTATCCAAATTCAGAAGGTACCAGGATTTAGAACACAATGCATCAGAGAATTAGAAAACTATTAGTCTCACTGTCAGTATTTGTACAAACAACGTGAAATTATTAAAATATCAAAAAATGGAAAGCAGTGCCACCACCCATTACTGAAGGCAACATTACTGTTAGCAACAACAATTTACATTTATAGTGCACCTTTAGAATAATAAAACACCCCTGGGTGCTTTGTGGGTATTATGGACAGAATAAGCAGTATCTGGTGCAATGGGTAACATTGATACCTCTGGGCAACAAGGTGTGATCCAAGTTCTACTCCAGGACTTATAGGCTGTGGGGTCAGCACCTGTGTGTGATAATCAGCCTGGGAATCCTTCACTCACCCTCAGATCTGCTACGTCACACCTCTGCAGCAAGTGGGACTTGAATCTCAGCTCCTGGGACAGAGGCCAGCACACTACCACTTCACCACACCTGTCTTCACCACACTACCACTTCATTCACTTTTCTAAATCTTTTCGCATGTCATTAGACCCCCTGGAACAAGTAAGATTTAATCCCTCCTGCCTCAGAGGTGAGGACACTACCACAAGACTATGGGAACTGAGTGCCTCATGGGCTTGAAGACAATGACTTCAATTTTCCTATTACCTAACGCGAGCCATTGCCACTCATTGACAGCGCACAGCAGGCAGATGGTGAGCTTATCTTGATCTTAACAGCAGTTGTCAAGGTTCTTCCAAATTCAATCCATGTCTCTATTACCTGCTCACCCTGTGCTACCTTCAGCGTATCAGCCCTCCATTTAATGGTTAGCTCCTTGGTTTTGCCATCTTGTCTCTGTGTCAGGATGTTGTGGGTTCAAAGCCTCATTCAGAAACCGGAGTATACATTTCAGAATAACGCTTTATTCTATACTGAAGGAGTGCTGCACTGTGCTTCAGATGAGACATTGACGTGAGGGTTCTGCCTGTTCCCACCAGTTAACTGAGCAGTATCGCGCTGCTGTTTGTGGGATCTTGCTATGCTTTCGACATGACTTCAACAGCTGCACTTTTTAGAAGAAAGTTAATTCCTGTGAAGAGATCTGTAAGATCCAGAGTTTCTCATCACATTTGTTGAATGAGTCTGCTGATTTTAGCGAGATTGTAAATTCCTGATCTGTCATTTTTATTAAGGAGGTAGGTACTGGTAGTGTCCATCCCTCTGTAAAGGAACTGTACTGGTTCCCATGTTATTGTGGTTGTATTCAATAATGAGAACATGTTCATCAATTATACACAAACCAAAGGGGAAATTGTCTTCCATTAACTGCTCCAATGATTGAAGTGCTACTATCTGTCAAACGTAGACAGGCAGGAGGCTGGAAGAACAAGCAAAGCAGGCAGCATCAGGAGTGAGAGGGAACACAGCAAGGCAGGCAGCATCAGGAGGGAGGGGAACACAGCAAGGCAGGCAGTATCAGGAGGGAGAGGGACACAGCAAGGCAGGCAGCATCAGGAGGGAGAGGGACACAGCAAGGCAGGCAGCATCAGGAGGGAGAGGGACACAGCAAGGCAGGCAGCATCAGGAGGGAGGGGAACACAGCAAGGCAGGCAGTATCAGGAGGGAGAGGAACACAGCAAGGCAGGCAGCATCAGGAGGGAGAGGGGCACAGCAAGGCAGGCAGTATCAGGAGGGAGAGGGACACAGCAAGGCAGGCAGCATCAGGAGGGAGAGGGACACAGCAAGGCAGGCAGCATCAGGAGGGAGAGGAACACAGCAAGGCAGGCAGCATCAGGAGGGAGAGGGACACAGCAAGGCAGGCAGCATCAGCATGGAGAGGGACACAGCAAGGCAGGCAGCATCAGGATGGAGAGGGACACAGCAAGGCAGGCAGCATCAGCATGGAGAGGGACACAGCAAGGCAGGCAGCATCAGGAGGGAGAGGGACACAGCAAGGCAGGCAGTATCAGGAGGGAGAGGGACACAGCAAGGCAGGCAGCGTCAGGAGGGAGGGGAATACAGCAAGGCAGGCAGTATCAGGAGGGAGGGGAACACAGCAAGGCAGGGAGCATCAGGAGGAGAAGGGACACAGCAAGGCAGGCAGGATCAGGAGGCTGGGGGAATACAGCAAGGCAGGCAGTATCAGGAGGGAGGGGAACACAGCAAGGCAGGCAGTATCAGGAGCAAGAGGGACACAGCAAGGCAGGCAGCGTCAGGAGGGAGAGGAATACAGCAAGGCAGGCAACATCAGGAGGGAGGGGAACACAGCAAGGCAGGCAGCATCAGGAGGGAGAGGGACACAGCAAGGCAGGCAGCATCAGGAGGGAGAGGGACACAGCAAGGCAGGCAGGATCAGGACGTGGAGAAGTCGATGTTTTGGGTGTAACCCTTCTTCAGTACTGGGGTTGGGTGTGGGGGGAGCTGCAGATAAAGGGGGAGGTGGGGACAGTGTGGTGAGGTGAGGATAGGTGAAGGCACGTAGAGGGTACGACCTGGTTGGTCAATGGGAGGAATGAATCCGGTTGGTGGCAGGGAGCAGTGGAGGGGAGGAGGAGGGGCTGGGAAGGGAGTTGGGGATGGGGAGGAAGGTTATTTGAAATTGGAGAACTCAACATTGAGTTCTCTGGGCTGTAGGGTGCCCAGGCAGAAGATAAGGTGTTGTCCTTCCAGTAGGAGCTGTGGTTTGGTTTAGCAATGGAAGAGGCTTAGAATGGTCATGGCAGAGAGGGAGTGGGAAGGGGAATTGAAATGGGCCAAGACTGGGAGGATGGTCATGACAGAGAGGGAGTGGTTGGGAGAATTGAAATGGGCAGTGACTGGGAGATCCATTCAGCTCCTGTGGGCCCGGCTGTGATGCTTGTTAAACTATTCCCTAAGAATCTGTCAAACAACATCCCTCTTTTTCATAGCCTCATTCCCAGAAAAGGAGTGAAAATATCCAGAAAAGTAAAACAAAGATGCAATATTTTAGTCAGGGCATGGGCAGCATCCCTGTGACTTTGCTGTTTTGCCAGAACTTTAACTATGGCTGGATTTCACCCAATAGAAAATGTAACCGAAAGAAGTTGATTGTCTGGTGTTGGGTTTTCACCTTCCTCCCAAAGTCACTCTCCCACCCCCTGGAGAGAGAGGGGGGCCGCTGGTTAGAATAGAAGCTTATGAGTCAGTTTAAAGATGTATTCAATTCAAACGGTAAATAAATGTGTGAAAGCATTGTGATGTCTGCGGAGTGTTGTCATTGTTTTTTTTATTCAAATACCTAGAAAAGCTTTTACAGTCTCAAAGAAGTGCTAGCTCAGTGGTTAGCACTGCTACCTCACAGCACCAGGGACCCGGGTGTCTGTGTGGGTTTCCTCCCATAGTCCAAAGATGTTCAGGTTAGGATGGATTGGCCATGCTAAATTGCTCATAGGGATGTGTGGGTTAGCTATGGGATGGGGTGGGTCTGGGTGGGCAGCTTTATGGAGAGTCCACATGGACTAGATGGGCCAGATGGCCTGCATCCACAATGTAGGGATTCAATGATTGCAGAAGTTCAGTAAGGTCTTAGAATGAACAGCAAGAGGATAAGGTGCAGACCATCTGGTTTTAATGATGTCAGTAAGTGCATAAACAATGACCAGGACATGGGGAGAATTCCCCACTACTCCTCTTTAAGACGCTAAGATGTTCACTTGAGTGGGCAGATCCATTAAGCAAACCATTCCTATGATTTCATCCAAAGTTCACTCACTAACCTGACTCAATTTTACTTCTACTTAAATATGCTATCACTGTTGGGGTCAACCAATATAAATATCTATTGCAGTCCACAGCCAACTCCCTATTTTCCTTCTGGATCAGCTACATGTTTCATATCTGACGAACCATTTCTATAATAGCTTGATCAAAAGGAGAACCCGTACACAGATCGCTTGGGAAAAGCTCGCTCCTTCTGTGCTCAGAAGCGAAGTCACTGAGAATGCTGGAAATCTGAAACAAATACAAAGAGCACTGGAGAAACTCAGCAGGTCTGGCAGCATCTAGGGGTGGCATGGTGGCTCAGTGGTTAGCGCTGCTACCTCACAGCGGCAGGGACCTCAGTTCAATCCCACCTTCGGGTGACTGTGTGGAGTTTGCATGTTCTCATCGTGTCTATGTGGGTTTGCTCCGGGTACTCTGTCCCACAGTCCAAAGATGTGCAGGTTAGGTGGACTGGCCATATTATATTGCTCATAATGTCCAGGGATGTTCGAGTTAGGTGAGTTCTCCATGGGGGGATTCAGGGTTACAGGGATGGGATGAGTCTGGGTGGGATGCTGTTTGGAGAGTTGCTGTGGACTCAATGGGCTGAATGGCCTCAATCGCCACTGTAGGGATTGTATGATGTGTGGATAGAGAAACTGATTTAATGTGTGAGGTGCATGACTGAAATAAGGGAATTGGAAAATGTTAGAGAAGAATGGCTCATACAAGGTCAGGATGGTGGGGGTGGGGACAGGATTCCATCTCACTCTGTAGAACTCATTACAAAGTCAGCTCGTCATCTGCTGATGGTACATCCTAAGCTGTTTCCTGCCAGAGGTGGTTTCCCCATTGCCCCCGGGCAGAACAGGGGAACAGGGGCCTTGTCTGTGTCAGTCAGATCAGGATTTAACTTGCAGGTAGGTCGAAATCACAAGCTAGTCACCATGCTATCTAAGCTATCCGTCCCCCTCTGGACAGAGTCCAATAATCCCAACTGTCAGAACCAAGCCCTGCAGTCTGCCACATGCAGCCAGTATGGTGGTGAACTCTGGAACAATGAATGGAAGGAGGAGGGTCCATGAATAGTCCCATCCTCAATGATGGTGGAGTCCAGAACACCAGATTTAACGATAGGCCTGACGTGTTTGCGAGTATCTTCATGTATAAGTGTCAAGTGGATGATCCACCACTTCATCCTGAGTTCCCCACCATCTCAGATGCAGGTTCCAGCAAATGTGGGTCACTCAGGGTTGGAAGCACAGGAAGCTGCAATGGTTTGGGTCCCAACCACAGGACTGAAGACTTATCCTTCAGATTTTCACTAAGTGTGGCTTCAAGCAGCTCAGGCAAAACTAAAGTTAAAGAGAAAATTCTCTGCTGGTTGGAGTCATACCTGACACATAGGAAGAGGGTTGTGGTTCTTAGAGGTTACTCAGCTCAGCTCCAGGACATATTTGCAGGAGTTCCTCAGGGGAGTGTCCTAGGCCCAACCGCCTTCAGCTGCTTCATCAATGACCTTCCCTCTAGCATAAGGTCAGAAGTGGGAATGTTCGCCGATAATTGCACAACGTTCAGCACCATTCATGACTCCTCAGATACTGAAGCAGTCCGTGTTCAAGTTCAACAAGAACTTGATAACAGCCAAAAACGGAATGATAAATGCCAAGAAACACAGTGCCAAACAAATGCAATTCCAGCAAACGACAATTTAACCCCATCTGCTAAGCATTCACAGGACAGACTTTTCAACATCCTGACTGTCATAACTGACAAGAAATTGAATTAGATCACCATATAAACCTGCAAGAGCAGTTCAGAAGCTGAGTAATTCACCTTCTGACTCCCCAAAGCCTGTCCACTATCTACAAGGCACAAGTCAAGAGTGTGATGGAATACTCCCCACTTGCCTGGATGGGGGCAGCTCCAACAACACTCATGAAGCTCAACACCATCCAGGATAAAGCAGCCCCCACTTGATTGGCCCCACATCCACCAACATCCACTCCCTCCACCACTGACACTCAGTAGCAGCAGTGTGTACCATCTACAATATGCACTGAAGAAATTCACCAAAGATCCTCAGACAGCACCTTCCAAACCCACGACCATAGACTCATAGAGTCATAGAGATGTACAGCATGAAAGCAGACCCTTCGGTCCAACCCGTCCATGCTGACCAGATATCCTAACCCAATCTAGTCCCACCTGCCAGCTCCTGGCCCATATCCCTCCAAACCCTTCCTATTCATATATTCATCCAAATGCCTCTTAAATGTTGCAATTGTACCAGCCTCCACCACATCCTCTGGCAGCTCATTCCATGCTTCTACCACTCTCTGTGTGAAAACGTTGCCCCTTAGGTCTCTTTTATATCTTTCCCCTCTCACCCTAAACCTATGCCCTCTAGTTTTGGACTCCCCAACCCCAGGGAAAAGACTTTGTCTATTTACCCTATGCATGCCCCTCATAATTTTGTAAACCTCTATAAGGTCACCCCTCAGCCTCCGACGCTCCAGGGAAAACAGCCCCAGCCTGTTCAGCCTCTCCCTATAACTCAAATCCTCCAACCCTGGCAACATCCTTGTAAATCTTTTCTGAATCCTTTCAAGTTTCACAATATCTTTCTGATAGGAAGGAGACCAGAATTGCACGCAATATTCCAACAGTAGCCTAACCAATGTCCTGTACAGCTGCAACATGACCTCCCAACTCTTGTACTCAATACTCTGACCAATAAAGGAAAGCATACCAAACACCTTCTTCACTATCCTATCTACCTGCGACTTCACTTTCAAGGAGCTATGAACCTGCACTTCAAGGTCTCTTTGTTCAGCAACACTCCCTAGGACCTTACCATTAAGTGTATAAGTTCTGCTAAGATTTGCTTTCCCAAAATGCAGCACCTCATATTTATCTGAATTAAACTCCATCTGCCACTCCTCAGCCCATTGGCCCAGCTGGTCCAGATCCTGTTGTAATCTGAGGTAACCCTCTTCACTGTCCACTACACCTCCAATTTTGTTGTCATCTGCAAACTTAATAACTGTATCTCTTAAGCTCGCACCCAAATCATTTATGTAAATGACAAAAAGTAGAGGGCCCAGCACCGATCCTTGTGGCATTCCACTGGTCACAGGCCTCCAGTCTGAAAAACAACCCTCCGCCACCACCCTCTGTCTTCTACCTTTGAGCCAGTTCTGTATCCAAATTGCTAGTTCTCCCTGTATTCCATGAGATCTAACCTTGCTAATCAGTCTCCCATGGGGAACCTTGTCGAACGCCTTACATCTACTGCTCTGTCCTCATCAATCTTCTTTGTTACTTCATCAAAAAACTCAATCAAGTTTGTGAGACATAATTTCCCAGGCACAAAGCCATGTTGACTATCCCGAATCAGTCCTTGCCTTTCCAAATACATGTACATCCTGTCCCTCAAGATTCCCTCCAACAACTTGTCCATCACCGAGGTCAGGCTCACTGGTCTATAGTTCCCTGGCTTGTCCTTACCACCCTTCTCAAACAGTGGCACCACGTTTGCCAACCTCCAGTCTTCTGCCACCTCTCCTGTAACTGTAGATGATACAAATATCTCAGCAAGAGGCCCAGCAATCACTTCTCTAGCTTCCCACAGAGTTCTCGGGTACACCTGATCAGGTCCTGGGGATTTATCCACCTTTAACTGTTTCAAGACATCCAGCACTTCCTCCTCTATAATCTGGACATTTTGCAAAATGTCACCATCTATTTCCCTACATTCTGTATCTTCCATATCCTTTTCCACAGTAAATACTGATGCAAAATATTCATTTAGTATCTCCCCCATTTTCTGTGGCTCCACACAAAGGCCGCCTTGCTGATCTTTGAGGGGCCCTATTCTCTCCCTAGTTACCCTTTTGTCCTTAATATATTTGTAAAACCCCTTTGGATTCTTCTTAATTCTATTTGCCAAAGCTATCTCATGTCCCCGTTTTGCCCTCCTGATTTCCCTCTCAAGTATACTCCTACTTTCTTTATACTCTTCTAAGGATTCACTCGATCTATCCTGTCTATACCTGACATATGCTTCCTTCTTTTTCTTAACCAAACCTTCAATTTCTTTAGTCATCCAGCATTCCCTATACCTACCAGCCTTCTCTTTCACCCTGTCAGGAATATACTTTCTCTGGATTCTTGTTATCTCATTTCTGAAGGCTTCCCATTTTCCAACCATCCCTTTACCTGCGAACATCTGCCTCCAATCAGCTTTTGAAAGTTCTTGCCTAATACCGTCAAAATTGGCCTTTCTCCAATTTAGAACTTCAACTTTTAGATCTGGTCTATCCTTTTCCATCACTATTTTAAAACAAATAGAATTATGGTCACTGGCCCCAAAGTGCTCCCCCACTGACACCTCAGTCACATGCCCTGCCTTATTTCCCAAGAGTAGGTCAAGTTTTGCACCTTCTCTAGTAGGTACATCCACATACTGAATCAGAAAATTGCCTTATACACACTTAAGAAATTCTTCTCCATCTAAACCTTTAACACTATGGCAGTCCCAGTTGATGTTTGGAAAGTTAAAATCTCCTACCATAACTACCCTATTATTCTTACAGATAGCTGAGATCTACTTACAAGTTTGTTTCTCAATTTCCCTCTGAATATTGGGGGGTCTATAATACAATCCCAATAAGGTGATCATCCCTTTCTTATTTCTCAGTTCCACCCAAATAACTTCCCTGGATGTATTTTCATGAATATCCTCCCTCAGCACAGCTGTAATGCTATCCCTTATCAAAAATGCCACTCCCCCTTCTCTCTCACCTCCCTTTCTATCCTTCCTGTAGCATTTGTATCCTGGAACATTAAGCTGCCAATCCTGCCCATCCCTGAGCCATGTTTCTGTAATTGTTATGATATCCCAGTCCCATGTTCCTAACCATGCCCTGAGTTCATCTGCCTTCCCTGTTAGGCCCCTTGCACTGAAATAAATGCAGTTTAATTTATTAGTCCTATCTTGTCCCTGCCTGCCCTGACTGACTCACTTCTGTTCTCAGCTGTACCCGTCTCAGATCGATCTCTTTCCTCACTATCTCCCTGGGTCTCCCCCCACCACCCCACCTTACTAGTTTAAATCCTCCTGAGCAGTTCTAGCAAATTTCTCTGCCAGTATATTAGACCCCTTCTAATTTAGGTGCAATCTGTCCTTCTTGTACAGGTCACTTCTACCCCAAAAGAGATTCCAATGATCCAAATATGTGAATCCTTCTCCCATACACCAGCTCCTCAGCCATGCATTCATCTGCTCTATCCTCCTATTCTTGCCCTCACTAGCTCGTAGCACTGGGAGTAATCCAGATATTACTACCCTTGAGGACCTCCTTATTAAAATTCTACCTAACTCTCTGTAATCTCCCTTCAGAGTCTCAACATCTTCCCTTCCAATGTCATTGGTTCCAATGTGGACAATGACCTCCTGCTGGCCCCTCTCCTCCGTGAGAACATTCTGCACCCTCTCTGAGACATCCTTGATCCTGGCACCAGGGAAACAACACACCATTCTGCTTTTTCTCTGCTGGCCACAGAAACGTCTGTCTGTATCTCAGACTACAGAATCCCTTGGAAGGACAAGTGCAACAGATACATGGAAACACCATTCCCTGCAAGTTCCTCTCTGAGCCACTCGCTATCTGGATGTGGAAATATATTACCGTTCCTTCACTGATGCTAGGTCAAAATCCTGGAATTCCCTTCCTAATAGCATGGTAGGTATGTGTATGTGTATATGTCAGGGACTGTTAGCAGCGTAAAAAAGTGAACTCAACTCCACCTTATCCTGTGCATTGGAAATGTGAGGATGGAATGGACAGAGATCCCAGGGTGTGTGGAACACCTCCCCAGGGAATTCCCATCCCAACACCAAACATCACTCTTTCTCCACTGAATTGTGTACTGAGCTCAAATCTCCAATCCAGCCGCCAGCCCACAACCCCCAAGGGCCCCAGTACATTGATCCTCCATTCCCTACGACAGCGATAATGTGAAAACATAAGCGATAGGAACAGGAGCAGACCGGTCAGCCCCTCTAGCCTGCCCTGCCATTTAATACAATTATGGCTGATCATCTGCTGCAGCGTCACTTTCTCAACTGTCTCTGAGAAATTAAAAATCTCTTCATCTTAGCCTTAAATATGTTCAATGATAGAACATCCACACCCGCTCTGAGGAGAAAAACTCCAAAGAATTTTGATTCCCTACAGGCCCTTCGGCCCAACCAGTCCACACTGACCCTCCGAAGAGCCACCCACCCAGATCCATTCCCCTCTGACCATGATGCACCTAACACTATGAGCAATTTTTCATGGACAATTCACCTAATCTGCATATTTTTGGAATGTGGGAGGAAAGCAGAGCACCCAGAGGAAACCCACGTAGACACGGGGAGAATATGCAAACTCCACACAGACAGTTGCCCGAGGCAGGAATTGAACCCAGGACCCTGGTGCTGTGAGGCAGCAGTGCTAACCACTGAGCCACCGTGCTGCCCTCAATTGAAAAGAAAATCTCCTCATCTCAATCCTAAATGGTCAGCCCCTAATCTGGAGACTGTGCCCTCTCCCTGTATTCTGTGATCCCCAAGCAGTGGAAATAATTCCCCCCTGTCAAGTTGGAGGGGTGGAGAATAGCTAATGTTGTTCCACTCAGTGTCAAAGCTTATCTGAGGAGGGGTCACTGGATCCGAAATGATTTCTCTCTACAGATCTGCTGAGCTTTTCCAGTAATTTCTGTTTTTGTTTCTGATATCCAGCATCTGCAGTTCTTTCAATTTTTACCCTGTGCTCTACACAATGCAGTGATTTTTACAATCCTCCTTAAACACCAGCTGAAGTCAACTCATTTAGCCCAGACCCAAATGGAAATGATTTATTTTTCACATAATTAAGTTTCACTTCATGAATATCAACAATCTGACTGTCTCACAGACCTTGTTCATCTGTTTCGGGATAATGCTGTTACTTTCAGTCTCAGCAGCCTTCTGGCACTGCACATTGTAAAAGAGAAAAAAAAATTGCATTTACATCATGCCTTTTCTTGCTCATAACATTCCAAAATGCTGTGAAGACAACAACCTGTCATCACGAAAACAAAAGCAAAACACTGTGGATACTGGAAATGTGAAATTAAAAAAAGCAGCAGCTGCTGGAAATATTCGCTGAGCCTGGAGGTGTCAGTGCAGACAGAAGCAGAGATAATGTTTCAAAATACTACAAGTACTTCATTCATGGGATATGGGCGTCACTGGCTGGGCCAGGATTTATTGCCCTGTCCCTAGTTGCCCCTTGAGAAGGTGGGGGTGAGCTGCCTTTAGATTAGATTAGATTACTTACAGTGTGGAAACAGGCCCTTCGGCCCAACAAGTCCACACCGACCCGCCGAAGCGCAACCCACCCATACCCCTACGTTTACCCCTTACCTAATACTACGGGCAATTTAGCATGGCCAATTCACCTGACCCACACATCTTTGGACTGTGGGAGGAAACCGGAGCACCCAGAGGAAACCCACGCAGACACGGGGAGAACGTGCAAACTCCACACAGTCAGTCGCCTGAGTCGGGAATTGAACCTGGGTCTCAGGCACTGTGAGGCAGCAGTGTTAACCACTGTGCCACCGTGCGAACGACTGCAGTCCATGTGCTGTGGGTAGACCCACAATGCCCTTAGGGAGGGAATTCCAGGATTCTGACCCAGTGACACTGAAGGAACGGCGATATATTTCCAAGTCAGGATGGTGAGTGGCTTGGAGGGGAACATGCAGGGGCTGGTGTTCCCATGTATCTGCTGTCCTTGTCCTTCTAGATGGAAGTGGTTGTGGGTTTGGAAGGTGCTGTCTGAGGATCTTTGGTGAATTTCTGCAGTGTATCTTGTAGAAGGTACACACTGCTGTTACTGAGCGTCGGTGATGGATAAAGGGGATGTTTGTGGATGTGGTGCCAATTAAGCGGCTGCCTTGTCCTAAATGGTGTTGAGCTTCTTGAATGTTGGTGGAACTGCACAAATCTGGGCAATTGGGGAGTATTCCATCACATTCCTGATTTCTGCCTTATAGATGGTGGACAGGTTTTGGGGAGGCAGGGGGTATATTATGCATATCTGATTTCCCAGATTCTGACCTGCTCTGGCAGTGATGGCATTCATTGGCTGGTGCCTGTGAGTTTCAAGTCCCAGTACAAGCCCCACCCCATCCTGACTTGGAAATATATTGCTGTTCCTTCAGTGTCCCTGGGTCAAAATCCTGGAATTCCCTCCTTAAAGGCATGGACTGCAGCGGTTCAAGAAGGCAGTTCAACCCGACCTTCTCAAGGGGCAACTAGGGACCGGCAATAAATACGTGGATGAGAAAAGTTCATAACCATATTGGATTTCTTTCTCATAACCAATTAAAGAGTGAGGAAAATCTCCATCAACTGATTGGTTGGTTCCCATTGAGATAGTCCACTGGTCCCCAATTTTTCAAACTTGCAAACTAAAAAGTCCAAGATAATTTTACAAAACATAATATTTGAATGATCTCTCATGAGCAGCTGAGTGGTGCTTTAAATCCTTCAAACCTCCAAGAAAATCTTGGAACATTGGCAACCTATTCCACCTCCCGTCCCCCACCCACTCCACTATCACCATATACCCTGCTCTGTGCAGGAAGATATGTATTCTCTGAAAGAGGAAAACACTGAGTTCGACATTACGAGCAGCTTCTGTCTGTAAAGTTAATTGCTGTGTCTTCTTTCATGTGATCATTCTGATGTGAAAAACCAATTGTTAAATTTGAAAACGCTGTTTGTAAATTGCACTGGGAGCTGACAGGTGAATTCTAAAGATGGATATAGCTTTCTGTTGCATACCACTTTCAATCTTCACCTCAGATCCTTTCTTGCTCAAATTTATTCCATCAGAAATCTCGGAGAATAAGTAAGTCAGTGAAGCCTGTGATGCAGGTGAATGAAGAGTGGCAGTAAGAGGAAATGGTAAAATGATAAATGATAATGCTTGCATCTATATAGCACCTTTTGTGACCTCAGTAGCTCCGAAAGCACTTTAAACACGTTGAGGTATTATCGAAGTGTAGTCATTGCTGTGGTTACCAAGGAGACCATTCCTGTCCTTCTTCACAACTATAGCATCAGATCTTCACCTAGGGTTGCTGGTGGCCTATTGGTTTAACATTTCATTTGGAAGACAGCTCCTGTGACAGAGCAGTACTCAATCACCCAAAGCACTGTTGCCTGTACCCTAGCCTCACCACCTCCCACATGCTGTCTGTGCTTAGCTCCACTCGACAACACTATCTCCCATTCCTCGTGATGTAAAATGTTCATCCCGTGATAAACTTCTCTCCCCATCTCTATATTGTCTTCTCTAGCCTTGCAACCCCATTCTACATTATCTCCTATTCCTTCACCCCAGATCTTGAGAATTTCTCTCAGGAGGGACCTCATTTTTTAAAAAAAAGACTTTCTACAAATGGTTAAATTAAGGACTGTGGAGATTCTGGATGTTTGGACCTCAAACTGTGCTGACAGAGACCCAGGATCCTACCGAAACAATAAGAACAAATCATTCTCAACAATAATTCATTAGTTTCGGCAAATTATAAATCAGTATGCTGGCACGGTGCACTGATAGATGAATTCAAACTGAGTTTAAACATGTATCTGTGTGAAATGCATTTACCTAGAGGCTAGGAATATTTAGACTTCTAAAGATAGCTTTACTGCATGTATTTTTCACACTTTCAGAAGACAGTGCACAACCTTTAAGATCCCAGTGATTTTCTTGATATGTTGTTCTTTGCAACAGTGAACAACTAGACACTGTCTACTGTTGTAACAGTGACTCACATTTCTTCCAAAACTACAGAGGCTAAGGGCAACCTCAGGTCAGTTATTACAGCTTGGAATTGACAGGATCATTTTTCACTTCCCATCGTGGTACATGAAAAGATAAATATAGACGAGGAAGATAGTTTGGAGCATATTAGTTCATTCAACTAGAACGGTCCTCTTATCCTCCCACTGCAGTATCCAACTGTCCCATAAATCCATCCAGCATCTTTACGTCATTCCAAGGATGGTCATACACCAGTGAGGAACACAGTCAGGAACTACTCCTGTAATTCTGTGCAATAGTTACTTTGAGCCCACAGCAAAGGAGGAAGGCTCGTTGGCCAAAGTCTATGCTTCCCATCAGTCTCTTCTGCTTCCTGATGGAGATTGCTAACATGTTGAAAGGGTTTGATGGAGAACATTCCCACTTGTTGACCATCAATATAAGATAGTTGTGAGTAAAGTCCAACTGGAAATGCAGGCAAAATGTCTTAGGGAGAGTGTGACACTCACTCCCACGCTGGGCTGATGTGAATAGTATAGGTGTGTTAAGGGGAAGCTGGATACATCTGTTTAAATAACTACAGGGAAGAGTTGTTAATGGGCTCGTCTGGAGAATAAACATTGATGCATACAGTCTCGAAACAACGTTACAGCATGTGGGCGTCACAGGCAAAGTCAAAATTTGTTGTCCATCCCTATTTTCCTTTGAGTCGAGTTCCTCTCTAGGCCGTTTCAAGCTGTGGGTCTGGAGTGCCGTCTAGGCCAGATCAGGTAAGGATGGCAGATTCCCTTTGCTGAAGTTGGGTTGGCCATTCTTGTAAGCATGATGTAATCCATATCATTCTCTTCAGTTTTTCCTCAAGACTCTTCCCTTCACTATCTATCTCCACTATTTGAAACTTTTATCTGTTTCCCAGAGACCTAGAACTGGACTCAGTTCTCAAGGTGATCCAGGTAACAAAATCAGACAGTGTTGGAAATGCTCACCTGGTCTGACAGTATCTGTGGAGAGAGAGAGATACAATTCATAGACAAATCCCTGACAAGTGTCTGACTCTTTCTTTCAAACCCCTACCTCCTTCCTCATGACCCCCATTTTGCATTCTCAATCACCGAAAACCATTGTTCCAAGGTTTCTTGTGGATGCAGTACCGGCTACAGCCACTGCCATTGATAGCGCTAGTGAGCCATAGCCACCTCCAATTGTCCAGCAGTTCAGGGAGTCAGAAAGCCCACTCCACAGAATCCTAAACTCCTGCAAAAGCTGAATGAAGTGCCTGGGACCAGCTAATTCCAGGGAGCCTTCCCCAGAGGAGGTGATGAGGCACATCTGTCAGTTCGCAGCTGGTGGACAAGTCCCACGTCATCCAAATTCAATTCCACTGTTAGAACGTTGAGTTGAAACCCTGACATTTCTTCCCATCTTATCTGTGGCTTCTTGAACACCATACAGAGAATGTGTCTCGATATTTATCCACCATGTCTTCATAGTATCCATGATCAAATTACTTCTACTAAATCATTTGTTCTTGTTAAGTTGTTAGTATCTTAATGCAATCCATTTATCAACAGCCATAGTTTAAATTCAAGTCAGTCACGCAGGAGTCCCTCAACTGACATTATGTTGAGTTAATATCTGTAAGCAGTGCTAAGAATGCATAGTTTCACTTACAAAGCCCTGCTGCATGTGTTCTAATATGGATCACGTCATGTTTAACCATCATTCATGTTTAAAGGCATACACTGACTCCCAGTCTGACAGCACCTCAATGTTAAACTTCCCATGCTAGTTTCCCAAATCCTCCAAGGCCTTTGCAATTCCTATCCACGTAATTTTCTCCAACCCCAAGAATTTTATATAGCAAGATGCTTTCATTCATCTCTGGCCTCCTCAGTATCCCTCATCATGGCCCCCTTGGCAGCTGGGCCTGGGACCTGAGAACTGGGATCCCCTCTGGAAAAATCACCACACCCCTGTCCCCTTTAGGATATCCCTTCAAATCAAATTCCTGATCAAGCCTTTACTCATGTGTCCTAATACCCTCCAGTATGTGATGCGGTGTCACATTTGAGATCACTTTGGTGAAGTGTTTTGAGGTTTGAGATCACATGGGATGATTTGATGAAACATTTACAGATGCATGAGGTCCAGGAGACCTTCAGCAGCCCCTTCACAGCTTCCCTCGATGGTCATATTCTATCGAAACACAAGTGCCAGTGTGGCTCAGTCAGTCACACACTCTTGTCCCTACATCAGAAAGTTGCAGGTTCTTAGCTACAGTCGAGAGATTTGTGCGCAGGGTCAGCGCTGAGGGAGTGCCGCACTGTCGGAGGGTCAGTGCTAAGGGAGCGCCGCACTGTCAGAGGGTCAGTGCTGAGGGACTGCCGCACTGTCGGAGGGTCAGTGCTGAGGGAGTGCCGCACTGTCAGAGGGTCAATACTAAACGAGTGCTGCACTGTCAGAGGGTCAGTGCTCAGGGAGCACCGCACTGTCGGAGAGTCAGTGCTAAGGGAGTGTCGCACTGTCGGACGGTCAGTGCTCAGGGATCGCCGCACTGTCGGAGGGTCAGTGCTGAGGGAGCGCTGCACTGTTGGAGGGTCAGTGCTGAGGGAGTGCCGCATTGTTGGAGGGTCAGTGCTGAGGGAGTGCTGTACTGTCAGAGGATCAGTGCTGAGAGAGCTATTTCAGATTTACAGCATCCACAAGTGAGGATGAGGAAAAGACTGTATTTTCTGCATATCCCACTTCACTACAACCTGCATTAACATGTCTACTGTCTACTACAAGTTGTATTAACACATCCACTGCAACTTTATTAACACATCTATTAAAAACTCTATTAAAACATCTACAACAACCTGTATTGACTTGGCTACTAAAACCTGAATTAACATGTCTACTACAACCTGTATTACAATGTCTACTATAACCTGTATAAACACATCTACTACAATCTGTATATTTACGTCTACTACAAGCTGTATTAACACGTCTACTAAAACCTGTATCACAACGCCTACCACAGCCTGACAAAACAGACAGTGACTCTCCCTTGTTGGAGATGGACCGCTGGTGGTGGGGTACAGGGTGCAGCAGGTGGCGAGGGGTGATTGCTGAGTTAAAGGAGACAGTTATGACCCTGACCTATTTTGCACTGACCCCAATGAACCCTACAAAGCAACCAACTCCCAACAGATATTAACAAATTCAATTTTAACAAAAACATGTTTTTCCCAATAACTCATATAAATACAAAGCAGAAAGCTAATAAAACTATTCCAGCATTGTCTCCTGTGCACTGTCTAATGCTTTCAAACAAATGTTCAGATTATTCTTTTATTGTCTGACATTCTGGAGATACAACTGCCACAATAGCTCGGTTTCCCATCGACCGTGCACACTCGCTGTGAGCATCGTAAATAGATTAGTTGCCAGTGTAATTGCATTTATTTATTCCTCCTTAGAGACAGACAGTGAGTCACTGGTTGAAATTAAAAGTTTCTTGGCATCAGGGAGTGAACACTACCTCACTGCCAAGCAGACACAGACCGGAATAAAGACAGAGATAACCTGTGTGTTTTTGACAATGGTGTCCTGTGTTTGAGTACATGGGCCATGGATCATTAACAATAAGTCAGCACAGTAGACAGTGTTCAGACTGGTCAAAGCCCATATGCTTCAGGCTGGGGGCATCCTTTTCTCTCTGTATTTTTCAACCTTTTTCTTTTTCTTCTTTCTTTCTTCTTCATCTTCGGGGCTGGAGCAGTATCAGCAGGGCGTTGGCAGCAGCATTGGTGCCATAGATCGGGACTCCTGGTGGTGGTAGGCCCGGAATTTGGATGTCTGTGGAGACAGGCCAGGAGCCTGGATTCCTGGAGTCTGTAGCCCTAGAGTCTGGATGCCTGGTGGCAGGAGGTTCACAGCCTGGATTCCTAGCAGTGGTAGGCCTGGAGCCTAGACTCCTGGTGGTGTTGGCATGGAGGCAGAGGCAGCAGCAGAGCAGGGACTCTTGGGGCATCAATGCTGCCATTGTTGTTCCCAGAGCTGGGATACCCTGAGGTGTGGAACACCTTGCAGAGACCTCACAGAAACCCTGAAGCTGTGCTTTGAGACCTCAGTTTGATCAGAAGTTAAATATGGATTTAGAATTTAGATTTAGAATTTTATTGTCATGTACTCAAATACAGAAGTGCGGGAGCACAGAGAAAAGTGTACAGTGAAAAATTGAACTCAAGTAACTTCTGTTTATCCTGACTGTAACTCAAATGGCTCCAGGTCATGATGGCATAAACACCTACCACTGTATCTTCCAGATGTATGTTACCATTCATTCAGTTCCAGAACACACGCACACACACACACACAGAGTTAGGCAACTCTCACACGCACAGACACTGGCCAAGATTGAAAGATACAATTAAATGAGTGGGGAAACAATAGCAGAGTTTTGTTTTAAAGTAACAAGTGCACTGATGATAAAATGTCACCAACATGTTGGTGGGAGTACTTTAACACTGCTGGAGTGATCAGAACTGGAGTGGTTACCATCGCAACACTTGATGTTACCTGTGATGAGTGAAAGTGGTGGCTAAGTCATCCGGTGAGTGCAAACTAACAGTGAGGCCCCTCACTGGGGAACAGCTCAATGAACGGGAGAGCAGATTGCATTCTGGCCTGGTCCACCAACCAGCCAGCCATGGGGTTTGAGAGGTAATGGCAGTGTGAGCCATTACAGCACAGCAAGCAGCCAGTACTCACAGAGAGTTGTTGTACAGATCGGAAAGAAATACTCAGAGGAATTAGGTTAATAATCACACAACACCAGGTTATAGTCCAACAGGTTTAATTGGAAGCACACTAGCTTTCGGAGCGACGCTCCTTCATCAGGTGATTGTCGCTCCGAAAGCTAGTGTGCTTCCAATTAAACCTGTTGGACTATAACCTGGTGTTGTGTGATTTTTAACTTTGTGCACCCCAGTCCAACACCAGCATCTCCAAATCATCAGTAGGATTAGGGTCAGGAACACAGCTCAGTTGGACACATATTCAGGACATGGGACAGCGCCAGATTTACAGAGTCATAGAGATGTACAGCACACAAACAGACCCTTCGGCCCAACTCATCCATGTCAACCAGATATCCCAACCTAATCTAGTCCCACCTGCCAGCACCCGGCCCATATCCCTCCAAACCCTTCCTATTCATATACCCATCCAGATGCCTTTTTAAGTGTTGTAATTGTACCAGCCTCCACCACATCCTCTGGCAGCTCATTCCATACATGCACTACCCTCTGCGTGGAAAAATTGCCCCTTACGTCCCTTTTATATCTTTCCACTTTCACCCTAAACCTATGCCCTCTAGTTCTGGACTCCCCCACCCCAGGGAAAAGACCTTGTCTATTTATCCTATCCATGCCCCTCATGATTTTATAAACCTCTATAAGGTCACCCCTTAGCGTCTGACACTCCAGGGAAAACAGCCCCAGCCTATTCAACCTCTCCCTATAACTCAAATCCTCCAACCCAGGCGACATCCTTGTAAATCTTTTCTGAATCCTTTCAAGTTTCACAACATCCTCCTGATAGGAAGGAGACCAGAATTACACGCAATATTCCAACAGTGGCCTAACCAATGTCCTGTACAGCCACAACATGACCTCCCAACTCCTGTACTCAATATGCTCGAACCAACAAAGGAACACATACCAAACACCTTCTTCACTATCCTATCTACCTGCGAGTCCACTTTCAAGGAGCTATGAACCTGCACTTTAAGGTCTCTTTGTTCAGGAACACTCCCTAGGACCTTACCATGCAGCACCTTGTATTTACCTGAATTAAACTGCATCTGCCACTTCTCAGCCCATTGGCCCATCTGATCAAGATCCTGTTGTAATCTGAGGTAACCCTCTTTGCTGTTCACTACACCTCCAATTTTGGTGTCATCTGCAAACTTACTAACTATACCTCATATGCTCACATCCAAATCATTTTTATAAATGATGAAAAGTAATGGACCCAGCACCAATCCTTGTGACACTCCACTTGTCACAGGCCTCCAGTCTGAAAAACAATCCTCCACCACCAGCCTCTGTCTTCTACCTTTGAGCCAGTTCTGTATCCAATTCTTTGAGCTAGTTCTCCCTGTATTCCATAAGATCTAACCTTGCTAACCAATCTCCCATGAGAAACCTTGTTGAATGCCTTACTGAAGTCCATATAGATCACATCTACTGCTCTGCCCTCATCAATCCTCTTTGTTACTTCTTTAACTTCAGGTAACCTGTACTACACTGTGCTCATGGGAATTTCAAAGCTGAAAATGTGTTGCTGAAAAAGCGCAGCAGGTCAGGCAGCATCCAAGGAACAGGTTATTCGACGTTTCGGGCATAAGCCCATCATCAGGAATGAGGAAAGTGTGTCCAGCAGACTAAGATAAAAGGTAGGGAGGAGGGACTCGGGGGAGGGGCGTTGGGAATGCGATAGGTGGAAGGAGGTTAAGGTGAGGGTGATAGGCCGGAGTGGGGTTCTGGCGGAGAGGTCAGGAAGAAGATTGTGGATTAGGAATGCAGTGCTGAGTTCGAGGGATTCGACTGAGACAAGGTGGGGGGAGGGGAAATGAGGAAACTGGAGAAATTCCTTCATGGGAATTTCAAGGCAAATGAGCTTTAAGGCAGAGAAGTGGGAAGTGATTACCTTCAGTCAGAAGGATCAAGAGAGGCAAATAATCAAAAGGATGCCATTTTGAAAAGGAGGCAGGAACACCGGCCTGTTGAGAAATTTGTTAAATCAACAATATAGGATTCTTATATGTATCACATTCTGCTAAACCTTCTGTTGTAGAACTGTGTTAAACTCTGATATCATATTTTAGCAAGTGTGTTAGAGAATGAATGCTATCGAGGAGCTGATGTCTGAAGGCGTTAATGGCACAATGATAGAAATTCAGGTTCAAATGCAGCCATTGCAAGTGGTGGAATCTGTATTTAATTAATCAAATCTGGAATTGAAATCTAGTCTCAGTGATGGTGACCTTGACAACTAACATTGACTGTTGTAAAATGAAACCCATCTTGGTCATTAATGCCCTTTAGGGAAGGAAATCTGCCATCCTTAACTGGTCTGGTCTACATGTGACTCCAAACCCATGGAAAAGGCCAAAGAAGTCTCTCAGTTCAGGCCTTACTGGCAATGCCCACATCCATGGAAAAACAAACAACAAAAAATGGCCAAGCTGTAGGAGAGGGTTGAACAGGAATGATCTGAAATGGCCTCAGGGACGGGAGGGTGGAGGAGGAGGGGAGTTGGTTTAGTTACCTGGTTAAGTCACGGATGGCCGAGAAGGTGAAGAGGTGATTTCATAGGTCATCACAATAGGGTACACAGTACTGTATTGTCCAAGCAAATGATGAGAAATGGTTTCCAGTGATGAAGACCATTTTTGACCAGTCTTTTTATGATATTTGCAGCAAGTGTGTGTTCGAGGACTTAAGGGTTAGAATCAAAGTTACTGTCTCAGCTGTGCGGCCAGAATATAATGTACTTGAAAAATTATCAGAGCATTTATTTGTATAAATAATGACAGAGAGCTGTATGGTTCTTCTCAGGCAATTCCTGACATAACTAAAGGCCAAAACATCAGAACATAGGAATTAGGAAGCAATATGGGCAATTCGGAGCCTTTAAGCTTACTTTACCATGGACTAAGAACATGACTGCTCTGATACGGCTTTGACTCCACTTGCCTGCCTGTCCTCCATAATCGCTGTCAATCAAGGCTAACTCAGCTTTGGATATTTTTAATGACCCAGCCTACTCTGGGTTCTGAAAGGATTTCAAATATTATCGTCTTTCTGAGATAAGAAGTTCTTCATTTGATTAGCAAGGTTAGATCTCATGGAATAAAGGGAGAACTAGCAATTTAGATACAGAACTGGCTCAAAGGTAGAAGACAGAGGGTGGTGATGGAGGGTTGTTTTTCAGACTGGAGGCCTGTGACCAGTGGAGTGCCACAAGGATCGGTGCTGGGCCCTCTACTTTTTGTCATTTACATAAATGCTTTGGTTGCGAGCATAAGAGGTACATTTAGTAAGTTTGTAGATGACATCAAAATTGGAGGTGTAGTGGACAGTGAAGAGGGTTACCTCAGATTACAACAGGATCTTGATCAGATGGACCAATGGGCTGAGGAGTGGCAGATGGAGTTTAATTCAGATAAATGTGAGGTGCTGCATTTTGGGAAAGCAAATCTTAGCAGGACTTGTACACTTAATGATAAGGTCCTTGGGAGTGTTGCTGAATAAAGAGACCTTGGAGTGCAGGTTCATAGCTCCTTGAAAGTGGAGTCACAGGTAGATAGAATAGTGAAGGTGGTGTTTGGTATGCTTTCCTTTATTGGTCAGAGTATTGAGTACAGGAGTTGGGAGGTCATGTTGCGGCTGTACAGGACATTGGTCAGGCCACTGTTGGAATATTGCGTGCAATTCTGGTCTCCTTCCTATCGGAAAGATGTTGTGAAACTTGAAAGGGTTCAGAAACGATTTA
Source organism: Hemiscyllium ocellatum (assembly GCF_020745735.1). NCBI lineage: Eukaryota > Metazoa > Chordata > Chondrichthyes > Orectolobiformes > Hemiscylliidae > Hemiscyllium > Hemiscyllium ocellatum. The sequence continues at coordinate 3,988,330 of NC_083424.1, read as the reverse complement.
CAAGGATGTTGCTAGGGTTGGAGGATTTGAGCTATAGGGAGAAACTGAACAGGCTGGGGCTGTTTTCCCTGGAGCATCGGAGGCTGAGGGGTGACCTTATAGAGGTTTACAAAATTCTGAGGGGTATGGATAGGATAAATAGACAAAGTCTTTTCCCTGGGGTCGGGGAGTCCAGAGCTAGAGGGCTTAGGTTTTGGGTGAGAGGGGAAAGATATAAAAGAGACCTAAGGGGCAACTGTTTCATGCAGAGGGGGTACTTGTATGGAATGAACTGCCAGAGGATGTGGTGGAAACTGGTACAATTGCAACATTTAAGAGGCATTTGGATGGGTATATAATAGGAAGGGTTTGGAGGGATATGGGCCAAGTGCTGGCAGGTGGGACTAGATTGGGTTGGGATATCTGGTCGGCATGGACGGGTTGGACCGAAGGGTCTGTTTCCATGCTGTACATCTCTATGACCCTATGTTAAATGGGAGGTCAGGTAGTTCAAAACTGTGTCCCCTTGTTCTAGAACCTACATAAGGGGAAATTTTTCACATTTTGAAAGCAGACACATACCTTTCAAAGGGGAATTATATTGAACTGAATTTAAGAACTATGGGGAGAAGGCTTTGCTCTTAAAAAGAGCTTGCATAGGTATGATGGGCTGAATGGGCTGCAAAGTATCATTCAGTGATAGCTCCCTGACTGATACACCTTAATATTCCAAAGAGTGGAAAGAGCTCTGTGTGCTAGAGCAGCCAAAGTTCAATGTAACACTGTCAATGACAGATTACTTAAATTTATTTCAATATAATAACGTTTGATGCATATCATTTGAGACTACATGTGTGGTGAGAGGGACAGGCAGGTATCTCAGGCTTTAGTTGTTCCCTAAGCTTTGTCCCACTGGGGGATTTCCTCACTCTATGTTGTTCTACCGACCTCAGCTTTTATAGACGTGTTAGTACAGGTTGGAATAGACGTGTTAATACAGGTTGTAGATGACGTGTTAATACGGCTTGTAGTAGACATGTTAATATAGGTTGTAGCAGATGTGTTAATAGAGCTGTAGTAGACGAGTTCATACAGATTGCAGTAGACGTGCTAGTACAGCTTGTAGATGTGTTAATACAGATTGTCATAACATGTTAATACAGGTTGTAGTAGATGTGCTAATACAGGTTGTAATAAATGTGTTGCAACATATTAATATAGGTTGTAGTAGTTGTGTTAATACAGCTTGTTGTAACATGCTAATACAGGTTATAGTAGACATATTAATACAGGTTGCAGTAGATGGGTTAATGCAAGTTGTAGTAGATGTGTTTATACCGGATGCAGTAGATATGTTAATACAAGTTTTAGTAGATCTGTTAATACAGCTTGTAGTAGATGTGTTAATACAGGTTGTACTAGATGTGTTAATACAGCTTATAGCAGACGTGTTTACACAGGTTGAAGTAGACGTTTTAATACAGATTGTAGTAGATATGTTAATGACACTTCTAGTAGGCTTGCTAGCACTACTTGTAGTAGACATGTCAATACAGGTTTAGTAGACGTGTTAATACAGGTTGTGGTAGATGTGTTAATACAGCTTGTAATAGATTTGTTAATACAGGTTTTAGTAGATGTGTTTATAAAGGTTGCAGTAGACATGTTAATACAGGTTGCAGTATATCTATTAATTCAGCTTTTGGTAGACATGTTAATACAGGTTTAGCAGACGTGTTAATACAGGTTGTAGTAGACATGTTAATACAGCTTGTCGTAACATGTTAATACAGGTTGTAGTATTCGTGTTAATACAGGTTATAGTAGACATGTTAATACAGGTTGTAGTAGACCTGTTAATACAGGTTGTAGTGGGTGTGTTAATACAGCTTGTACTAGACGTGTTAGTACAGATTGTAGTAGGTGCGTTAATACAGCTTGCAGTAGATGTGCTAATACAGCTTGTAATAAATGTGTTGCAACATACTAATACAGGTTGTAGTAGACCCGTTAATACAGGTTATAGTAGACATGTTAATACAGGTTATAGTAGACATGTTAATACAGGTTGTTGTAGACCCAAATTTACAGGTTGTAGTAGACGGGTTAATGCAAGCTGTAAGTAGATGTGTTTATACCGGATGCAGTAGACGTGTTAATACAGGTTGTAGTAGACGGTTAATACAGCTTGTCGTAACATGTTAATACAGGTTGTTGTAGACATGTTAATACAGATTGTAGTAGACGTGTTAATGCAGGTTGTAGTAGATGTGTTAATGCAGGTTGTAGTAGACGTGTTAATACAGGTTGTGGTAGATGTGTTAATGCAGGTTGTAGTAGACGTGTTAATACAGATTGTAGTAGACGTGTTAATACAGATTGTAGTAGACGTGTTAATACAGGTTGTAGTAGACGTGTTAATGCAGGTTGTAGTAGACGTGTTAATACAGGTTGTAGTAGATGTGTTAATACAGGTTTTAGTAGACGTGTTTATAAAGGTTGCAGTAGACATGTTAATACAGGTTGCAGTATACCTATTAATATGGCTTCTAGTAGACATGTTAATACAGGTTTAGTTGACGTGTTAATACAGGTTGTAGTAGATGTGTTAATACAGGGTGTAGTAACATGTTAATACAGATTATAGTAGACAAGTTAATACAGGTTGTTGTAGATCTGTTAATACAGGTTGTAGTAGACGGGTTAATGCAAGTTGTAGTAGACGTGTTTATACAGGTTGTAGTGGATGTGTTAATACAGCTTGTACTAGACGTGTTAATACAGATTGTAGTAAGTGAGTTAATACAGCTTGTAGTAGATGTGCTAATACAGTGTTGCAACATACTAATACAGGTTGTAGTAGATGTGTTAATACAACTTGTCGTAACATATTAATACAGGTTTAGTAGACATGTTAATACAAGTTGTCATAGACCTGTTAATACAGGTTGTAGTAGACGAATTAATGCAAATTGTGGTAGACGTGTTTATATCAGATGCAGTAGACATGTTAATACAGGTTGTAGTAGATGTGTTATGACAGGTTGTAATAAATGTGTTATTACCGCTTGTACATAGACTTGCTAGTACAGGTTGTAGTAGACGTGTTAATACAGGTTGTTGTAGCTGTTTTAATCCAGTTTTTAATAGACCTATTAATAAAGGTTATAGTGGACGTGTTAATACAGCTTATAGTATCATGCTAATACAGATTGTAGTAGATGTGTTAATACAGCTTGTAATGGATGTGTTAATACTGGGGGTTGTAGTAGACATGTTAACACAGCTTGTAGTAGATGTGTTAATACAGGTTGTCGTAGACGTGTTAATACAGCTTGTAGTCGACATGTGTACATAGGTTAATCATGGTGACCTGTGTGGGGACAGGATTGGTACAGCATTCACCCTGATCTTTTCTTGCCCAGCTACCCTTCTGTCCAGGATCGGAAGTAGGATTAACAGTTCATCCTAAACATGACAGCTCTTGTCTGGGCTGGAGATAGGTCTGGAGTGGGGAGCCCTGGCAGAACCTGAACTGAACATCAGTGATTGGTTCTTGGTGAGTCCATGCTGCTTGTAGCAACATTTATGATTTCTTCCACTGCGTTATGAAATGATTGGGAGCAGACTGGTTTCATGTTACAGTTTGGATTTGTCCAAATTCTTGTGAACAGGGCATTCCTGGAAAATGGTCCACATTGTGACATCGGTAAAAGTGTGTTATATCTGGACAGGAACAGGTTTGTATCAACAAACACATTGATTTGGATCCCGTTTACCACCCCCCTCCCCCCACCCCCGAGAAAAAGAATAGGAAATGGCTTCAGCCCAGGAAATTATATCACCACAGGAAATGACATCACCAACTCAAGGAAACCCAAATGTATAAATACAAAGTGGGCCACACCAGCAGTGCTTCATCCAGAGACTCACTGATGATATTACCTAGCATGGTGACGAAATGTCTGAAAATGAACCATCCAGCTCAGTGAGCAAACCTACATCCTGTACATGAACAGTTTAGTTCAAGGCAGAATGTTCCACATCTCAGTCAATGTGCTGCTGGGAGACAGAAGCTTTGATGTATATGATGCATTCGATGTCAAATGGGATGGATGATATTGACTGCACAGTGCAACTTGTAATGTTAGAGGCTGAGAATGACAATCGCTTCTGGCATTTTGCCGGAGGAAAGCTGTGAAGGACACCACGTTTTCCCAGGCTTTGCTGGCAGTGGGATTGTGTAGTCCTATCTGCAGTGGTAATCTGTGTTGTTACTTTAACAGCATTGCTTGTTGCTGCTTCTGGCATTCCCTGCTCCATTTCTCGGAGAAAGTGAGGACTGCAGATGCTGGACATCAGAGTTGAAAGGTGTAGTGCTGGAAAAGCACAGAACATCAAGCAGCATCAAAGGATATGCTGGGTGCTGGCAGGTGGGCCTAGATTGGGTTGGGATATCTGGTTGGCATGGACTGAACAGTCTATTTCCGTGCTGTACATCTCTATTACTCTATGACTCCAAGCCTTTCATTCCTAATGAAGGTCTCACGCCTGAAATGTCAACTCTCCTCCTCCTTGGATGTTGCCTGACCTGCTGCACTTTTCCAGCACCACAGTTTACTATTCCATTCCTCATTGAGCCGGGGACATGGTGCTGTGGTACACCAAGGGAAGACTGAGACAGTCAGTAGTCACCAGCTTCTGGTAGAGTACAATGAACAAAGAAAGAACAAAGAATATTTACAGCCAGGAACAGGCCCTTCGGCCGTCCAAGCCTGAGCCAATCCAAATCTACTGTCTAAACCTGTCGGCCAATTCCTAAGCATTTATATCCCTCTGCTCTCTACTCATGCATCTGTCCAGACACATCTTAAATGAATCTACCATGCCTGCCTCTGCCACCTCTACTGGCAACGCATTCCAAATGCCCACCACCCTCTGTGTGAATTACTTACCGCGAGTATCCCCCTTAAACATTCCACCTCTCACCTTGAAAGCATGTCCTCTCGTTATTGAATCCTTCACCCTGGGAAAAAGCTTGTCTCTATCCACCCTGTCTATACCCTTCATGATTTTGTAAACCTCAATCAGATCCCCCCTCAATCTCCTTTTGTCTAGTGAAAATAAACCTAACCTACTCAACCTCCCGTCATAGCTCGCACCTTCCATACCAGGCAACATCCTCGTAAACCTTCTGTGCACCCTCTCCAAAGCGTCCACATCCTTTTGGTAATGTGGCGATCAGAACTGTGCACAGTATTCTCAATGTGGCCGAATCAATGTCTTGTACAATTTTAACATGACTTGTCAGCTCTTATACTCAATACCCGTCCAATGAAGGCAAGTATACTATATGCCTTCTTGACCACTCTAACCACCTGTGCAGCCACTTCAGGGTACAATGGACCTGCACTCACAGATCTCTCTGCCCATCAACTTTTCCCAAGGCTCTTCCATTCATTGTATAATTCACTCTATAATTAGACTTGCCTAAATGCATCATCTCACATTTGTCTGGACTGAAAGCCATCTGCCACTTTTCAGCTCAACTCTGCCGTCTATCTATATTCTCCTGTATTCTTTGAGAGTCCCTTATGCTTTCTGCCACTGCACCAGTCTTTATTCTGCTGAAGACAGGATTTAGGGCCTGAGATTTTGCAAAAAGTAGCATTTGTCATGGAACAAGAATGTCGTAAGATGTAACACAAATTGATTTTAGAAGGTGTTTGAAAGGATGTCTCACAACAATTGCATTAGAAAAATTCAAACACTTACTCTAAGAGGAAAGGTAATCTGCAGCTTGTATGGAACATTTGCTGATGGACAGCAAACAGAGCTGGAATGAATGTATTCAGTTTGAATTGAACCACAATTACACTGGAGATCCATCACATTGCGGTATGGAAGATTGGGCCGTGAACATCAATGCAGCAAGTCTGGAAGGACATGAAATAACACTGTGGAAGGTGTGTAGGTTAACAGCAAACGTGTGAAATCAATTTAAGGTGAAAAAGTGAATATTGTGAACCAGTCATGAGAATATACAGAGATGTTGCTTGATGTGAATAAGCACCAACACCCAATAAAATCCTGAGGGGACTTGACTAGGTGGATGTGGAAAGGATCTTTCCTCTTGTGGGAAAGTTGAGGGCTCACTGTTTCAAAATGAGGGGGTGGCCACTTAAGATGGAGATGAAGAAACATTCCTCTCTCAGAGGGCTGCGAGTGTTTGGAATTCCCCTCCACAAAAGGCAGTGGGTGCAGGATCTTTCAATATTTTAAAGGCAGAAGGAGATACATTCTTGATGACAAAGGGGACGGAAGATTATTGGGGATATGCAGGAATGGAGAATCGAGGTTAACATCAAACCAGCCACAGTCTTATTGAACAGCAGAACAGGTTTGAAGGGCTGAGTGGTCTCCTCATGTTTCTTGCTCATAAATATATAATTGTTCAGAAGTGAGTGCAGGTAAATAAGCCATGAAAATGATGGTGGAGTTTTAGATTTTATAGAGGTACATCTTCCATGTAAGTTTGTACAGAAGGTTGGTGTGGTCACTGTTGATGCACGGGACATAAAAGACCTTGAGACTTTACAACATGGATCACCTGGTCAATACTCAGGAGCTTTATGTATATTCTGAATGATTCTCAGGACGGGGACTGAACTATACTCAGAATGTTTCTCGGGGCTGAACAATACTTGGAATATTTCTTGGGGGTGAACTATACTCAGAATGTTTCTCAGGAGGATGGAGACTTATGAAAGCTGTGAGCTGAAAGCAGACCAGAGTAAGGGACATAATTTGAAAATAAGTTGGCACCTAGTTAAGACAGTGATGTAGACAAGCTTTTTCTTTCAGAAGCTCATGAGTCTGTGTGATCAGAGAGTGGTGGAATCAGAGTAATTGAATACTTGTAAGACAGGATCGATGGAATATTGCCTAATAAGTCAGTTAAAGGCTAGTGTGGGGTGGATGGCTTTGTGTACTCCCCAATCTGATTAGTAATGATCTTGTTGAATTACAGTCAGGCATAAGGGGCTACTCCTCCTGCTCCTGATTCATTGGCTTGGAAATTGGGTTTTCCCACTGCAACATTGAGGAGTTAACATGCTGAACCATGTAAAGTGAGTGAGTGAGCGAAGATAATTTTCCATTGGTTGGGGAAGCCAACAATCAGTGGCATCAATTTGAACACTGAGTGGGTGCAGGGAGCAGTGAGGATATTTTGAAATGCAGAGGACTGTGGAACACAGGATGCTGTGCTAATTGGAATAGTGGAAGGAAATTGTCAGGGTGCATTGAATATGTGAAGCCTGGTGAAGTAGTGTTTGGAAATCTGGGAGATTTTGAATTTACAGCAGCAACACAGATCACAGAGCTCAATGACATCACACTTCTGCTCTGCACAAACCTCCTCCTGTTCTGTGTCATCTCACCCCTCAGTGTTTCCTTTCTCCCTTCTGTACTTAACCAGCTTCACAAGCAGGTTGGTTAGCTCAGTTGGCTGGTTTGTAATGCAGTGTGATACAGTGTGGGTTCGATCCCTGCACCAGCTGAAGTGACCATGAGGGTCTCTCCTTCTCAACCTCTCCCCCTGCCTGAGGCACAGTGACCCTCAGGTTAAACCACCACCAGTTGTCTCTCTCTCTCTATAATGACAGAGCAGCCCCGATGGTCTGGAAGTAACTATCATTGACCCAGCTTCACTTTAAATATTTGTATTTGTCTCAACCACTGAATATAGCAGCAAATCCCACAACCTTCCTCTCAGGGAGAGTTCTCATTCAGTTTCTATTAGATTTATCTATTGCCGAGAGGTGCAAGGGAGGAGAGAAGGACATCTGGGAAGTCATATATTTGTGTGATTGTGTTGCCCAAAACACTACTCGGGTAGTGTCTCCCACCCATCCTCCTCCTCGAACCCAAAAAAAAGGACCAGTGTGCCAGATTGGTAAGGTAACGAGGTTATTTTGTATTCCTTATTCTTTGGGAATTTAGAATAGTGGGAATGGAGGTTAGGGCAGTTGAATGTTACTCCTGCAGAATGTGGGAGGTAAGGGTCACCACTAGTGTCCCTGCTGACTATATCTTTCTGGACAAGACCTTCAGCGAGGTTATTACACTGACCACACCAGAAAAGAGCAGAAGATAGCAAACGATGAGGAAGGCAGAGAGGAGACAGGTGAAAGAGACCCCGGGGGAAGTACCTGTCAGGAACAAGTTGAATCTTTTGCAAACAGTGGAGACTGATGACACTGCCAGTCCGTGAGGTGGCCAGGTCTGTCAATCAAAAGTTGGGATGGAGGCAGAGCAGAAGAGTCGGACATCGCACAGAGCCGCGGTAATAGGGGACTCCATCGTGAGAGGAACTGACTGGGGTTTTTGTGGCAGCAGACGGGATTTAAGGATGGTATGTTGCCTTCCTGGTGCCAGGGTGAAAGACATCGTGGACAGGGTGCAGGAAATCCTCAACGATGAAGGTGAAGAGCCAGAGATGGTGGTACATGTCGGCACAAATGATGTTGGGAAGAAGAGGAGGCACATACTACAGCGGAACTTCGGAGAACTAGGAAGAAGGCTGAAAAGCAGGATGTCCAAGGTGGTTAACTCCGGTTTGCTTCCAGTTCCTTGGGCTGGTGAGGCCAGAAACAGGGAGATAATGGACTTGAACGTGTGGCTGGGGAACTGGTGCAGGGAGCAAGGACTTAAATTCTTGGATCACTGGGGTATATTTTGTGGTAAGCACAAATTATACAAGAGAGACGGTTTGCACCTTAATAGGTTAGGGACCAGCATTCTGGCAGGCAGGTTTGCTACTGCAACACAGCTACGTTTAAACTAAGTAGCTGGGGGGAAGGGGACAAACTGGATGTTTAAGAAGGAAATTGAAGGGAAAGTTAGAACAAGGGAAATCAAGAAAGACAACTGTATCAATGAGGCAGAAAACTCAGAAAGGGATCTGGCTGTAAGGTTGAGTGAAATAGGGGTTGATGGGAAGGGTGAGGGCAGTAACAAATTAAAAATACTATACCTGATTGCAAGAAGCATTAGAAATAAGATGGATGAACTTCAGGCTCTTTTGGAAATTGGCAGATACGATATTGTGGGGATAACTGAGACGGGGCTTCAAGTGGACAGGGCCTGGGAAATGAATATTCAAGGCTACATGTGATATGGTAAGGTCAGACTGACGGGCAGAGGGGGTGGGGTGGCCTTGTTGGTAAGGGATGATATTCAGTCCCTTGCGCAGGAGGACCTAGAATCAGGGGATGTAGAGTCAGTATGGATAGAGCTGCGAAATTCTAAGGGTAAAAAGACCCTCTTGGGATTTATCTACAGGACACCCAAACAGTAGTCTGGATGTCGGATACAAGTTGAATCAAGAGCTGAAATTGGCCTGTCGCAAAGCTGTTACTACAGTTGTTATGGAGGATTTCAACATGCAGGTAGACTGGGAGAATCAGGATCATATTGGACCTCAAGAAAGAGACTTTGTGGAGTGCCTCCGAGATGGACTCTTTGAACAGCTGGTGCTGGAGCCTACCAGGGAGAAGGCAATTCTGGATCTGGTATTGTGTAATGAACCAGAATTGATCAGGGACCTCAAAATGGAAGAGCCATTGGGAAGTAGTGACCATAATACAATAAGCTTCAATCTGCAATTTGGGAGGGAGAAGGTAGAATCGAAAGTGACAATATTTCTGTTGAATAAAGGGAACTGTGGAGCTATGAGGGAGGAGCTGGCCAAAGTTCAATGGTGCAATACCTTAGCAGGGATGACAGTGGAGGAACATGGCGGATATTTCTGTGTATAATGCAGAAGATGCAGGATCAGTTCATTCCAAAAAGGAAGAAAGATCCCAGGAGGAGGCATAGGTGGCCATGACTGACGAGGGAAGTTAAGGAACATATAAAGTTAAAAGAGAAAAATTACAACATAGCAAAGATAAGTGGGAAAACAGAGGACTGGGAAGCTTTTAATGAACAACAGAGGATTACTAAGAAGGAAATACGCAGAGAAAAAATGAGGTACAAAGGTAAACTGGCCAAAAATATAAGGGAGGGTAGTAAAAGCTTTTTTAGATATGTGAAAGCAAAAAAATGGTTAAGACTAAAATTGGGCCCTTGAAGACAGAAACAGGGGAATATATTAAGGCAACAAAGAAATGGCAGAAGAATTGAATTGGTACTTCAGATCTGTGTTCACTGGGGAATACACAAGCAATCTCCCTGAGGTAACAGTGGCTGAAGGACCTGAACCGAAGGGAATTTATATTTGCCAGGAATCGGTGTTGGAGAGACTGTTAGGTCTGAAGGTTGATAAGTCCCCGGAGTCTGATGGTCTACATCCCAGGGTACTGAAGGAGGTGGCTCGAGAAATCGTGGATGCATTGGTGATTATTTTCCAGAGTTCGATAGATTCGGGATCAGTTCCTGCGGATTGGAGGGTGGCTAATGTTGTACCACATTTTAAGAAAGATGGGAGAGAGAAAGCAGGAAATTATAGACCAGTTAGTCTGACCTCAGCGGTGGGAAAGACGCTGGAGTCTATTATCAAGGATGAAATTACAACACACCTGGATAGTAGTAACAGGATAGATCAGAGTCAGCATGGATTTATGAAGGAGAAATCATGCTTGACTAATCTTCTGGAATTATTTGAGGATGTAACTCTGAAGATGGATGAGGGAGATCTAGTAGATGTAATGTACCTGGACTTTCAGAAAGCTTTTGATAAAGTCCCACATAGAAGGTCAGTGAGCAAAATTAGGGCACATGCTATTGGGGGCAAGGTACTAACTTGGATTGAAAGTTGGTTGGCTGACAGGAAACAAAGAGTAGTGATAAATGGCTCCATTATGGAATGGCAGGCAGTGACCAATGGGATACCGCAAGGATCAGTGCTGGGACCACAGCTTTTTACAATATATGTTAATGATGCAGAAGATGGTGTTAGTAATAACATTAGCTAATTTGCTGATGATACTAAGCTGGATGGCAGGCTGAAATGTGAGGAGGATGTTAGGAGATTCCAGGGTGACCTGGACAGGTTAGGTGAGTGGTCAGATGCATGGCAGATGCAGTTTAATGTGGATAAATGTATGGTTATCCACTTTGGTGCCAAGAACAGGAAGGCAGATTACTACCTAAATGGAATCAATTTAGGTAAAGGGGCAGTGCAGAGAGATCTGGGTGTTCTTGTACACCAGTCAATGAAGGTAAGCATGCAGGTACAGCAGGTAGTGAAGAAGGCTAATAGCATGCTGGCCTTCATAACAAGAGGGATTAAGTATAGAAGCAAAGAGGTTCTTCTGCAGCTGTACAGGGCCCTGGTGAGACCACACCTGGAGTACTGTGTGCAGTTCTGGTCTCCAGATTTGAGGAAAGACATTCTGGCTATTGAGGGAGTGCAGTATAGGTTCACGAGGTCAATTCCTGGAATGGCGGGACTACCTTACACTGAAAGACTGGAGCGACTGGGCTTGTATACCCTTGAGTTTAGAAGACTGAGAGGGGATCTAATTGAGACATATAAGATTATTAAAGGATTGGACACTCTGGAGGCAGGAAACATGTTTCCACTGATGGGTGAGTGTTGAACCAAAGGACACAGCTTAAAAATATGGGGTAGACCATTTAGGAGAGAGATGAGGAGAAACTTCTTCACCCAGAGAGTGGTGGCTGTGTGGAATGCTCTGCCCCAGAGAGCAGTGGAGGCCCAGTCTCTGGATTCATTTAAGAAAGAGTTGGATAGAGCTCTCAAGGATAGTGGAATCAAGGGTTATGGAGATAAGGCAGGAACATGATACCGATTAAGGATGATCAGCCATGATCATATTGAATGGTGGTGCAGGCTTGAAGGGCAGAATGGCCTACTCCTGCACCTAATGTCTATTGTCTATTGTCTATTATCTGGACATGCACCCAACTCCAGCTCCTCGAAAACCACATCAGGGAACTAGAGCTGGAGCTGGATGAACTTTGGATCATTCGGGAGGCAGAGTGGGTTATTGAGGTAGTCACTCCCCATATACAAGAAAAAGGCAGATGGGTTACAGTCAGGGGATGGAAAGGGAACCGGCAGGCAGTGCAGGGATCCCCTGTGGCCATTCCCCTTAATAATAAGTATACTATTTTGGATACTGTTGGAGGGACGACTTACCAGGGGAAAGCAGTGGGGCACAGGGCTCTGGCACAGAGTCTGTCCCTGCTGCTCAGAAGGGAAGGGGGAAGAGGAGCAGAGCAATGGTCATTGGGGACTCCATAGTTAGAGGGACAGATAGGAGGTTCTGTGGGGATGAGAGACACTCACGGTTGGTGTGTTGCCTCCCAGGTGCCAGGGTTCGTGATGTCTCTGATCGTGTTTTTAGGATCCTTGAGGGGAAAGAGGAGCAGCCCCAAGTCGTAGTCCACACTGGGACCAACGACATAGGTAGGAAGAGAGATGGGGATTTAAGGCAGAAATTCAGGGAGCAACGATTGATGCTTAGAGCTAGGACGAACAAAGTTGTTGTCCTTGGTTTGTTGCCCATGCCACATGCTCGTGAGGAAAGGAATAGGGAGAGGAGTTAAACAGGTAGATACAGGGATGGTGCAAGAGGGAGGGTTTTGGATTCTTGGATAATTGGGGCTCTTTCTGGGGGAGGTGGGACCTCTACAAGCAGGATGGTCTTCATCTGAACCAAAGGGGTACCAGTATCCTGGGGGGGAATTTGCTAAGGCTATTGGGGTGGGTGTAAACTAATCCAGCAAGGGGATGGGAACCAAAACTGTAGGTCGAGTATAGAAAAGGTTGAGAGTAGGGAGGTCCGAAATCAAGTTTCAGGGATGCAAGATGGCACCGGCAAGCAAGGCGGTTTGAAGTGTGTCTACTTCAACGCCAGGAACATCCGGAATAAGGTGGGTGAACTTGCAGCATGGATTGGTACCTGGGACTTCGATGTTGTGGCCATTTCAGAGACATGGATAGAGCAGGGACAGGAATGGTTGTTGCAGGTTCCAGGATTTAGATATTTCAGAAAGAACAGAGAGGATGGTAAAAGAGGGAGAGGTGTGGCATTGTTGATCAAGGACAGTATTACAGTTGCAGAAAGGATGTTAGGGGACTCGTCAACTGAGGTAGTATGGGCTGAGGTTAGAAACAGGAAAGGAGAGGTCACCCTGTTGGGAGTTTTCTATAGGCCTCTGAATAGTTCCAGAGATGTAGAGGAAAGGATAGCAAAGATGATTCTCGAGAGGAGTGAGAGAGAGAGAGAGAGAGACAGGGTAGTTGTCATGGTGGACTTCAACTTTCCAAATATTGACTGGGAACACTATAGTATGAGTATTATAGATGGGTCAGTTTTTGTCCAGTGTGCGCAGGAGGGCTTCCTGACACAGTATGTAGACAGGCCAACAAGGGGCCTGCATTAGATTTGGTCCTGGCTAATGAGCCCGGCCAAGTGTTAGACTTGGAAGTAGGTGAGCACTTTGTTGATAGCGATCACAATTCTGTTATGTTTACTTTAGTGATAGAAAGGGATAGGTGTATACCACCGGGCAAGAGTTACAGCTGGGGGAAAGGCAATTATGATGCGATTAGGCAAGATTTAGGAAGCATAGGATGGGGAAGGAAACTGTAGAGGATGGGCACATTAGAAATGTGGAGCTTATTCAAGGAAAAGCTCCTGTGTGTCCTAGATAAGTATGTACCTGTCAGGCAGGGAGGAAGCTGTAGAGCGCAGGAACCATGGTTTACAAAGGAAGTGGAATCTCTGGTCAGGAGGAAGAAGAAGGCTTATGTTAGGATGAGATGTGAAGGCTCAGTTAGGGCACTTGAGGGTTACAAGGTAGCCAGGAAAGACCTGAAGAGAGAGCTCAGAAGAGCCAGGAAGAGACATGAGAAATTGTTGGCAGATAGGATCAGGGTTAACTCTAAAGCTTTCTGTAGGTACTTAAGGAATAAAAAAATGACGAGAGTAAGATTAGGGCCAATCAAGTATGGTAGTGGGAAGTTGTGTGTGGAGTCAGAGGAGATAGGGGAAGCACTAAATGAATATTTTTCAACAGTATTCACTCTAGAAATCGACAATGTTGTCGAGGAGAACACTGAGATACAGGCTTCTACACTGGGTGGGATCGAGGTTCACAAGGAAGAGGTATTAGAAATCCGGCAAAGTGTGAAAATAGATAAGTCCCCTGGGCCGGATGGGATTTATCCTAGGATCCTCTGGGAAGCCAGGGAGGAGATTGCCTAGCCTTTGACATTGATCTTAAAATCATCATTGCCTACAGGAATAGTGCCAGAAGACTGGAGGATAGCAAATGTGGTTCCCCTGTTCAAGAAGGGGAGTAGAGACAATCCTGGTAATAATAGACCAATGAGCCTCACTTCAGTTTTTGGTAAAGTGTTGGAAAAGGTTATAAGAGAGAGGAATTATAATCATTTAGAAAAGAATAATTTGATTAGGGATAGTCAGCACGGTTTTGTGAAGGGTAGGTCGTGCCTCACAAACCTTATTGAGTTCTTTGAGAAGGTGACCAAACAGGTGAATGAGGGTAAACCGGTTGATGTGGTGTGTATGGATTTCAGCAAGGCGTTCGGTAAGGTTCCCCACAGTAGGCTATTGTACAAAATGTGGAGGAGTGGGATTGTGGGAGATATAGCAGTTTGGATCAGTAATTGGCTTGTTGAAAGAAGTCAGAGGGTGGTGGTGGATGGGAAATGTTCATCCCGGAGTCCAGTTACCAGTGGTGTACCGCAAGGGTCGGTGTTGGGTCCACTGCTGATCGTCATTTTTTATAAACGACCTGGATGAGGGCGTAGAAGGGTGGGTTAGTAAATTTTCGAGTAAAAAATGAGGTCTGCAGATGCTGGAGATCACAGCTGCAAATGTGTTGCTGGTCAAAGCACAGCAGGCCAGGCAGCATCTCAGGAATAGAGAATTCGACGTTTCGAGCATAAGCCCTTCATCAGGAATAAGAGAGAGAGAGCCAAGCAGGCTAAGATAAAAGGTAGGGAGGAGGGACTAGGGGGAGGGGCGATGGAGGTGGGATAGGTGGAAGGAGGTCAAGGTGAGGGTGATAGGCCGGAGTGGGGTGGGGGCGGAGAGGTCAGGAAGAGGATTGCAGATTAGGAGGGCGGTGCTGAGTTGAGGGAACCGACTGAGACAAGGTGGGGGGAGGGGAAATGAGGAAGCTGGAGAAATCTGAATTCATCCCTTGTGGTTGGAGGGTTCCCAGGCGGAAGATGAGGCGCTCCTCCTCCAGCTGTCGTGTAGTTGTGTTCTGCCGGTGGAGGAGTCCAAGGACCTGCATGTCCTCGGTGGAGTGGGAGGGGGAGTTAAAGTGTTGAGCCACGGGGTGATTGGGTTGGTTGGTTCGGGCGGCCCAGAGGTGTTCTCTGAAGCGTTCCGCAAGTAAGCGGCCTGTCTCACCAATATAGAGGAGGCCACATCGGGTGCAGCGGATGCAATAGATGATGTGTGTGGAGGTACAGGTGAACTTGTGGCGGATATGGAAGGATCCCTTGGGGCCTTGGAGGGAAGTGAGTGTGGAGGTGTGGGCGCAAGTTTTACATTTCCTGCGGTTGCAGGGGAAGGTGCCGGGGGTGGAGGTTGGGTTGGTGGGGGGTGTGGATCTGACAAGGGAGTCACGAAGGGAGTGGTCCTTGCGGAACGCTGATAGGGGAGGGGAGGGAAATATATCCTTGGTGGTGGGGTCCGTTTGGAGGTGGCGGAAATGGCGGCGGATGATACGTTGTATGCGCAGGTTGGTGGGGTGGTAGGTGAGAACCAGTGGGGTTCTGTCTTGGTGGCGGTTGGAGGAGCGGGGCTCAAGGGCGGAGGAGCGGGAAGTGGAGGAGATGCGGTGGAGGGCATCGTCGATCACGTCTGGGGGGAATCTGCGGTCCTTGAAGAAGGAGGCCATCTGGGCTGTGCGGTGTTGGAATTGGTCCTCCTGGGAGCAGGTGCGGCGGAGACGAAGGAATTGGGAATATGGGATGGCTCCTCCCTACCTTTTATCTTAGCCTGCTTGGCTCTCTCTCTCTTATTCCTGATGAAGGGCTTATGCTCGAAACGTCGAATTCTCTATTCCTGAGATGCTGCCTGGCCTGCTGTGCTTTGACCAGCAACACATTTGCAGCTGGGTTAGTAAATTTGCAGATGACACTAAGGTCGTTAGAGTTGTGGATAGTGACAAAGGATGTTGTAGGTTACAGAGAGACATAGATAAGCTGCAGAGCTGGGCTGAGAGGTAGCAAACGGAGTTTAATGCGGACAAGTGTGAGGTGATTCACTTTGGTCGGAGTAACCGAATGCAAAGTACAGGGCTAATGGTAAGATTCTTGGTAGTGTAGATGAGCAGAGAGATCTCAGTGTCCAGATACACAGATCCTTGAAAGTTGCCACCCAGGTTGGCAGGGTTGTTAAGAAGGCATACAGTGTTTTGGCCTTTATTAATAGAGGGATTGAGTTCTGGAACCATGAGGTTATGCTGCAGCTGTACAAAACTCTGGTGTGGCCGCACTTTGAGTTCTGTGTACAGTTCTGGTCACCACTTTATAAGAAGGATGTGGAAGCTTTGGAAAGGGTGCAGAGGAGATTTACTAGGATGTTGTCTGGTATGGAGGGAAGGTCTTACGAGGAAAGGCTGAGGGACTTGAGGCTGTTTTCGTTAGAGAGAAGAAGGTTGAGAGACATAGAAGATAATCAGAGGGTTAGATAGGGTGGAAAATGTGTTGCTGGAAAAGCGCAGCAGGTCAGACAGCATCCAAGGAGCAGGAGAATCGACTTTTTGGGCATGAGCCCTTCTTCAGGAATGGTAAGATTTTTGAAGAATCCTGAAGAAGGGCTCATGCCTGAAACGTCAATTCTCCTGCTCCTTGGATGCTGCCTGACCTGCTGCGCTTTTCCAGCAACACATTTTCAGCTCTGATCTCCAGCATCTGGAGTCCTCATTTTCTCCTAGTTAGATAGGGTGGACAGGGAGAACCTTTTTCCAAGAATGGTGATGGCGAGCATGAGGGGGCATAGCTTTAAACTGAGGGGTGATAGATATAGGACAGATGTCAGAGGTAGTTTCTTTACTCAGAGAGTAGTAAGGGTATGGAATGCTTTGCCTGCAACGGTCATAGATTCGTCAACTTTAAGTACATTTAAGTCGCCATTGGACAGGCATATGGATGTACATGGAATAGTGTAGGTTAGATGGGCTTCAGATTGGTATGACAGGTCGGCACAACATCGAGGGCCGAAGGGCCTGTACTGTGCTGTAATGTTCTATGTTCTACTGAAAGGTTCTGTTTAAATGGGAGATGTACATTGCCCTTTCTCTGACTCAGCAAGGCAACATGCACCAATTAAATAAAACAAGGAATTGCTGTGAAGGGAGTGGGTTTTGGTAAAAAACTTGGTTAAACATTGGGAGCAAAAACTAAAGTAATGACAGTGATCAAGAAGAAAGAATAAAATAGAAATCCCGTCAGAGAGGGGAGCAGAACTCCTTTAAGAAGGGCATTCCTGGAAGAGATGTGACATTAAATTAAACTGTGGCAAATCTGAGGAAGGGCCACCGTACTCGGAATGTTAACCCTGCTTCCTCTGTCCACGGATGCTGCCTGACCTGCTGAGGTTTTCCAGCAGTTTCGATCCTTGTTTGACCAATCACCAGTTGCTGGCCAGCAGATTGGCCCAGTAATGCTCATGACCAGGCCCTGGGAATGTCCACACGGCCGTCCCATTGTAGCAGGCAACACCTAAGAAAAACCCCCTTTACTGACCCATCACCCACACGTTTGTACCATAGGACGGAAACAGCAGAGAAAAACCCGTCTGACTCCTTCTGTCAGATAAAGAAAGCAGTTTTGCCACATAATGTAATGAGCACAGGAAATAGGGTAGGAAATAGGGGAGGTAATTCAAAGGGTAAACATGCATGTTCTAGACAGTGTATACACAGGCAAGCACAGCAGATGTTCTTGCTGACTGAGGAGTCTAAGGATGAGGATTTTGAACTGAGATGGAGAGAAATGTCTTCACCCAGGGAATAGAGGACCCTGTGGAATTCACTGCCACAGAGTGTGGTTGAGGCAAAAACAATGAATGTTTTCAACAAGGAGGTAGAGATAGTTCTGAGGACTGAAGGGATCAAGGGAGTGGGGAGAAAGTGGGAACAGGTTCAGAGCTGGATGATCAGATGTGATCCTATTGAATGGAGGAACAGGCTCGAAGGGCCAAACGGTCTCCTCCTGTCTGTTTGTAAAGAAGAATTGTGTTTTGTGTTAAGGATTATTTTACACACTCTTTTTGAATGTTTAGAAACCCATTAAATATTTTTTTTCTGTTACTCCCTGCCCATTAAGGAGCCCTGAGGTCCTCATGAACCAATGTTCGACCTGATGGCAAGATATTAGTTAAGCATTGTTGCCCAAGGTTAAACTAAACTCTATTCAATTTAGACTAACTTCACAATTGCATGGCTTAGGTTAACTTCGCCAAGAAAGGATGCTAAAAATTAAACAGAAGAATTGTACCAATAAGATTCATGCATGAGACTTTACAGGATAAGAATAATTATTGTGGTTATTACCTGTCAGAAATGAACTTGGACCAGTATATGTAATGGAAAACATTTATCTGAGGAAGAGTTCTCTATATTGGAGGTGGTGGAGGTGACAGTGGGAGAGCACTTTGGTACCAGTGACCATAGTTCTATTAATTTTAAATTATTATATAGAGAGGGACAAAACTGGTTCACAGGTTCAAGTTCTAACTTGGGGTAAGATGAATTTTGATGGAATCAGACAGAAGCTTGCAGGGGTTGATTGGAGTAGTCTGCTTGCAGGGAAAGGGACCTTTGGCAAGTGGGAGGCCTTTAAAAGTGAGATAGCGAGAGTTCAAGGTCGATACGTTCCTGTGAGGGTGAAGGGTGAGGTTGGCAGAAATAGGGAATCCTGGATGACAAGAGATAGTGAGACTCTGACCAGGAAAAATGGAGGAGGCATGGCTCAGGTACAGGCAGCTGGGATGAAGGGAATCCTTAGAGGTATACAGGAGTTTACTGAAGAAGGAAATCAGGGGGGTGAAAGAGGGCACGAGATAGCCTTGGCTGAGAAGATTAGGGTGAATTCAAAGAGATTCTTTATGTTTATTAAAGGAAAAAGAATAACTATAGAGAGAGTAGGGCCCCTCAAGGACCAAAGCGGATATGCATGTGTGGAACTGTAGGACATGGGCGAGGTCTTCAATAAATATTTCTCCTCCTCTATGGAGAAAGACATGAAGACTTGGGAACTTGGGGATGTTAGTGGCGATATCTTGGGGAGAGTCCATATTACTGTAAATGTGTTGTTGGATGTATTAGGATGTATGAAGGTGGATAAATCTCCTGGTCCTGACCAGATGGATCCAAAAACACTACAAGAGGCTAGAGAAGAAATTATGGAGGGCCTGGCTGATATTTTTCCATCATCGTTAGCCATGGGTGAGGTTCCAGAAGACGGGGGAGGGTAGCAAATGTTGTGCTGTTAATCAATAAGGGCTGCAAAGAAAAACCTGTGAATTATAGACCAATAAGCTTAACATGTGCGATGGGTAAGTTACTGGACAGGATTCTGAGGGATACGATATACATGCATTTGGAAAGACAGGGTTTGATTAGGAGTAGTCAACATAGCTTTGTGAGTGGGAGATCATGCCTCAGAAATTTGTTAGAGTTATTTGGTGAAATGACCAGGAAGTTGTCGAACGCGGGGTTGTCTATATGGATTTCAGTAAGGCCTTTGATAAGGTTCCACATGGTAGGCTACTCTGGAAGGTTAGATCACATGGAATCCAGGGGGAGCTGGCAAATTGGATACACAATTGGCTTGAGGGTAATAGTGGAAAGATGCTTGTCAGACTGGAGGCCTGTGACTAGTGGAGTGCCTTGGGGTCGATACTGTTTGTTACTGACATCAATGATTTGGATGAAAATGTACAAAGCATGAATAGTAAGTTTGCAGATGACACTAAATCAGATTTCTCCACTTTCATATATTCTAATACATCCAAGACCCTCTCTACTGTGATACGGACTGCCCCCAAGATATCACCATTAACTTTGTGGACAGTGAGGAAGGTTCTCAGAAATTGCAGTAGGATCTTGATCAGCTGGGGAAGTGGGCCGAGAAATGGTAAATGGAGTTTAATATCGACAAGTGTGAGGCTTTGCATTTTGGAAAATCAAATCAGGGTAAGAGCATCATGGTGAATGGTGGGGTCTTAAGGAGTGTGGTGGAACAGAGAGAGCTTGGAGTTCAGGTTCACAGTTCTCTGAAAGTGGAGTCCCAGGTAGACAGGGAAGTGAAGGTGGCTTTTGGTACACTGGCCTTCATCAGTCAGGGCATTGAGTATAGAAGTTGGGAAGTTGTGTTGCAGTTGTACAGGACATTGGTGAGGCCACACTTGGAGTACTATGTTCAGTTTTGGTCACCTTGCTATAGTATTCCAGTGCACCTTGCTATGGTATTTCTGATGAAGGGCTTTTGCCCAAAACGTCAATTTTCCTGCTCCTTGGATGCTGCCTGAACAGTTGTGCTTTCCCAGAACCATTCTAATCCAGAATCTGGTTTCCAGCATCTGCAGTCAATGTTTTTACCTATAGGAAGATGCTATTAAACTGGAAAGAGTGCAGAAGAAATTTACAAGCATATTGCCAGGACTCAAGGGTCTGAGTTATTGGGAGAGGTTGGACAAGTTAGGACGTTTTTCTTTAGAGAGTAGGAGATTGGGGGGGACCTTATAGAGGTGTATAAGATCATAAGAAGCATGGATAGGGTGAATGCACTCAGTCTTTTTCCCAGGGTTGGGGAATCGAGGAACAGAGGGCATCAGGTTAAGGTTAGAGAGGAAAGAATAAAAGGGAACTTGAGGGGCTGTCTTCTTACACAGAGGGTATTACACTTATGGAATGAGCTGCCAGCAGAAGTGGTTGAGGTGGTTAACAACATTTAAAAAGCATTTGGACAAATACATGATAGGAAAGGTTTAGAAGAATATGGGCCAAGTGCAAGGAAAAGGGATTAGCATGGACGGACATTTTGGTCGGCATGGACCAGTTTGGGCTGAAAGGCCTGTCTCTGTGCTATAGGACTCTATGACTCCAAGAGTTTCTCATTGAACTGCCCTTTGCTCACTCCTAGTTACTGTGGAACAGGGGAATCTTTAGAACTTGAAATAACTCTTCCAAGGCTGGTATCCCATCACCAATCACACATTGTTTACGAGTGCATAGCCTTTGACAATTGCTCTGCCTCTCATTGAGTCAGGCATTGAGGGGCTCAATATCCCTGTCACTTACCCTTTTAAAAGTTGGTGGATGTGGAACTTCAGTATCGATGAGGAAGGCACTACTGCCTATCCAAGTCACACAATGCAATAGTTGTGTCATGCGTCCTTTGCCCCCTGTGGTGGGTTAGGTGGCTCAGGTGAGACAGTAGTTTGAAATTGTCACTCACCAAGTGTAAAATATAATTGCGCCGAGCTGGCCCTTCTGCAGTACAATCTAGTCCCGATAGTGCTACCATTACGACTGTCAATATGTGTCTAAAATATCTTACTATGGGTGATTGCATGAATAATTGAAACATTTGTGGTGATTGCTTACATAGCCTAGAATACTAAATAGCAGCATGAATTCCTATTAATGTCACATAGAGCACTTTTCTGTGGTGTTATGCAAAGTCACCAAATGCAGTCTTATCACACAGAAAGAGGCACTGGGCCCATTATATCTCCTTTAGTTATTTGAAAGAACAGTCTGATTAATCGCACTCCTAAGTTCTTTGCCTCTAGCCCTTCCAGTCTTTATCTAATTCCCTTTTGAAAGTAACTAATGAATCGCCCTTTCAGGCAGTTTGTTTCAGATCACAACTTATTGCATTGAAAAATCTTAAATTATCCACATTTCTCTTGCCTATCGTACCAACATTCATAAGTCATTGCATTGTCTGAATATGTAGATAAAGCATAATTCTGCTCAATGTGAGGGAAGTCAGTTTGTCAGTACAATACGTTCTCCTTCCTTGTTATGTTTTATACTCGAGACAGTTGGTGACAGTCTGTTGGAGGAGAGATATTTAATGGAAATCTCTTTTCAATGTTGCGGTGTATGGAGGCTGGAGACAAGACCCACCTCAGCAGAAGAGGAGCCTCTGGTGATGGAGCAGACTACCAGCTCTCACAGTGAGTTAAAATTAAACCAAGTCAGGTAATAAGTCTCTCTTGGAGGTCTTGTCTGAGGTATCTGAAAATTCTCGATGATACACCAAAGCAAACTCAACTCTCATCCAACTTTAAGTCACCACAAAAGGATGGTGGAAATGGATAGTGTTAGTAACCTGTCAGAGTTGGCAAAGTGATGCTAAATATTGTCGCAACAATGTAGGGGGAGGACAGAGCCGTGGTTGATCTGATGCACTGTTCTACTGTCCAGCATTAAAGTTAATCTTGTAATTCGATTAGACTTACAGATTCGATTAGACTTACAGTGTGGAAACAGGCCCTTCGGCCCAACAAGTCCACACCGACCCGCCGAAGCGCAACCCACCCATACCCCTACATTTACCCCTTAGCTAACACTACGGGCAATTTAGCATGGCCAATTCACCTGACCCGCACATCTTTGGACTGTGGGAGGAAACCGGAGCACCCGGAGGAAACCCACGCAGATACGGGGAGAACGTGCAAACTCCACACAGTCAGTCGCCTGAGTCGGGAATTGAACCCGGGTCTCAGGCGCTGTGAGGCAGCAGTGCTAACCACTGTGCCACCGTGCCACCCACAAGGACATAGACTTGCCTTCTCTGAGGAGAAGGCAAGTAATGAACACAGAAAAACCAAACAAGAAGGATCAGAGTGAGGAGAAAGCAGCTACTCCCCTTAGCTGAAGGGTCAATGACAAGAGAGCAAAATTTGAGAGGAAGGTAGGAGGTTTAGAAGGAGATTTTGAGACCTTTCTTCACTCAGAGGGTGCTGGAGGGTCTGGGAGGGGAGCTGAGGTGGGAAACCTCATGTTCTTTAAAAAGAACTTGGACAAGCACCTGAAATAACATGCCATTCCAGGATGTGGGCCTATTTCAGGGAAATGTTGATTTGGTGGATTTTGGTAGTACAGACTTGATGGGCTGAAGGAACTCCTCGACATGGAGGGAAGGACTGAGGCACAGTTTGTTTTCAATCAGTTTATTGACAATTAATGTCTTATTTATTAATAATATATGACAAGTTATTTAACAGTTAAAATATGTGTTTCATCCTTTGAGTGTTCATGGAATGCCCTGCCAGTAGCAGTGGTGGACTCTCCCTCTTTATGGGCATTTAAACAGGCATTTGATAGACATATGGAGGATAGTGGGCTAGTATAGGTTAGGTGGGCTTCGATCGGCGCAACATCAAGGGCCGAAGGGCCTGTATTGCGCTGTATTTTTCTATGTTCTATGTTCTAAATAGTGTTTATAGATTGGCATTATAAATAGAAACAACAGGGCTGATATCAGTGACTGAAGTAACTCCTCAAATTGCATTCTATGGAGCTGACCTGGGGAATGACCTTAATTTTTGTTACTGTTTCGCTTGAGTAAATGCGACAACTTCTGAATATTGACTCTTGACACATAAAATGTGGAAGGTTGAAGTCAGAACTTGTGCTGAGCAGTGAGTGGAAATGTAAATAACGAAAGGAGCCACAGGCTGGTGACCCAGTGGCTAAATCCTAATGCAACAACTGGTACTGAGCCATTTAAACAGAAATGGGAGGGATGCAATGATGCTGTGGTGATGTCACTGGACTATAATTCAGAGACTCAAAGTAATACTCTGGGGATTTTGGAATTAAATTAGTAAAATGTTGTATTTTGCACGGCAACTACAAAACCATTGTCAATGATCATAAAATCCCATCTCGCTCTTTAACGTCCTTTAAAGCTGCTGTCCTTACCTGGTCTGGTCTACATCTGACTCCAGACCAACAGCAATGGGATTAACTCCAAAATGCCCTCCAAAATTTGCCAAATACCCATGTGTCAAACCCACGCGTCAAACCCACATGTCAAATCACTGCAAAGTCCACGAAAAGGAATGAACCTGGACAGGCTACCCAACATCAACTAGAAACAACCAGAAACAACCCTGCAAAGCCCACCTTAGTGATATCTGGGGACTTGTGTCAAAGTTCAGAGAGGAGCCTCACAGACTAGGCCAGTAACTGCCCGACACTGTCTGTAAGACATGATTCTGTGAGTGTGACTGTCCCAGACAACATCATCACAGGCTGTTGCTCACTATTCTGTTTATCCATATTTCCTCCCCACTCCTCTGTTTATCCCCACTCCCCTCTTTATCCCCACTCCACCCGTTTATCTCCACTCCCCCGTTTATCCCCACTCCCCTGTTTATCCCCACTCCCCCATTTATCCCCACTCCCCCAATTCATCCCCACTCCCCCATTTATCCCCACTCCCCTGTTTAACCCCACTCCCCCATTTATCCCCACTCCCCATGTTTATCCCCACTCCCCCAATTCATCCCCACTCACCCCGTTTATCCCCACTCACTCTGTTTATCCCCACTCCCCCCATTTATCCCCACTCCCCCACTTATCCCCACTTCCCTATTTATCCACACTCGCCCGTTTATCCCCACACCCCCCATTCATCCCCACTCCCCCATTTATCCCCTCTCCCCATTTATTCCCACTCCCCCATTTATCCCCACTCCCCCGTTTATCCCCACTCCCCCCATTTATCCCCACTCTCCTGTTTATCCCCACTCCCCACATTCATCCCCACTCCCCCATTTATCCCCACTCCCCGTTTATCCACACTCCCCCGTTTGTCCCCACTCCCCCCCATTCATCCCCACTCCCCCATTTAACCCCTCTCCCCGTTTATTCCCACTCCACCATTTATCCCCACTCCCCCTGTTTATCCCCACTCCCCTGATTCATCCCCACTCACCCATTTATAACCCACTCCCTCTGTTTATCCCAACTCCCAGTTTATTCCCACTCCCCCCATTTATCCCCACTCCCCTGTTTACCCCCTCCCGTTTATCCCCACTCCCCTTGTTTATCCCCACTCCCTGTTTATTCCCACTCCCCCGCTTATCCCCACTCCCCCGCTTATCCCCACTCCCCTTGTTTATCCCCACTCACCCGTTTATCCCCACTCCCCCCGTTAATTTCCACTCCCCCGTTTATCCCCACTCCCTCGATTCATCCCCACTTCCCTGTTTTTCCCCACTCTCCTGTTTATCCCCACTCGCCCAATTCATCCCCTCTTTCTTGTTTATCCCCAGACTCCCGTTTATCCCCACTCCCCCTGTTTATCCCCACTCCCCCGTTTATCACCACTCCCCCCGTTTATCCCCACTCCCCCATTTATCCCCACTCTCCCTGTTCATCCCCACTCCCCTTGTTTATCCCCAGTCCTCTGTTTATCCCGACTCCCCCATTTATCCCCACTCCCCTTGTTTATCCCCACTCCCATTTATCCCTACTCCCGCCTGTTTATTCCCACTCCAATGTTTATCCCCACTCCCCTGTTTATCTCCACTCCCCCATTTTATCCCCACTCCCGCCTGTTAATTCCCACTCCTCTGTTTAACCCCATTCCCCCATTTATCCCCACTCTCCCATTTATCCCCACTCTCCTGTTTATCCCCACTCCCGCCTGTTAGTTCCCACTCTCCCGTTTATCCCCACCCCACTCCCCGTTTATCCCCACTCCCCCCATTTATCCCCACTCTCCCATTTATCCCCTCTTCCTGTTTATCCCCACTCCCCGTTTATCCCATTCCCCCATTTATCCCCACTCCCCCGTATATCCCCACTCCCCCATTTATCCCCACTCCCCATTAATGCCCACTCCCCCGTTTATCCCCACTGCCCGTTTATCCCCACTCCCCACATTTATCCCAACTGCTGCCAGTTTTCCCCATACCTACCATTTGTCCCCACACCCCACACTTTGTTCTGGACTCCCTCCATGAGTCAGGAATCTATAATCAGAATACCCTGCTACTCCTTTCACCCTTGAGTTTCTATAATATGCTCTGACGAGTTATTCCACTTGCTTCAACCACTTCATGCGGAAACAAGATTTAAATTTGCCTCTACTCTGTTTATTCCCAGTTGGTCTTATTAGTGACTGGCATGACTCTGAATTGTGGACTTCCCACAAGCGGATCGTTTTCTCTATGTCCACTTATCTCAACTCCATCAGAAAGCTCTAACAGATCATTCTTCCCTTTCCTTGAGAGTTGAATGTTGGTTTCAGTGCAGCAACCATCAACCAGTGACCATCCTCCTCGTTAGGGGAGGCAAGGAGCCTCTATTTTAAATTAAACCAGAATGGAACACGCAACATTGGAAGCTAGAAACGGAGTCACTTTTTCCTGGCAGATTTAGCAACTAATCTTTTTTATTCTTTGATGGGATGGAGACGTCCCTGGTGAAGTATATCGCCTATTCCATTGGTGCACTTAAACTTGCTGGGTCGCGAATGAAGCTTACAATTAGCCAGAACTTGAATACTTTGTCATATTGTGCTGGAGAGTCAGAATTTAGAATGAAAAGTTTGACACAAATGGTGACAGCTACAGCCCAGAATCAGCAGAGTTGGTGACCTGAATATTTAAGATTTGATGTCCGTTATTGGAAGGCACTGGAGATTAAACTAGTCCTGATGTCAACAGCTAGCAATGTGTGTGTGTGTGTGTGTGTGTATGTGTGTGAGAATGTGTGTGTGTGTGTGTGTGTGTGTGTGTGTGTGAGAGAGAGAGAGAGAGATTCCAAAACAATGCCTGAGCTGTGTAGATTCCACTAACAGTTGAGAGGGTGGTGTTGGAAAAACACAGCAGGTCAGGTAGCATCTGGGGGGCAGGAGAATCATCATTCCTGATGAAGGGCTTATGCCCAAAATGTTGACCCTCCTGCTCCTTGTTTGCTGTTGACCTGCTGTACTTTTCCCGCGCCACACTCTCGACTCTGATCTCCAGCATCTGCAGTCCCTCCCTTTCACCAAGATTCCTTTAACAGTTTAGAATTTCAGGGTTCAGAGTCAAATCGGATGCCAGAGTGACATACAGATTTCATTTCCTAACGGACATTAATGAACTAGAGATATTTTTGCAACAATCCATAATACTTTCATGACTTTATCATGAGACTAGTTTTAATTCCAGACCTTAGTGATTTAGGTTTCACCACCTACTGTGGTGAGATTTTAGATTCCCTACAGTGTGGAAACAGGCCCTTCGGCCCAATCAGTCCACACTGACCCTCCAAAGAGCAACCCACCCAGACCCATTCCACTACATTCACCCCTGACTAATGCACCGAACACTATGGGCAAGTTAGCATGGCCAATTCACCTGACCCGCACATCTTTAGACTGTGGAAGGAAACCCATGCAGACACGGGGAGAATGTGCAAACTCCATACAGACAGTTGCCCAAGGCAGGAATTGAACCTGGGTCCCTGGCACTGTAAGGCAGCAGTGCTAACCACTGAGCCATCATGCCGCCCTCAAACCTTGAGGTCCTTTAACCCCTTGCTGTCCTTTAACCCCTTGCCCTCAGCCCATTAGTTCAGCGACATTGCCTTCATCTCCTTGTGATGAGGGGACACACGCTGGTTACAAGTAGCTTCCAGGGTACTCCTGTGCAAGAGGATGACATATCAGTCTCTCACCCCTACTCCCAGGTATCATTGACTGCCATCACACTGGAAGTTGCAGCTCATGGACATCATCACTCCCAATCCTGGCAACAATCTCTCGTGTGTGACTGCAATTAAGACAGGTGTGAGGAGGAATGCGAAAGGGCAGATAGACAGAACAAGGTGAGATACCAGGCTATGCTGGAAGAAGTTGAGTGAACAAGCATCAAGGAGAAAGAGATGGACAACAAGAACTGTATAGGAATTTCCACCTGTAAGACACAAGTTTTTTTTTGGACTATGGACTGAAAAAGAGAAAAATGGACACCACAGAATCTACAAGGAATTTTTTTTAATCCAAGTTTGAAACAAGTGAAGTTAATCGATGTGTATGAGACAGCGGAACTTTGTCGTGACCAAATAAGCGAGTCCAAATAAGCGAAGACTTACTTATTATGGGGTCAGCACAGGAATGACTGGGGCCATTAGACCACTTAGTAATGATTGGTTAATCTGCAGTTTAATGATTTCAATCTATTAATTAACCTGCAGTTTAACACTGGCCCTGCAAGGGAAATCAAAACAGAGAAACTAGAAACCTCTGATTTGCCAAGTGGTTAGGATTTGACTCTTTTACTACTGCAGCCCGGGTTGGATTTCTGGCCGCGGAATGACTGCTTAAAGGGCTCTTGTAGGGCAGTGGTGTTGTCCCTTTCTCTGAGCCAGGAGGCTTGGGTTCACACTCCCATCTGCTCCAGAGCTGTGTAACAACATCACTGTAACAGGCTGATTGAAACCACAGAGAAACCTCTGGAAGCTGACTGCATCAATCTTGTCCCTCTCCCCATTTTCTGTCAAGTTGCACACTCCGATTCTCAGTCAAAATAGCAGAATAAATGGCACTCTGGAACACTGAAAGAAATAATTCTTACCCCCAAAGGATAAAGAAAGACCCTGGACCAACAAATCACTGAATTAAAGATTGATCGTCACTGTAAGGGTAACATTAAGACACCATCAGAGCACTGAAAGGATTGTGAAGCCAACCCATCTGATTTGCACTAGAGCTGTGGATTCCTGGCTATTTTCCATCTCTCCACTCAGAATGTTTGTGCTAAGACATGTACAATATAAATCCTATTCTTTTCCTCTTCTTGTTAAAAGGTGTGTTACACAAAATAACAGTCATTGTCACTGAAGAAATCTGGCCTGGTTTGACCCTCGTCTCAGTCAGAGGCAAATAAGAATTATTGTTCAGTTAATTAAATTTTCATGTTGGTACCAACTCCGAGAGTGGTATGGTTTGATTTCCAGTGCACTATCCACATTGAGTTGCAACAGAACATTATTGCTTGGAAGAGCCAAAGCAGAATATGGACTGGGGAGAAGGGGAGGCAATAGGACTGTGAGTCAGGAGACCGAGGCTCAGGCAGAGGTGGTGTCAGCAACTGGGCAATGTGGCCTTAAGGGGAACAAGCCTAGGTAATGGGGATTAGGTGATGGTGGTGGCTAGAGGTAGGGAGACCGATGTGATATCTTGTGGCCAAATCTCCAGCAAATTGAAGGCAGGAGTATCGTTGTCTGGATCACTGGACAGAGATAGGTGCAACAAAACCAGGAAGTTCTGGGGAAACTCGGCAGGTCTGAAGAGAAAAGCCGAGTTTGAACTTTTCAGGTCTACTGACCCTTCTTCAGAACTTCAGTTTTAACTGAAATGTTTCAACTCTGCTTCTCTCCGTTTGTTTCAACTCTTCAGCATTTAGAACCTAGAACAATCCAGCGCAGAACAGGCCCTTCGGCCCTTGATGTTGTGCTGACCTGTGAACTATTCTCAGCTCATCCCCCTGCACCATCCCAAAATCATCCATGTGCTTATCTAAGGATTGTTTAAATCTCCCTTTTTGCAGATGCTTTATTTTAGCATTAGGAGCAATCTGTTCCTGGAGGGAGCGCATGCGAACATAAGCTACTCATGAATTTTCAGTTTGGATTGAAGATTTTTTCAGCATATTGACAAGCTTCTTCCACGCCATGCAGATACACGAGAACAATCATCAAATATTGACAGAGGAATCAAATAAATCCCTTCACTTAATGAATTGAATGTGCTACTCCATTTGAGGTAGGTAACATTTCTCAATAGATTGTATTAAATTAGGATTAAAGCAGAATGAACAATCGACCTCCTCCAGCCACAGCTGCAGCTCCATCACAGACAGAGGCTGAGTTAGAGGCACTTAGCAAAAACTTATAGATCAATGTACAAATCGTTTCATTTCATTAGACTGAATGCCAAAACCTGGTTTAAGTAATCTTTAATTCATTAACTGCATCTTATTAAAATACTTTACTTAACAAATAATGACACTGTTTCCATTTAAATAGAATCAGGAGTGCTCAGCTTAGCCTCTGAGCCAATTCTGTCAGATATTGATGATCAGTTGCTCCACTCCAGTTGGCTATGACGCTCTTCTCTCCCAGCAATTGTCAAACTCACCTTACAGCACACGGTGGTTCAGTGGTTAGCCTGGGTTCAGTTCCACCCCCACGTGGAGTGAAGTCTGTGTGGAGTTTGCACATCCAAAGATGGTTCCTGATGAAGGGCTTTTGCCTGAAACGTCGATTTTACTCAGATGCTGCCTGAACTGCTGTGCTTTTCCAGCACCACTCTAATCTAATAGCCAAAGATATGCAGGTTAGGGTGGATTGGCCATTGGAAATTGCCCATAGTGTCCAGAGATATACAGGCTAGGTGAATTAGCCATGGGAAATGTAGGGTTACAGTGATAGGATAGGGGATCCAGTCTGTGTGGGATGCTCTTCAGCGGGTTGGTGTTGACTCAATGGGCTGAACAGCCTGCATCCACACTGTAGATATTCGATGAAACTTCCAATTAAGCCAGGAAGGATTTGAATATTTTTAAAACTACAGCAGGCTTGGATCGACT
This sequence comes from Hemiscyllium ocellatum, assembly GCF_020745735.1. Classification (NCBI taxonomy): domain Eukaryota; kingdom Metazoa; phylum Chordata; class Chondrichthyes; order Orectolobiformes; family Hemiscylliidae; genus Hemiscyllium; species Hemiscyllium ocellatum. Next base: position 3,957,719 of record NC_083424.1, on the reverse strand, counting down.
TTACTGGTGATGCTTAATGTTGTGCAGAAGTTGAACCTGTTGATAAAGGAAGTGTAACATTTGTAAAATTTACTTCATAGCCTCACGATTAGATTTGAAACATTAGCATTGAGGAAATGCAGGAAAAATGACAGAAAATGTGAGCACAGTAAAATCTCAAAAGCAGCAATGAGACAAATGGTGAGAGTGGTGTTGGCTGAGACAGACATTGACTAGGAAATCAAGATGAACATCTCCACTCCTGTCAACAGAAGGATTTCATTTTAAATGCAGGAAGGAGTCAGATTAACAATTGATTTAAGACATTAGAAACATGGCATGTTCAACCAAGCACCACTTCTCTCTCTCTCTCTATCTAGCAATCCCTTAAAGGGAGGATACTTACCATGGAGTACATTTAGTGGCAGGAGTTTGTGCAATGGGCCTTTTAAGATGTTGAGGCTTTTGTGCGATAGCTACCACACTTTGTTTTAATTCATTCAGGGGATATGGGCATCACTGGCTGGGCCCAGCATTTATTGCCTGTCCTTAGTTGTCCCTTAAAAAGGTGGGGATGAGTTGTCTTCCTGAGCCACTTCAGTCCATGTGCTGTTGGTTGACACACAGTGACTTGGAGGGGAACTTGCAGGGGGGTGGTGTTCCTATGTATCTCCTGCCCTTGATAGAGGCTGCAGGAATGGAAGGTTGTGGTGAGGATCTGTGGTGAGTTTCTATGGTGCTGTTACTGAGCGTCAGTGGAGGACGGTGTGGATGTGGTGCCGATCAAGCGGGGGCTGCTTTGTCCTGGATGATGTCGAGCTTCTTGAGTGTCGATGGGGCTGCCCCCATCCAGGCAAGTGGGGAGTATTCCATCACACTCCTGACTTGTGCCTTGTCAATGATGGACAGGCTTTGGGTAGGCAGGTGAGTGACTTGCCACAGTATTCCTAGCCTCTGACCTGCTCTGGTAGCCACTGTGTTTATACGGCAAGTCCAACTGAGTTTCTGGTCAATGGTATTCCAAGAATGTTAATTACTCGGGAAAAAATGAGGTCTGCAGATGCTGGAGATCACAGCTGAAAATGTGTTGCTGGTTAAAGCACAGCAGGTTAGGCAGCATCCAAGGAATAGGAAATTCGATGTTTCGGGCATAAGCCCTTCATCAGGAATGAGGAAAGTGTGTCCAGCAGGCTAAGATAAAAGGTAGGGAGGAGGGACTTGGGGGAGGGGCGATGGAGATGTGATAGGTGGAAGGAGGTCAAGGTGAGGGTGATAGGCCGGAGTGGGGTGGGGGCGGAGAGGTCAGGAAGAGGATTGCAGGTTAGGAGGGCGGTGCTGAGTTGAGGGAACTGACTGAGACAAGGTGGGGGGAGGGGAAATGAGGAAACTGGAGAAATCTGAGTTCATTCCTTGTGGTTGGAGGGTTCCCAGGCAGAAGATGAGGCGCTCCTCCTCCAGCCGTCATGGTGTTATGTTCTGCCGGTGGAGGAGTCCAAGGACCTGCATGTCCTCGGTGGAGTGGGAGGGAGAGTTAAAGTGTTGAGCCATAGGGTGGTTGGGTTGGTTGGTTCGGGCGTCCCAGAGGTGTTCTCTGAAGCGTTCCGCAAGTAGGCGGCCCGTCTCCCCGATATAGAGGAGGCCACATCGGGTGCAGCGGATGCAATAGATGATGTGTGTGGAGGTACAGGTGGAAGGATCCCTTGGGGCCTTGGAGGGAAGTGAGGGAGGAGGTGTGGGCGCAAGTTTTACATTTCCTGTGGTTGCAGGGGAAGGTGCCGGGAATGGAGGTTGGGTTGGTGGGGGGTGTGGACCTGACGAGGGAGTCACGAAGGGAGTGGTCTTTGCGGAACGCTGATAGGGGACGGGAGGGAAATATATCCGTGGTGGTGGGGTCCGTTTGGAGGTGGCGGAAATGACGGCGGATGATACGTTGTATACGGAGGTTGGTGGGGTGGTAGGTGAGAACCAGTGGGGTTCTGTCTTGGTGGCGGTTGGAGGAGCGGGGCTCAAGGGCGGAGGAGCAGGAAGTGGAGGAGATGTGGTGGAGGGCATCGTCGATCACGTCTGGGGGGAATCTGCGGTCCTTGAAGAAGGAGGCCATCTGGGCTGTACGGTATTGGAACTGGTCCTCCTGGGAGCAGATGCGGCGGAGACGAAGGAATTGGGAATATGGGATGGAGTTTTTACAGGGGGCAGGGTGGGAGGAGGTGTAGTCCAGGTAGCTGTGGGAGTCAGTCGGTTTATAGCAGATGTCTGTGTTGAGTCAGTCGCCCGAGATCGAAATGGAAAGGTCTCGGAAGGGGAGGGAGGAGTCTGAGACAGTCCAGGTGAATTTGAGGCCGGGATGGAAGGTGTTAGTAAAGTTGATGAACTGTTCAACCTCCTCGTGGGAGCACGAGGCAGCGCCGATACAGTCATCGATGTAGCGGAGGAAAAGCTGGGGGGTGGTGCCAGTGTAGCTGCGGAAGATGGACTGTTCCACATATCCTACAAAGAGACAGGCATAGCTGGGGCCCATGCGGGTGCCCATGGCAACTCCTTTAGTTTGGAGGAAGTGGGAGGATTGAAAAGAGAAGTTATTCAGGGTGAGGACCAGTTCAGTCAGTCGAAGGAGGGTGTCAGTGGAAGGGTACTGGTTGGTGCGGCGGGAAAGGAAGAAGCGGAGGGCTTTGAGTCCTTTGTGATGGGGGATGGAGGTGTACAGGGGCTGGATGTCCATTGTGAAAATAAGGCGTTGGGGACCGGGGAAGCAAAAATCCTGGAGGAGGTGCAGGGCATGGGTGGTGTCCCGAACGTAGATGGGGAGTTCTTGGACTAAAGGGGACAGAACCATGCGGAGATGAGTTCGGTGGGGCAGGAGCAGGCTGAGACAATGGGTCGGCCGGGGCAGGCAGGTTTGTGGATTTTGGGCAGGAGGTAGAAACGGGCGGTGCGGGGTTGTGGGACTATGAGGTTGGAGGCGGTGGATGGGAGATCCCCTGAGGTGATGAGGTTATGGATGGTCTGGGAGATGATGGTTTGGTGGTGGGAGGTGGGGTCGTGGTCAAGGGGGCGATAAGAGGAGGCGTCCGCGAGCTGGCGTTTGGCCTCAGCGGTATAAAGGTCGGTGCACCAAACTACTACCGCGCCTCCCTTGTCTGCCGGTTTGATGGTTTGGTTGGGATTGGAGCGGAGGGAGTGGAGGGCTGCACGTTCTGAGGGTGAGAGGTTGGAGTGGGTGAGAGGGGTGGACAGGTTGAGTCGGTTAATGTCGCGGCGACATTAACCGACTCAACCTGTCCACCCCTCTCATCCACTCCAACCTCTCACCCTCAG